>NC_082685.1:124032576-124343826 GCF_949987515.2 Delphinus delphis
GCAAGCTAAACCATGCAACACGACCTTGAAGTCAAAATTACAACTGTTCTATAACCTTTAATTGATTTTAAAATTTATTAAAATTGTTATCAAAAGCTTATAAGTGATAGTTATAATATGTATATGAAATAAAAAGAATAGTAAACCTAATACTAACACTGTAATTTAAAACATCACAGTGAGAATTAAAATGTTTTACTGCTTTCTAAAAAATGTTTCTAGAATAGCGGGTACATAGGACAAACAGGATTGTAGGAATATGTTAACTAACTAAAACTGTACTACACCTCACACCAAAAACAACTCAAATCCCTGGAGTTGACCTCTTAAACACAACCTTGTGTGGGAAAACCTCAAAGCCAAAAACAATGATGTGGAAGTATCTCCTTTACTATAAAAACAATTGATGTTAAGTATTAAAAATAGGTATGTATACTATAAACCTACTTTTAAAAAATCATGTGCAACGAAAAAAAAGTTACGAAGATAGTTGTGTAATGCCCACTTATCCCTTAAGACCCCTGACAACTGAGTCAGAGTCCCTCTTTTGGGTCTCCTTTGCAAAAGAAAGAACAGATTCTCTCACCACATTAATTGCATAACTAATTAATTGCATTCGACTTCAACACTTTACATGCCTACCTCCCACACTAGATTGAGTTGTGTCTTATGAGTGGAGTCTAGCACACAGCCCAGCAAAGCAGAAAATTCATAAATTTCAACTGAGCAAATGAGTGAATGAATGAAAGTAACGTGGGAATACTGCGGAAGTTGGCGGATCTCAGCCGAACTCAGCTACACTTAGGAACCAAGAAAAGTCAAGCTGCAGGTGTCAATCCAAGTAAATATATATTATATACTGAATAAACATACTGAATAACAGGATTGGAACACACACCTGAGATCAGATATACAAATGTAGGAATCTCCAGACTAAACTGGATGGCTAAGGCTCAAACAGAGCAAATGTGGCAAGACAGTGAGTACAGGGAAAAAAGAAAAAATAAACTCAGCAGTTTTTAAATCTATTATAATCTATTCTATCTAAAAGAAATTTTACTATCCCTCTAAGAAGAAAAGTATACCTAGTAAAAATAAAAACAAAAAGGTCTAGGCACTTAATATTAATAATTCATACATTACACAAAAGGTATCAAGCAAGTCTATTGGTTTTTCCAAGGTCAAGCAGTAACCAAAATAAGATAAAATGTTTTCTATTTTGGCCTGAAAAAACACAAGGCTAAATACAGAGCACATTCATTTAAATAAGCATATAGTCAGAGATTTTCTAAAGATTTATACTATGCCCCAAATTTACAAACATAATGCTGGGATTATCTACAAGAATAAGATACTTTCTTTAGTATCTTTAGAAATTAATGTTTTTTATCTTTGTGTTATTGTGTCAAAGAGCCAACTTTCATGTTATATATTCAGAATATCAAGTATGACTCCAGATATTTAATTTCCCTTCCAGGCATGACTAGGAACTTCTTAAATGTAACAACTCAAAACTTTTTAGTCATGAAGTCAAAATATGTATGTAATGTCATAATTTTCTATTTTACAAGATATAGTAAACAGTTCTGCTCTGAATTTTTGACCCAGTCACACATACTGAATTGGTTTTTGATCCAACTGGTAACCTCCTTGCCATGGCCAGAAACTAAATCTCACACACTAATCAGAGTTCAGAAATTTTCCGAAGAAGAAAAGAATAAGAAAGGCCTTCAATACAAAAAGACATCTTTTCATTCTGGCATTGAGAAAATGATTTTCATTAATTAACCAAAAGCTTCTAACTCGCAGAAAGATATAGTTAAAGCACATATTGTTAATTATCATACTATTTCCCATAATACCCAGGAAAAGATCAGATATGTTAAGAAAATAAAATTTTTAGACAGGGGAAAAGAAAATGGCGTTTTAAAGTGAAACACACTGACCAAGGTAGACCTGACGGATGCAGTGGTGGGGAGACCTGAACAACTCTGACAACATAAATTAACTGGGGCAAGGATAAGGATGAAGACAAAACATCAAAGTGTACTACCTAAAGTCTTCAGGTCAGCATTAACACACTAAAATAGATTATCAGCACAGTGTTGTCTACTGAGCAGATTCTACCAGTACCCTGCTGGGTTATTTATTCAATCATCAATAAACATTTTTTAAACATTCTCAAAGAGCCATGCTCTGAATTTATATGTGGCAGGAGCAATGGCAGGCAAACATTTGGATCAGTTTCACTAAAGTAAACCACCAATACAAGTAAGTTTTTAGAACAATTAAAAATAATAGTGTCTCATTTTATTAAAATTTATAGTAAACTCTTTTAGAACAACTTACCAGCAACACTGAATAGAAACCTGGCTGCGTCTCCCACTGTTTCAACTGCTCCTCAGCTGGTTTTAACACAGCAGTATCCTGACTGGTGGCCTGTGTTAAGACCTGAAGAACGACAGTACTGGCACTATTGAGATCCATGGAAACCTGGCAATGATAAGTTAACATACTTGAATGTATATTATACTTAAAAAATTAACACTAATAAAAGGGAGAAAAGGGGCTTCAATGTTCTGAATTACCCCATACTTCGTATCTACTCTTTCATGTATCTGCTGGATTTCTATCTTTTATGTACCACCCATACTCTAACTTAAAACTCCCATAATTCAAATCGCCTTTGCTTAAATCAATTTATTTCTAAAGGAAACTGCCTTTTATTGTCCCATATATAGAAGGTAGTAAATTGGGGGGAAAAAGATGACAAACAAAAACCAAAGTTTCTAAATTCTGGTTAAATACCACTGCCTGTCCAAGACTCTAATCATAATGCCTTCTTTGTTTGTTAGTTTGTTTTTAAAGATAAGCATTATAGGGCTTCCCTGGTGGCGCAGTGGTTGAGAGTCCGCCTGCCGATGCAGGGGACACAGGTTCGTGCCCCGGTCCGGGAGGATTCCACATGCCGCGGAGCGGCTGGGCCCGTGAGCCATGGCCACTGAGCCTGCGCGTCCGGAGTCTGTGCTCCACAACCGGAGAGGCCACAACAGTGAGAGGCCCGTGTACCGCAAAAAAAAAAAAAAAAAAAAAGATAAGCATTATAAAAGCTATAAAAGTATTAACTACTTTATTCCTAACAAGACCAGGAGGAAGAGAACTGAAAAAGGAATGCTTTGACAGAGTGCTAAGTACCTCACATTATCATCTTAGGTGCCACCAATAAAACATGTCTGAAAATTCTTTTTTTTAATATAAAAGACAAATGCATACCCAAGAAATATTGTGGAGGGGAAATAAAGAACTGAACCAACAAACAAAATAAAACCCTAAGTTAGAAAGGATCTTAAGGGTTGGATGATCTAATCCTATACCAAGAATCTGAAGCCATTCTAAAAATACATAAGCAATTTATTGAATTCTCCAGGATTCTGTTTCTAATCATCCCCAAAATTGTGTACAATTGTTTACTCAGAAAAGTATGTATAGTTCACAATACACATATACAAAGTATGCAAGATTAAAACTGAAAACTAAGAGTTGATAAAAAATAGTTCCCAGTACAGAGGTGACTGGGAATTAGCTTTATGACAGTAGTTACCTAAAACTGAAGAATCTTCCAGACAGTAAAAGTCTAAAAGTCATTAACCCATAAGGAATATAGCCAAAGCAAATTACCTCCTTTGTTAAGAGTTGTAATTAAATTGCAATGACTCATGAAAAGGGAAGATTCCAAAAGTTGATTCAACAAGAAATTTTACCCAAATATTACAACTTTTAAGGAAATTACTCATTTTGAAGTCTATGTGAGTAAAGCAGCGCTAGGGCATAATAACTGGAATCAGACAAAATATTACCAATTAGCAATGGAGCTGAACTACTTTTAAATTAGTAGTCTGTTGTCTGTATTTTAGAACTGACTAGGGTGGTACCCTGTAAATATATATTGTCTCCCTCACTAATTAGGAGTTTTGGGGGTGTTTTGTTTTGTTTACTTTCTTGGTAAATTTTTTTTTATTGAAGTATAGTTAATTTACAATGTTGTGTTAGTTTTAAGTACCCAGCAAAGTGATTCAGTTAGATAGATACATAGATACTTTTTCAGATTCTTTTCCATTATAGGAGTTTCTTGAACAATGTAAGTTTCCATGTTTCATTACCACTTGGTAATAAGTGAATGGATTTTTACTCAATTTAGACGGTTCGTTGGTAATGTGTGATTTCAAAAACAGGCTATATAAGAGAGACTCACTTCATGGAGGCCCTAAGAAGATACTTTAAAGAGATAGGCAGTATGTCTTCCTGCCTAGTTGAAATATAATGCAAGCCACAAAAGCAAGCCATGTATGTACTTTTTACCTTTTAAGTAGCCACATTAAGAAATAGAAACATGTGGAATTAGATTTATTATATTACATTTAACTCAATATTTCCAAAATGTTATCCTTTCAACATGCAATCAATATTTTTGAAAGTAACAATGAGATATTTTACATTTCTTATACTAAATCTTCAAACTCCTGTGTATATTTTATACTTAAGGCACATCTTATTTCAAACTAACCACATTTCAAGTACTCAATAGCCACATGTGGCTAGTGGCTATACCATATTAGCACAATCTCACTGAAAGTGTGGCCCAAGGACTGGCAACACCAGCATCACCTCACAGAAATGCAAATTCTCAACCCTCTCTCCAAACCTAGCAAATGAAAATAGGGGCTGAAGGCAGGAGGCAGTGGGACAAAAAGCTGTGCTTTAGTAAGTTCTCTAGGTAAATCTTAATAATTGTCAGAGTTTGAGAAGCACAACTTTAGAACATCTAAAACTAAGGTACACCTGAAAGTCCAGCTCTACTGCTAATGCAGTGAATGACAAGATGTACAGCAGTTTCGATTATACATTCTTACTAAAAAAGGTAGACCCAAGACTTCCCTGGCAGCACAATGGTTAAGAATCTGCCTTCCAATGCAGGGGACATGGGTTTGATCCCTGGTCCGGGAAGATCCCACATGCCTCGCAGCAACTAATCCCATGCGCCACAACTACTGAGCCCGCAAGCCACACCTACTGAAGCCTGCACACCTAGAGCCCGTGCTCCTCAACAAGAGAAGCCACTGCAATGAGAAGCCCACGCACCGCAATGAAGAGTAGCCCCCAGTCGCCACAGCTAGAGAAAGCCCGAGCACAGCAACGAAGACCCAATGCAGCCAAAAATAAATATTAATTAATTAATTTTAAAAAAAGAAAAAGCTAGGGCTTCCCTGGTGGTGCAGTGGTTAAGAATCCGCCTGCCAATGTAGGGGACATGGGTTCAAGCCCAGGTCCGGGAAGATCCCACGTGCTGCGGAGCAATTAAGCCTGTGCGCCACAACTACTGAGACTGCGCTCTAGAGCCCGTGAGCCACAACTACTGAGCCCGTGTGCCACAACTACGGAAGCCTGTGCGCCTAGAGCCTGTGCTCCGCGACGAGAAGCCACCGCAATGAGAAGCCTGCACACCACAACAAAGAGTGGCCCCCGCTCACCACAACTAGAGAAAGCCTGTGCACAGCAACAAAGAACCAACGTGGCCAAAAATAAACAAATTAAATATATTTTATATATATATATATATATATATATATATTTAAAAAAAGGTTGACCCAGCACTAATTTGCAGTTCTCACAAGGGAACTGAGGTATACAGAGCAGGAATTCACTGATTCTCTCCCAAGCAATGTAAGAGCAACCAGCTTTAAAAAAAAATAATAAAATAAATAAAAACAAAAGCCAAGATTTGAGCATATATTACATGCCAAGCATTGTACTAAGTGCTTTATTCATTTATTTATTCCTAATAATTATTCTATGTAGTAGATACTCTTATCCCCATTTTTTAGGGAGAAACCTAAAGGATCAGAGACCTTACCTTGCCAAGGTCACAATCTACTAAGTAGCAGTCCCTGGACTTGAACACCAAAGCCACTATTCTTTATTTTATTCTTTTTTTTTAAATGCTGGCCTTAGACAAGAGGCCAGGATGGGGACTCAATTGTTTGTTTGCTTATTTGGCTGCACCAGGTCTTAGTTGCAGCACGTGGGATCTTCATTGCGGCATGCGGGATCTCTTAGTTGCAGCGTGCAGGCTCTTAGTTGCGGCATGTGGGATCTAGTTCCCTGACCAGGGATCAAACCCAGGCCCCCTGCACTGGGAGCGTAGTCTTAACTGCTGGACCACCAGGGAAATCCCCAAAGCCACTATTCTTAATCAATATCTAATACTGCCTTCCTTGAGTGACAGAACAGACATTTAAGGCATCTCTGTAGTCCCAGGGCCCAACAAGATACATGACATATGCTTAATAAATATTTGCTGAATTAACAAAAGTGATCAATTTCGAGCAATAAAGGACTTCACACTGAACCACACAGGAGCTAATTAACTGATTTATTCAATAAAACTGCTGAAAGCCTGCTGCATACCAGGCACTGTTCTAGGTGCTGAGAAAATAGCAGTGAACAAAATGGTGTTCTGACTTCATGCAGTTTACATTCTAGTGGAAGAAAACAGATCTGTTTTTTAAAAAAAGAAAGAGGTAGTGATATGAAGAAAATAATGTTAAAAATTGACTCTAACTGAATGTGTTACTTCAGATTGGGTGTTCAGAGAAGGTTTCTCTAGTGACATTTACAAGAGACATGAGAGTGACAAGAGAGACCCACAAGCAAAGATCTGAAAGCAGAGTTCTGGATTGGGAAAACAACTGAAAACAAGTCCTTAATATTATAAACAAACTTAAGAAAGCCAGTATAATTGGCACTTAATGAGAAAAGTGGAAAGTAGTACAAGATGAGATTGGAGATATAGGCAGGAACAGATCATGTGACGGACGACCTTGTAAGGGAAAATAAAGTGTCTGGACTTTGATACACACACAAAAAAAGTCACTGGAAGATAGGAAAAATATACGAATATAATAATAGAGAAAGGCTATACCAGAACTCATCCCTACCCCAAACTCAACCTGCAAAAAGAAAGAAAAAAGCCATGTCTCTGTTTTGGGTTCCTACTTGAAAAATAAAATCACTGACTACTGCCAACCCCCAGAGCAATTGTTACCTAGAACAAAGATTGTGCAGAGCACTCACATACACACACACCTTCACACTTCTCTGGACCTTCGCAACAAAGCAATCCTTAAGTCTATGTTCTCTTATCTCTGGGACTTCCCTGGTGGTCCACTGGGTAACACTCTGTGCTCCCAATGCAGGGGGCCCAAGTTCGATCCCTGGTCGGGGAACTAGATCCCACATGCATGCCGCAACTAAGAAGCCCACATGCTGCAACTAAACACGCCACAAGGAAGATCCTGCATGCCACAACTAAGACCCAGCACAGCCTAAATAAATATTTAAAAAAATTTTAAGTCTATGTACTCTTAACTTTATGCCCCACTTACTCTCGCCATTCACCTGTTCTAATGGAAATGCTAGAGTTCCCCATCCCTACCTCCCTCCAGCACCCTGCTCCATCCAGGTCTTCCCCAGCAGTATATGCCCTGTCCTCTCCTCCTCTTGCTTTGATCCTTGCTCCCAAAAAGCTCATCCAGTCTGGGAAGGAAAGCTCAGCTTATATATTTTTGGAGAACCAATTCTATGCCAAGCACTGCAGTAGTTGTTAAGATAAGAATTAGAAAGGGTCATTTTCTCTCCCCAAAATATGGGAAATAATGAGGTGGGAGGCAGAGAATTATTCTTACTAAAACAAACTACAGGACTTCCCTGGCGGTCCAGTGGTTAAGACTCCAAGCTCCCAATGCAGGGGGCACGGGTTTGATGCCTGGTCGGGTAACTAAGATCCTGCATGCCACACGGCATGGCCAAATAAATAAATAAATAAATACTGATGCTGCTAAGTATTAAAAAAAAAAAAACTATGAAAAATAAGTTTCTAGAATACCAGTTGGAATCAGAGTATATTTCCCCCACAGAAACAATATTATGAGTGATTTATCTATTGGGTAAAAAGGCTTTTCGGTCTGAGAAACAAATCATCATTCATAACTTATACTGGAAATATTTCCAAGTACTAATCAACTTCCTGAAGGGAAGCTTCAGGCAGCAATCAGTTCCTAAATTGCAGATTAAGTGCATCATCAAAAATAACAATCCAGACCCATAATGGATTATTAAACATACCACATTACTAAAGCCTATTAAATTTTTTAAAGATCCCATAACAAACCTATAAAAAAGCAAATCTGGCATGTGTACTAATATCACTGTTTTATAGAGGAAGAACTTACAGCTATCAAGAGAACTGTCCAGGATCATTGTAGAAAACTAGTACATGGCAGAGTGAGCCCTAATAACAAGGTGTTTAGAATCCCAGCTCTTCCTACTAAAACATACCACCCTACTCCCTAATAATTAGAAACACACCAGGCTCTCCCATAATAGGTTCCTGGAGAAAAAGATTCCTAAATCCATCAGAAATCTGAAAGGACTACATTTTCTATGTATTAAATATTCATACAGTACTCAATTGTGGAGTTTTCTTGAGAGGACAACAATGGCAACAAAGAACAGGGGGAGAAATGTACTGAGTCATTCAAATGTAACAGTGTGGAAATAAACTTCATTTGGGATAAAAGATAGATGACTACTGACTAGCAGTAGTCAGTTTGGAGGGTAATACACCTGGAAACTAACCTTCAATATCTTTCTCTTGGAATTAGCATGCAGAAATATAACAGGGCTACTACTGTTATTTGCACATAGTAGTGAAGCAGACACACAACTAGTCTCCAAAAAAAGCCAGAGACCTGAGACTGACAGAGAAAGAGAGGGAAGAAGAAAAGAAGGGGGTAAGGAATGAGAAAAGAAGGGACAGGGTAGAAGGTAAGAGGAGAGGGAGAGACAGACACAGACTAACTGGTGGGAATGGGCAGAGGTATTTCTCAAAGAACTTGACAGGATCTTCATGGTGATCAATCATCATGTAGGCCTGAAGGCCATGGAAGCTAGTCTCTCACAGTAGAAGTGCTGTTACATCTCCTCTGTTGAGGTCTATGTGTAGTGAGAGAAATCCCATACCTATGTTAAAACAATGTATCCTTTCCCTTTCTGTGCTCCTATAAATTATCAAGAGACAACCAAGCAAACAGCAAGATTAAATTTGCCTAGGTCTTCTAATTAATAGTGTATACACTGAGGTTGCTTTGATTTTCATTAATATGTATAGTTTCAAAATCATAAGCAAGAGGAAACACTGCTTGTGAGCATTTTATTAGCTCTCAACTACACTACAGAAGAGCATTATTCAAAATCTAAATGCATACTCTTTTTTTCCTCTAAGAACAATAATACGAAAGGAGAAGGTGAAAATTAAAAGGGCAGGCATTTCACCCTTCTCACTATTTCACAAGTCAGTCAGTTCAATTTATTCATTACTGAACTTTATTGTAGGCTTTGATTCTATTAAAGTCTAAATAATCTAGCAATATGTGACCAAGAGCCTAAAAATACTCATACCTTGTAACTGGACTTTCTAGGCTTGATTCTATAAGATACTTTGCCAACTGTGGAAAAATCCGAAATCCAAAGGTAATACAGATGCACCTGTAGTTGGAAATTTACCAATTTTCATTAAAAGAAACAAATAGGGAAACTCAGTACCCCTGCCTGCCACCAACAAACAAGACTTCTCAGGCCTGCATCGACTTTAACTTCAGCCATGACAATTTTCTTTAGACTACTACATTATCTGTGCTTGTCCTTAGTTTTAGGACATTCCACACAAACAATAACCACACCCCACTTTTAAAAGTTAAAGCAGTAAGTAAACTGACTGAAGAAAAGAAGGTGTAAGATTATAAGAAAAATTGAAGAAAAAAGAATTTCAAAATCAAAAAAGGTTCCCTCAGTGAAATAATTTATTCAGGCATAGATCAATATGGATGCTAAAACCATTAAGTGAAAGAAGAGCTGTTGGGGAACAGAATATTCCCAGTGTATCGCCCCACAGATTACTTGCTAAATACAATGAAGAAATAAACAAACCTTTAAAATGAAGGGATCTGTCAGTCTCCGGCTCAACCAAGAAAGCAACTTTAGTATCACCAACAGCTGCACAACTTGAGCTAAAGTGCCTCCTGATGTGATGATGCAAAAAGAAGTATACAACCTCATCTCTGAACTACCAAAACTGATCAGCCACAATCTAATCAAGACTCTAGATTCAATTTCCAGTTTAAAAGAAAGGAGAGAGAATACTTCTGGGATGGTGGCATGAAGAGCTCCACAGATCCTCTCCTCAGTTAAACAACTGTAACTGATAAAAGTTATAAAAAGCAACCATTTACAGTCTCTGGAAAGCATATTTAAGGACATACAGCAAATGGAGAAACATTTATGCAAGAAATACTACTAAATCTTGGTAAAAATAGCAACAATCTGTGGCATTTGAGCCACAAACTCACTCCTGCCCCAGTGTGACAGAAGCTATACTCCAGGCAGAATGAGCCAAGAACATGGGGCCCTCTCACTCCGGCTCTTAATCTAGGGCTACAGTTTCTCCCCAAGAAAAGCAGACAGCTAGCATTTCTTTTCTTTCTTTCTTTCTTTCTTTTTTTTTGCGGTACGTGGGCCTCTCACTGTTGTGGCCTCTCCCGTTCCAGAGCACAGACTCCGGACGCACAGGCTCAGCGGCCATGGCTCACGGGCCCAGCCGCTCCGCGGCATGCGGGATCTTCCCGGACCGGGGCACGAACCCGTGTTCCCTGCATCGGCAGGAGGACTCTCAACCACTGCGCCACCAGGGAAGCCCGACAGCTAGCATTTCTCATCTAACTGAGCTACATACTGAAGCTCTATTCCAGACAAGCACAGCCAAAAGGTCTGGGGTACTCTTCTTCCACCCAGGCATCAGTCATGGGGCAGAAGCTCTACCCCAGGCATATCAGGCCAAAAACAGTGGGCCTCAGTCATGTCCAACCCAGCTTGCTCAGCCAGGAACAATAACAGTTGGAGATTTCAATACTCCACTTTCAAAAATGGAGAGAACATCTAGAAAGATCAATGAGGAAATATGTCTTGGGAATTCACTGGCAGTACAGTGGTTAGGACTCCACACTTTCACTGCTGAGGGCCCCGGTTCAATCCCTGGTCAGGGAACTAAGATCCCACAAGACACACGGCATGGCAAAAAAAAAAAAAGAAAAAAGGAAATATGTCTTGAACAACATTATACACAAACTTGACTTAACAGACATTCCACTCAACAGCAGAATGAAAGCAACCATTCATCTCAAGTGCACATGAAACATTCTCCAGGACAGACCATATGCTAGGCCACAAAACAAGTCCTGACAAATTTGAAAGGGTTGAAATCATACAAATATGTCCTCAGATTGCAATCAGTAACAGAAATGTGGGAAATTCACTCACACTTCCAGATTTCAAAGCTTACTACAAAGCTACAGTAATCAAGACAGTGTTGGTACTGGCAAAAGGACAGATAACACACATCAATAAAACAGATTTTAAAATCCAGAAACAGACCCTTACATCTAAAGTCAAGTGATTTTTGGCAAGGGTACCAAGACAATTCAATGGAGAAAGAATAGTCTTTTCAACAAATAGTGCTGGAACCACTAGATATCCACATGCAAAAGAACAGCTGGACCTCTTCCTTACACCATAGACAGAAATTAACTCCAAGTGGATCATAAAGCTAAGCATAAAGAGGCAACTCTATAAAACTCTTAGAAGAAGATCTAGGAGTATACTTTCATGACCTTGGGCTAGGTAAAGCATTCTCAAATATGATACCAAAGCACATGCAACTAAAGTAAGATCAGTTAAATTCATCAAAATTTAAAACTTTACCAAATACCATTGAGAAAATAAATACAATTCACAGGACAAGAGAAAATATTTGCAAATCATATACCTGATAAGGGGCTTATAAGCAAAATATACAAAGAATGTTTATAATCCAACAATAAAAAGATAAACAATCGATTAAAAGGCAAAAGATGAGGAGAGGTTTCTCAACCTGATAAAGACAATCTACAGAAAACCTACACATAACACCATACTTAATGGTGAGAAACTCAAAGCCTTCCCACTAAGATCAGGTACAAAGCAAGGATGTCCCTTCTCAACACTCCTTTTCCACATGGAACTAGAAGTCCTTGGTCATGCAATAAGGTAAGAAAAGAAGATAAACGGTATACATATCCGGAAGGAAGACATAACTCTGTCTCTGTTCAGAAGTGACATGATCATCTATGTAGAAATCTGAAAGAATCAACCAAAAACTTCCTGGAACTAATAGGCAATTTATAGCAAAGTTGTGGGATACAAGGTTAATAGACAAAAGTCAAATGCTTTCCTATATACCATCAATGAACAAGTGGAAATGAAAATTAAAAACACATTAAAATCATTTACATTAGCACCCCTAAAAATGAAATACTTACGTATAAATCTAACAAAATATGTACAAGATCTATATGAGGAAAACCACAAAATACCAATGAAATGAAGGAACTAAATAAATATTGAATAGATATTCCATGTTCATAGATAGAAAGACTCAACATTGTCAAGATGTCACTTCTTCTCAACCTGATCTGTGGATTCAATGCAATTCCAATCAAAATCCCAACAAGTTAACTTACAGATATGAACAATCTGATTCTAATGTTTACATGTAGAAACAAAAGACATGGATTAGCCAATACAATATTGAAGAACAAACTGGGAGGACTGACACTACCCACTTCAAGACTTACTATAAAGCTACATGAATCAGGAGAGTGATACT
Source organism: Delphinus delphis (assembly GCF_949987515.2). Lineage (NCBI taxonomy): Eukaryota > Metazoa > Chordata > Mammalia > Artiodactyla > Delphinidae > Delphinus > Delphinus delphis. The sequence continues at coordinate 124,045,391 of NC_082685.1, forward strand.
GGTGAAGGGTAGACAAACTGATCAATGGAACAGATTTGAAAGCCCAGAAATAGACGCCCATAAATATAGCCAACTGATCTTTGACAAAGGAGCAAAGGTAGTACAATAGAGGAAAGATAGGCTCTTCAACAAATGGTGCAGGAACAAATGAACATCCATGCAAAACAAAATGAATCTAAACCCAGACTTTACACCCTTCACAAAAATTAACTCAAAATGGATCATAAACCAAAACTTAAAACATAAAACTAAAAGACTCCTAGAAAATAACATAGGAGAAAACCTAGATGACCTTGGGTATAGTGATTTCTTTTTAGATTCAACACCAAAGACACAATCCATGAAAGAAATAATTGATAAGCTGGACTTTACTAAAATTTAAAACTTCTGCTCGGCAAAAGACAATGTCAAGAGAATGAGAAGACAAGCCACAGACTGACAGAAAATATGTACAAAAGACACATCTGATAATGAACTGTTACCCAAAATATAAAAAGAACTCTTAAAACTCAACAACAAGAAAACAACCCGATTAAAAAAAATCAGTCAAAGACCTTAACAGACACCTTACCAAAGAAGATATACAGATGTCAAAATAAGCATATGAGAGGATGCTCCCCATTATATGTCATCAGGGAAATACAAATTAAAATGACGATGAGATACCACTACATACCTTTTAGAATGGCCAAATGCTAGCAAGAACGTGCAGCAACAGGAACTCTCAGACATTGCTGGTGGAAGTACAAAATGGTACAGCCACTTTTGGAAGACTGTTTGGTGGTTTCTTACAAAACTAAACATACTCTTACTATAAAATCCAGCCATCGCATTCGATGGTACCTACTCAAAGGAGATGAAAACTTTATGTCCACACAAAAACCTGCACATACATATTTATAGCAGCTTTATTCATAACTGCCAAAACCTGGAAGTAACCAAGATGTCCTCTAGTAGGTGAATGGATAAACAAACTGTGGTATATCCAGACAATAGAATATTATTCAATGCTACAAAGAAATGATCTATCAAGCCATAAAAAGGGATTGGGGAAAAATGTGGAATGACTTCAGTTTGAGGTGATGAAGTGTTCTAAAATCAATTGTAGTGATGATCACACAACTCTGTGAATATACTAAAACTCACTGAATTGTACATTTGCAGTGGGTGAATTGTATGGTCTGTGAATTATATCTTAATAAAGCTGTTATTTTCTTTTAAGTGTTCTGACTATGTAAATGCCAAAGTTAGCAAGAGACCAGGAAAAGCTGAAGAAATGAAAAATGTGGCTAAAGTAACAACAAGTGATGTTAACTGAGAGCGAGGAAGAGCACTTGTTTAAGAAACTAAAGCAAGATGAAAGGACAAAAGACTTCTGACATAAGCCAGAAGGTTCCAAAGATGCTAGTCCTATTCAAATTCACACTGTACCATTTGGATTCATTTCAGTTTCTCAACAGAGACTGCTTGGCAGGAAAATTCTTCTCTGTGCATGCATTATAGGTTGTTTAGTATCCCTGCATAGTATATGTAAATAACACTTCCTAGGGATTGTTTTGACTCAAGATGCTTCCATATATCTCCAAATACCTTCAACTCAAAGAACCACGAGGGCTATGGAAGCATTCCCTATGAGACATCATGCACACTGTCAAAGACTGGTCTATTCTGGAGTAAAAGATACACACTAAAACATACAGAACAAGGAGGAGAGGAGACATTCCCTTGCCTTCTCTTCTCTACTCCTAAAATATTCTACCTACTCAAGAGTTTCAAAGGACTTACAAACTCCTGCTTGGTGGTAGAAACTCAAGCTTAACTCCTAAATCAATCAGGATTTTAAAAATACTCTTAGTCTATTTTGTAATTAGAGGAATATCTATAATGTCAAATAAAAAATACCACATAAACATAATAAAGCTATACAAATATAAAAATGCCTAAGAATAAAAGACAAGCAGGAAACGTAAGATTATAAAGTGTTGTGCTAAGGTAGTCCTAGGAGTTATGGGGATTCTAATAGTCTACACATTTTACCTTAACGATGAAAAAACATTTTTTTTAAAAGGCCAAGAATTTTCACTTTACACCTACTCTAAATTTCCATGGGAATATTTGCTTGATTTCTCTTCTGTAATCCTAAAACTTATTCAAACTCCTCAAGAGTTTCAAATCATCATGTATTTCTCCTGTCCAGCACACATGGTAATATATTATATATACACATTTAAGTACATAATGTAGTCAATAACTGCACTCTCATCATAAACATTCAGGACTTGGTTTTCAGTAGCAAGAGTTGATAAGCAACAGTTCTGCCATATTACCTGGATTTGTGATGGCAATATTTACCAAAAGACATTTTCCTCATGCAGGGGACTCTGAGTCTTATATTCTAACAGCAGTTTTACCTACAAATATTCATCTCTAAAAATTCTTACTATGTGACATTCATAAAAACAAAACTTTAAAACATTTAACAGTCTGAGAAAAATGAAACTAAGAAAAAAAATTCTGATTTATTATTTACTTTCCTTTAAGCTTCACATATATACTGTACACTTCCATGATATAAAAGGAAAATAAATTTGTGTTTGTTAGCAATATCGTGTTTATCTTTAATTTCACTTCCAAGTATTTTCCATGAAAGGTTCCACATCAACTTGTTCCTTTACAAGATAACATCCTACTAGATCTACTATTTCTAAAGATGTAGAAATAAACTGATTAATCTGCAGTGCCACCTGATGGTAAGAAGTAAGTAGCACATCCCAAAGAGTGTGTTCTAAGCATCCTCTTCCCATCAACGACAGGGGAAGAGGACGACACTGGAATTCTCAGTGACCACTTGGCCAGGACAACCATCTGCAAAGTGACAGGACAAACTTACAGCAAGTGTTTTCAGGGTTCAGGAAGTTAGGGCAAAGAATGCTGAGAAAAGCACTCCTGAGGGAAAGAAATGAATGGGAGCCTAAAGAATAATGTAATACAAGATGGGATTGAAAACATGAAAATGAAAAACTTCACAGAGGCAAAGCATGACAACAACTTTACAGCACTGTCTCTACTTCTGTACTTAAATAATGCATCATTAAAACTACTCTCGGAAGATAGAGGAAGAGTAAGACGCGGAGATCACCTTCCTCCCCACAGATACACCAGAAATACATCTACACGTGGAACAACTCCTACAGAACACCTACTGAACGCTGGCAGAAGCCCTCGGACCTCCCAAAAGGCAAGAAAGCCCCTCCGCCACGTACCTGGGTAGGGCAAAAGAAAAAAGAATAAACAGAGACAAAAGGATAGGGACGGGACCTGCACCAGTGGGAGGGAGCTGTGAAGGAGGAAAAGTGTCCACACACTTGGAAGCCCCTTCGCGGGCGGAGACTGCGGGTGGTGGAGGGGGGGAGCTTCGGGGCCGCGGAGGAGAGCACAGCAACAGGGGTGCGGAGGCCAAAGCAGAGAGATTCCCGCACAGAGGATCAGGGCCGACCGGCACTCACCAGTGGCTTGTCTGCTCCCCCGCCGCAGCGGGCGGGGCTGGGAGCTGAGGCTCGGGCATTGGTCAGATCCCAGGGAGAGGACTGGGGTTGGCGGTGTGAACACACCCTGCAGGGGGTTGGTGCACCACAGCTAGCCGGGAGGGAGTCCGGGGAAAAGTCTGGACCTGCCTAAGAGGCAAGAGACTTTTTCTTCCCTCTTTATTTCCTGGTGCTCCAGGAGAGGGGATTAAGAACGCTGCTTAAAGGAGCTCCAGAGACGGGCCCGAACCGCGACTAAAAGCGCGGACCCCAGAGACAGACATGAGACACTAAGGCTGCCACTGCCGCCACCAAGAAGCCTGTGTGCGAACACAGGTCACTATCCACACACCCCCTTCCGGGGAGCCTGTGCAGCCCGCCACTGCCAGGGTCCCGGGATCCAGGGACAACTTTCCTGGGAGAACGCACGGCACGCCTGAGGCTGGTGCAACGTCACGCCGGCCTCCACCGCCACAGGTTCGCCCTGCACTCCGTGACCCTCCCTACCCCCGGCCTGAGTGAGCCAGAGCCTCCGAATCAGCGGCTCCTTTAACCCCGTCCTGTCTGACCAAAGAACAGACGCCCTCCCGGCGACCTACACGCACAGGCGGGGCCCAATCCAAAGCTGATCCCCTGGGAGCTGTGAGAACAAAGAAGAGAAAAGGAAATCTCTCCCAGCAGCCTCAGGAGCAGCGGATTAAAGCTCCACAATCAACTTGATGCACCCTGCAGCTATGGAATACATGAATAGACAACGATTCATCCCAAATTAAGGAGGTGGACTTTGAGAGTAAGATTTATTATTTATTCCCCTTTTCCTTTTTTTGTGAGTGTGTATGTGTATGCTTCCGTGTGAGATTTTGTCTGTAGAGCTTTGTTTCCACCATTTGTCCAAGGGTTCTATCCGTCCTTTTTTTTTTCTTTTCTTAATAAGTAGTTTTTATTTTAATAACTTTATTTTATTTTACTTTATCTTCGTTCTTTCTTTCCTTTCTTCCCTCCTTTAGACAACGAATCATCCCAAATTGAGTAGGTGAACTTTGAGAGCAAGATTTATGATTTTTTTCCCCTTTTCCTCTTTTTGTGAGTGTGTATGTGTATGCTTCCGTGTGAGATTTTGTCTGTAGAGCTTTGCTTCCAGCATTTGTTCCAGGCTTCTATCCATCCATTTTTTTGTTTTTTGGTTTTTTTTTCCTCTTAATAATTATTTTTTTATTTTAATAACTATATTATATTTTATCTTACTTTATTTTATTTTACTTTATCGTCTTTCTTTCTTTTCTTCCTTCCTTCCCGCCTTCCTTCTTCCCTCCCTCCCTCCCTCCCTCCCTCCTTTCTTTCTTCCTTTCTTTCTTTCTCCTAATTCTTTTTTTCTACTTTTTCTCCCTTTTCTTCTGAGCCGTGTGGATGAAAGGCTCTTGGTGCTGCAGCCAGGAGTTAGTGCTGTGCCTCTGAGGTGGGAGAGCCAACTTCAGGACACTGGTCCACAAGAGACTTCCCAGCTGCACACAATATCAAACGGCAAAAATCTCCCAGAGATCTCCATCTCAACACCAGCACCCAGCTTCACTCAACGACCAGCAAGCTACAGTGCTGGACATCCTATGCCAAACAACTAGCAAGACAGGAACACAACCCCACCCATTGCAGAGAAGCTGCCCAAAATCATAATAAGCCGACAGACACACCAAAACACACCACCAGACGTGGACCTGCCCACCAGAAAGACAAGATCCAGCCTCATCCACCAGAACACAGGCACTAGTCCCCTCCACCAGGAAGCCTACACAACCCACTAAACCAACCTTAGCCACTGGGACAGATACCAAAAACAACGGGAACTACGAACCTGCAGCCTGCAAAAAGGAGACCCCAAACACAGTAAGATAAGCAAAATGAGAAGACAGAAAAACACACAGCAGATGGAGGAGCAAGATAAAAACCCACCAGACCTAACAAATGAAGAGGAAATAGGCAGTCTACCTGAAAAAGAATTCAGAATAATGATAGTAAAGATGATCCAAAATCTTGGAAATAGAATAAACATGCAAGAAACATTTAACAAGGACCTAGAAGAACTAAAGATTAAACAAACAATGATGAACAACACAATAAATGAAATGAAAAATACTCTAGATGGGATCAATAGCAGAATAACTGAGGCAGAAGAATGGATAAGTGACCTGGAAGATAAAATAGTGGAAATAACTACTGCAGAGCAGAATAAAGAAAGAAGAATGAAAAGAACTGAGGACAGTCTCAGAGACCTCTGGGACAACATTAAATGCAGCAACATTCGAATTATAGGGGTTCCAGAAGAAGAAGAGAAAAAGAAAGGGACTGAGAAAATATTTGAAGAGATTATAGTTGAAAACTTCCCTAATATGGGAAAGGAAATAGTTAATCAAGTCCAGGAAGCACAGAGAGTCCCATACAGGATAAATCCAAGGAGAATATGCCAAGACACATATTAATCAAACTGTCAAAAATTAAATACGAAGAAAGCATATTAAAAGCAGCAAGGGAAAAACAACAAACAAGGGAATCCCCATAAGGTTAACAGCTGATCTTTCAGCAGAAACTCTGCAAGCCAGAAGGGATTGGCAGGATATACTGAAAGTGATGAAGGAGAAAAACCTGCAACCAAGATTACTCTACCCAGCAAGGATCTCATTCAGATTTGATGGAGAAATTAAAACCTTTACAGACAAGCAAAAGCTGAGAGAGTTCAGAACCACCAAACCAGCTCTACAACAGCTGCTAAAGGAACTTCTCTAGGCAAGAAACACAAGAGAAGGAAAAGACCTACAATAAGGAACCCAAAACAATTAAGAAAATGGGAACAGGAACATAAATATCGATAATTACCTTAGACGTAAATGGACTAAATGCTACCACCAAAAGACACAGATTGGCTGAATGGATACAAAATCAAGACGCATATATTTGCTGTCTACAAGAGACCCACTTCAGACCTAGAGACACATACAGACTGAAAGTAAGGGGATGGAAAAAGACATTTCATGCAAATGGAAACCAAAAGAAAGCTGGAGTAGCAATTCTCATATCAGACAAAATAGACTTTAAAATAAAGACTATTACAAGAGACAAAGAAGGACACTACGTAATGATCAAGGGATCGATCCAGAAGAAGATATAACAATTGTAGATATTTATGCACCCAACATAGGAGCACCTCAATACATAAGGCAAATACTAACAGCCATAAAAGGGGAAATTGACAGTAACACATTCATAGTAGGGGACTTTCACACCCCACTTTCACCAATGGACAGATCATCCAAAATGAAAATAAATAAGGAAACACAAGCTTTAAATGATACATTAAACAAGATGGACTTAATTGATATTTATAGGACATTCCATCCAAAAACAACAGAACACACATTTTTCTCAAGTGCTCATGGAACATTCTCCAGGATAGATCATATCTTGGGTCACAAATCAAGCCTTGGTAAATTTAAGAAAATTGAAATTGTATCAAGTATCTTTTCCGACCACAATGCTGTGAGACTAGATATCAATTACAGGAAAAGATCTGTAAAAAATACAAACACATGGAGGCTAAACAATACACTACTTAAAAACGAAGTGATCACTGAAGAAATCAAAGAGAAAATCAAAAAATACCTAGAAACAAATGACAATGGAGACACGACAACTCAAAATCTATGGGATGCAGCAAAAGCAGTTCTAAGAGGGAAGTTTATAGCAATACAATCCTACCTTAAGAAACAGGAAACATCTCGAATAAAGAACCTAAACTTGCACCTAAAGCAATTAGAGAAAGAAGGAAAAAAAACCCAAAGTTAGCAGAAGGAAAGAAATCATAAAAATCAGATTAGAAATCAATTTAAAAGAAGTGAAGGAAACGATAGCAAAGATCAATAAAACTAAAAGCTGGTTCCTTGAGAAGATAAACAAAATTGATAAACCATTAGCCAGACTCATCAAGAAAAAAAGGGAGAAGACTCAAATCAACAGAATTAGAAATGAAAAAGGAGAAGTAACAACTGACACTGCAGAAATACAAAAGATCATGAGAGATTACTACAAGCAACTCTATGCCAATAAAATGGACAATCTGGAAGAAATGGACAAATTCTTAGAAATGCACAACCTGCCAAGACTGAATCAGGAAGAAACAGAAAATATGAACAGACCAATCACAAGCACTGAAATTGAAACTGTGATTAAAAATCGTCCAACAAACAAAAGCTCAGGACCAGATGATAGTGAAATCAAGAAAACACTCCCATTTACCATTGCAACAAAAAGAAAAAAATATCTAGGAATAAACCTACCTAAGGAGACAAAAGACCTGTATGCAGAAAATTATAAGACACTGATGAAAGAAATTAAAGATGATACAAATAGATGGAGAGATATACCATGTTCTTGGATTGGAAGAATCAACATTGTAAAAATGACTCTACTACCCAAAGCAATCTACAGATTCAATGCAATCCCTATCAAACTACCATTGGCATTTTTCACAGAACTAGAACAAAAAATTTCACAATTTGTATAGAAACAGAAAAGACCCCAAATAGCCAAAGCAATCTTGAGAACGAAAAACAGAGCTGGAGGAATCAGACTTCCTGACTTCAGACTATACTACAAAGCTACAGTAATCAGGACAGTATGGTACTGGCACAAAAACAGAAATATAGATCAGTGGAACAGGATAGAAAGCCCAGAGATAAAGTCACGCACATATGGTCACCTTATCGTTGATAAAGGAGGCAGGAATGTACAGTGGAGAAAGGACAGCCTCTTCCATAAGTGGTGCTGGGAAAACTGGACAGCTACATGTAAAAGTATGAGATTAGGTCACTCCCTAACACCGTACACAAAAATAAACTCAAAATGGATTAAAGACCTAAATGTAAGGCCAGAAACTATCAAACTCTTAGAGGAAAACATAGGCAGGACACTCTATGACATAAATCACAGCAAGCTCCTTTTAGACCCACCTCCTAGAGAAATGGAAATAAAAACAAAAGTAAACAAATGGGACCTAATGAAACTTCAAAGCTTTTGCCCAGCAAAGGAAACCATAAACAAGACCAAAAGACAACCCTCAGAATGGGAGAAAATATTTGCAAATGAAGCAACTGACAAAGGATTAATCTCCAAAATTTATAAGCAGCTCATGCAGGTCAATAACAAAAAAACAAACAACCCAACTCAAAAATGGGCAGAAGACCTAAATAGACATTTCTCCAAAGAAGATATACAGACTGCCAACAAACACATGAAAGAATGCTCAACATCACTAATCATTAGAGAAATGCAAATCAAAACTACAATGAGATATCAGCTCACACCAGTCAGAATGGCCATCATCAAAAAATCTACAAACAATAAATGCTGGAGAGGGTGTGGAGAAAAGGGAACCCTCTTACAGTGTTGGTGGGAATGTAAATTGATACAGCCACTGTGGAGAACAGTATGGAGGTTCCTTAAAAAATTAAAAATAGAACTACCATATGACCCAGCAATCCCACTACTGGGCATATACCCTGAGAAAACCATAATTCAAAAAGAGTCATGTACCAAAATGTTCACTGCAGCTCTATTTACAATAGCCCAGAGATGGAAACAACCTAAGTGTCCATCATCGGATGAATGGATAAAGAAGATGTGGCACATATATACAATGGAATATTACTCAGCTATAAAAAGAAACGAAATTGAGCTATTTGTAATGAGGTGGATAGACCTAGAGTCTGTCATACAGAGTGAAGTAAGTCAGAAAGAGAGGCAAATACCATATGCTAACACATATATATGGAATTTAAGAAAAAAAATGTCATGAAGAACCTAGGGGTTAAACAGGAATAAAGACACAGACTTACTAGAGAATGGACTTGAGGCTATGGAGAAGGGGAAGGGGAAGGGTAAACTGTGACAAAGCGAGAGAGAGGCATGGAAATCTATGCACTACCAAACGTAAGGTAGATAGCTAGTGGGAAGCAGCCGCATAGCACAGGGAGATCAGTTCAGTGCTTTATGACCGCCTGGAGGGGTGGGATAGGGTGGGTGGGTGGGAGGGAGACGCAAGCGGGAAGAGATATAGTAACATATGTATATATATAACTGATTCATTTTGTTGTGAAGCTGAAACTAACACATCATTGTAAAGCAATTATACTCCAGTAAAAAAAAAAATTATACACCCAAAAAAATATATATATATAGAAAAATCTATAGTTACATTTTACTAAATTTATTTTACTAAAGAGACTATAGTATTTTACTATAGCCTGTTAATGGTGATTACATTAAAATAACAATGTTTGAAAAAAAAAAAAACTACTCTCTTCTCGGGAATTCCCTGGCCGTCCAGTGGTTAGGACTCTGCACTTTCACTGCCAAAGGCCCGGGTTCAATTCCTGGTTGGGGAACTAAGATCCCACAAGCCGTGCGGTACAGCCAAAAAAAAACAAAAGGAAGATTAAAAATACTCTCTTCAGGACTTCCCTGATGGTGCAGTGGTTAAGAATCTGCCTGTCAATGCAGGGGACATAGGTTGGAGCCCTGGTCCAGGAAGATCCCACATGCCGCAAAGCAACTAAACCCATGCACCACAACTACTGAGCCTGTGCTCTAGGGCCCACAAGTCACAACTACTGAGCCTGCGTGCCACAACTACTGAATCCCGCACGCCTAGAGCCCATGCTCCGCAACAAGAGAAGCCACTGCAGTGAGAAGCCCGTGCACCACAACGAAGAGTAGCCACCACTCGCCACAACTAGAGAAAGGCTGTGCGGCAGCAACGAAGACCCAATGCAGCCAAAAATAAATAAATAAATTTATTAAAAACAAAAAATACTCTCTTCTCTAGCAAAAGAAAATGTGAGATGAAGACATAAATATGTTTGAGCTTTACACAAAATAAATATGACAGAACTTAAGAAAATGTAATATTCATAAGCAATATTGTAGCATAAAGGAGACTGAGAAATTGTAGAACAGAACAGGCAGAGTGATATGAGGAGCAGGATGAAATCACCTAAGGAGAAAAACATGCAGTAGTTTGACAGAAGGACATTTGACAGAAGGACAAATATTCAGAAAGAGGAAGAAAAGCCAGATACAAGCCATTGAGACAGTGGCATAAGAACTTGAAAGCTCCAAATTTCCTCCTGGAAGAACAGGTACTGGGCGAATAAAAACTTGAATGGCGAGTAGCCCTTTTTGTGAAATGTATAAGCAATATAGTATTTACCATGAATCACTGGAACATTTCTTACAGAGAGATGTGAGGAAGATGTCATTTTTTCAAAGATAGTTAAATTCCTGCAAGTCAAATCATGATCTATAGCCCAAGTCTAAGAAAAGAACAGTAAGAGGCAGAAAACATTCTTGAGGAATTATGGATAGGAAATATTACAAAACTGTTCAACTGCCTGGAGTCAAAAGCAAACTAGAGAAAGACAATGTGTCAAAGACAAGAAAGAAATGAATTTCTGTGAAGACCAGGGGAAGAGTTCAAACTCTGAGAAACAGAAATCTTAAAGCAGCTTTGCCAAAAAAAAAGTTAAACCTGAAAATGACCAAGCTTCTAGACAGCACGACCAATGTAGTTAGAGCGGAAGTAGGTGGAGGTAAGATGAAACAAAACTGACCATGAGCTGACAACTGTTAAACCTGGGTGGTGAGTAGATAAGGGCTCATGATACAATTCTGTCTATTTTTGTGTATGTTTTTTAAAGTGGCAGCTAATGGACCATGATACAGAGAATACTAAAGCTGCTGACATCAGCCGCTCTGGAAATCTTTTTTTTTTTTTTTTTTTTTTTTTTTTTGCGGTATGCGGGCCTCTCACTGTTGTGGCCTCTCCAGCTGCGAAGCACAGGCTCCGGACGCGCAGGCTCAGCGGCCATGGCTCACGGGCCCAGCTGCTCCGCGGCATGTGGGATCTTCCCGGACCGGGGCACGAACCCATGTCCCCTGCATCGGCAGGCGGACTCTCAACCACTGCGCCACCAAGGAAGCCCTGGAAATCTTTAAATGCACTAGATAGTAAAGCGCTCCTTCCTCCACACCACTCTTCTACATAGAACATACTTCTGTTGGTACATCTATTTCCTTTTGAGTCCCATCTACAAAATCACGAGCTACTTAAAGGCAAATATTGTGTCTTATTCATCCATACATGCGAGCACCTAATACAGTGTCAGGGCTATAGCAAATGCTCAGTAAATGTTTGATGAACTGAACAAAGCAATAATGTGATTGTAATTTCTAAAAGTGGAAGGCAGGCTTTTAGAAATGATGAAAAAGAGGTCAAAGAACAACAATATTTCTGGAAGTACAGAAATTATATCACAGTAAAGAGAGAAATATCTATAAAAGATACTACGAAAGTAAACAGTGTGCTGAAGAGCTAAAAAAAAAATTGAAGGAAGGAATAAATGAATGAATAATTCGCTCAGTATCTTCACCTACTGAAATGAGGCACATTGAGCCAATAAAATTTAACAATGCTTTTCACTGGGAATATCTAACATCCTCTGTTCTAATCCTGTTCTCTCAATCAGGTTTCTGATACTTATTGGCCTGTCATTAGACTTTTCCACATTCATTCATTCAAATATTTACTGAACACCTACAATGACAGACATTATTCTAGGCACTTAAGATACATCAATGAACTAAAAAGACAAAAAATCTCTGCTCTCATGGAGAGTATATGCTAGTGGGTGGAAAGAGAGAAGTAAATTATACAGTATGTATAATTTACATACAGTATACAGTGCCAGAAGACGGCTGTGAAACAAGTCCTGTCCAATAAACCCAAGTATTCATGTCGTACTGGGGGTTTTTAGTAAATGGCATTGATAAACTTCAATAAGTCTCTTGCCTGTTTGGTATACACGAGAGTCCCCCATGACTGAACACCTCCTCATAGGAAAAGTTAAGGAGCTTATCCTAAACAATAGTGACACCCACCAAGGTAGTGTCAGCAGTGAGGCCGCAACTAGTGTCACCACCAACTTCTGTGACACCTCTTTAGGTGAAAGAAAAAAATATACAACTGTATAAAAACTATTAAAGAACAGCAATTATGCTTATTGGTTTTAAAGTTCCTTCTCTGATGTCAAAGAAATAGTAAGGAAAAGCTGTGCGCTTGATTTTGGGAAGATACTGTTCTTTGAATGGCAGTAATAGCACAGCCTAAATTTAACAGACCATAACTGACCAAATTTTAGTCAAAACTTTTTGCTAACTGTTAAGGGAACATCAGTCCTCTCCAAATATACATATCTTTGATTAGTTTCCAATTACTGATCCAGGATATCATACAACTCGTCTTAGAAGAATCTCATTCTTGTTGTGAGAGTTCAGCCTAAGGACTCACTTGAATTTATAAAAATTCACTCATTAAAACATGTATACGGCTTCCCTGGTGGCGCAGTGGTTGAGAGTCCACCTGTCGATGCAGGGGACACGGGTTCGTGCCCTGGTCCGGGAAGATCCCACATGCCGCGGAGTGGCTGGGTCCGTGAGCCATGGCCGCTGAGCCTGCGTGTCCGGAGCCTGTGCTCCGCAACGGGAGAGGCCACAACAGTGAGAGGCCCACGTACCGCAAAAAAAAAAAAAAAAAATGTATAGGCAGTATGCCAGTAACACCCTAAAATTAGAAACTGTTCTACATTTTATCATTAGAATTATGTTCTGAGTCATTAAAATAATTTTCTATCACCTTAGAGCCATCCACATCAGTTCTCTAAACAGTAAGTATATCTAATTTAAGCATTTTGTTTTACTGACCAAGAAACTGTGTCCTAAAAAGGTTGAAGAGAAAAATTGTGACTCTTGTACAGTCACACACAGGCAAATTGGTGACATTTCTGGAAACCTAGAATTCAAGTCTCCTATCCCAACCCAACACTCTCTATTGACTACCACATTTTTCCTTTAGATCACAGCGTTGTCAAATACCAATGAAATTAACCAGTTTTTAAAAATCTTTAGACCTGAGAACCAAAATACAATATCAAGACTAGAGCTTATCTTCCTGATAAATTCTGTTACAGCAAAACTGAAAACCAAAATTTAAAAAATCTTTAGACCTGACAACCAAAATATTGTATCAAAAGACTAGAGTTTATATTCCTGATAAATTTTACTATAGCAAAATTGAAAACCAAAATTAAAAGTCAATGAAAATACCATACACAAAGTTAACAAGATTTATCAGGAATTTTTTTTAAAGAGGTATTACTTTATAATCATCAGATTGGCAAAAATTACAAATTCTGAAAATATTCAGTGCTGGCAAGAATGTATGTAAATAGAAACCTTTATGCACTGCTGCTAGGAGTATACATTAGTAAAACCACTTTGGAGAGCAATCTTGTCATCATGAATGAAATGTGCTTGTGTGTGTGGGTACATTCTATGATCAGGTAATATCCTATGACCCAGCAGTTCCACACTTGGTACTATACCTAAAGAAACTCCTGCATAGGCATACAAGGAAGAGACAAGGATAAGGGTGTTTGTCTTGGAGTTGTCTACAGTAAGAGAGAGCTAGAGACAATATGCTGTCCACCGTTAGTGGAACAGATATATAAAATATATCTTATCCTCCCCTTGCAGAATATGTTCCCTCTGGCTGCAAATCTCCTGCCTCTAGATATCTGCATGTCTTGCTCTTTAGCTTCAATCCAGTTTCTGCTCAAATTTTCAACTAATCAAATAAGTCTTCCCTGACTGCCCAATCTAAAATATCTTACCTTTCAATCCAGAATCTCTCTAGTCCAGATATCCTTCCTTCTATTTTCTAATCTTCCATTTTTCTGCGTAACACTTTTAACTGTCTGACATTCTAATACACATGTGTTTATTGTTCAGAATCCCAATTAGAATGTAAAATCCAGACACCAGGAGATTTGTTCAAAGGAATACCACCAGAATCTAGAATTAGTACCTGGCACATAGAAAGTGATTAACAAATATTTGTTCAACAAATGAATTCAATGACTACATCCCAATCTCCGCTTATAGCTGTGTAAAGTCACATAAATGAACCCAAGTCTCTGACTTTTCAAACCCACTCACAGTATATAACCTGAGTGGTTATATAACCTCCAGAGTATATAACATTCCACATTTTTTTCAACTCCCTGGCAATTCAATTTGCATTCACAGTATTCAGCAATGAAGCAGCTTCTCATGGCCAGGCACTACTCTGAGAAATAAATAAGGGAGTCTTTGCATTCAAGTCTAGAGAGGAAAAAAGACAATTACAATATAGTATAAGCGCTATGATAAGCTGTTATGGAAGGAGGTCAGAAGATGACCTAACTCACCCTAGGAAGGCTGGGGAGGGCTTCCCAGAGGGGAGCAAGGCAGCATTTGTGCTGAGTAGAAGTTATCCAGATGAGCACATTATGGGTATTTGTCAGATAGGTGATGGCTACATTCTAGGCAGAAGACACACAACATAAAAGTGCCTCAATTTTAAAAAACATCCTAACACTTTTGAAGAACTGTAAACAATTCAGCATGACAAAACAATGTGAGGCAGGAAATAACAGAAGGTGAAAGCAAAAACAAGCAAGGCTCAAATCATTAACATCCCTATTTCCAAGGCTTGGTAGTTTGGATTTTTATCTGAAAGTCTGCATAGAAGGATTGCAGAATAACAGCACCATCTGCCTACAGAAAAAGGAAAGGTACAGAGGGATGGTATGCATTCTCAGAAGCATGGAAATTATTTAGAAGGTTTACATAGAAGTCCAGATAATAATGATAATCTGAACCAAGGCAGTAGCCACAGAGAAAAAGTAGATGATTTGGTAAACAGTAATATAGTTAAGTGTGGGAAGGTTAGCACATAAGGGTAATAACAGGGAAGAGTTAAGATTCTAGTGTCTCTGACTGAGTGATGAGCTGCATGCACGAATCACAGGAAGAAGAGAAGCAACTTCAGAAAGGGTGAGATACATAATTTTTTTGACATGAGTTTAAGGTATCTTAATACAACCACAATGTATCAGAGTTGATCTGTGCTAAACAGATCTGGGAGTCATCAAAATAGATATAGAAGTTGAACTCATAAAGCATGAAAGCCTTCAAGGAGAGTAGGCAGAGGCAGAAGAGAGGAGAAGATAGTAGATAGAGTGAAATGAATATTTAAAGTGGCCAGAGTGGCCAGAGAAGAGAGAAAAATATAAGGAAAGACTGACCAAGACATGGAAGGAACATAAGGAGACTACAGTGTCACAGAAACGTAAGAGAATTTCAAGGACTAGTCAAAATGTTAAATGATTAAAAAGATTCCATTAGATTTCAGAATAAGGAAATCAATAGTGAGCATCACCCCATCAAATTCAGTGACTGCAGTGGATTGGCAGACTTCAACACACTAAAAAATAAATAAATAAATAAGAAGAAGGTGGAGATAATGAACATAGACAACTTTTTCAAGAACCTTAAAGGAAATAATTACAGATAAAATTGAAGAGGAATCTAGAGTGAAAAGAGTGTATTTAAGACAAGTGCATTTAAATCCTGGTAAGTTAGTACCAGTTGAGAGTAAAAGGAATAACCAAGTGTTATGGACTAAACTGTATTCCCCAAAATTCATATGTTGGAAGCCCTAACCCTCAGTATCCCCAGTACTGAAGATAAGAATTTTGAAGATTAAGTTAAAATGAGGCCATCAGAGTGGACTCTCATCCAATATGACTGGTGTTTTAATGAGAAAAAGAGACACTAGAGGTTCTAGTGCACAAAGGTACAACCATGTAAAGAGGCAGAAAGAGGGCATCTATAACTCAAGGAGAGAGGCCTCAGAAGAAACTATTTCTGCCCTAACCTTAATTGTGGACTTCCAGCCTTCAAAACTGTGAGAAAATAAATTTCTCTTCTTTAAGCCACCCAGTCTCTGCTTTTTGTTATGTCAGCCCCAGCAAACTAATACACCAAGGAAACACTGTCCCTGAGGAGAAAAAACTCGGAACACAATTAGAGATCAACAGATAGAGGTAGACAAGTACGCAGGTGAAAGAGGGCAAAAAGCAATGAAGTTCCCACCAATGTATTGCATTTCCTCTGTGAAGCAGAAGACAACATTATCCAGGAAAGAGGAAGGAAGGAAGGAGGTGGTGGGCTAATAACCACCATGGGAAACAAGAGTAGTTACTAAAGACACAGAGGATTATTAGGCTGCCTTTCCATTAGTCAGTAAATGTTTGTTACGTAGTGTCATTCATGAATGCTTTAGTTCAATTTCAATACAGTGAACTCTAGCAGTAACTAGTAAAAGAAATGCATTGCAATGAATCAGAACCTGGTTTAAAAATCTAGATAACATGGGACCTTGTGCAAGTCACTTACCATTCTGGGCCTTAAGTTTCTTCAACCAGACAAACCAGACTTGATAATCAGCATAAGATCACCTCAGATTAAAAATAAGAAGTGCTATAATGTTTATGCAGGTTTGTGCATGACCTTGGTCTTCAACTTTTACCAACCAAGGTAGTGTGTCTCAAGCTGTAATGTACATTCATCTGGAGAGCATGTTAAAATGCAGATTCTGATTCAGTAGACCTGGGGGTAAGCCTGAGATTGTGCATTTCTAACGAACTTTCAGGTGATGCCTACACCATATTTTGAGCTGCAAGGGTGTAGAACACTGATCCAGATCAAGTTCTACAAAGCTTATAATTATCGGCTTATCTGTAATCAGCCTGATATTTAGAAAACCAAGGAAAAACATTCTAGACTCACACCTGCACGAAATGTCTTGCCATTCCGTGAAACACTCTGAAATTAACTGATAGTCCCCATTTGGTGCAGACAGGAAAAGAAAGGAATCATAGGAAAAGAAAGGAATTGCCATCAATAACACTAAATTAGGAGAAGCCCAAGATTAAATACAAACACACACATGTACACAGATATACAACACAAAGGTTAAAACCTATCTAATCAAATACATTTTCTTTCTCAAAATATGAACATTTCTGGAAAAACACATGTATTTATCTCTAGAAAAATCTTCAGTATACTTTAACTGTCACATGTCTACAAAGATTCTTTTGCATTCTGGTTTGATCCTGAACGCAAACAAATTCTACAGTGTCACAAAACCTAAAGTTGTTTTTTTTTAAACCTAAAGATTTTTATGTTAATTCCCAGATAATCTTCACCTATTTGTTTAGAACCTCCAATTGTATTATCACAACTAAATTTGTTTGTGTTGAGAATTCTCTTCTGCTTTAGGAAGTGTAACTAGGGCAGAGACAGCCCAGCTGCCTTAGGGCTATAATATATCGCCACAAATCATTGCTATAATTAAACCGGTTTTTACTATTCCCTGTGCTAGGGGTTACAGGAGGTAAATTCCACAATCCTATCACAACCAACAGGGAGAGATTTTCAATCTAATTTCACAGAAATCTTCTTCAGTGACAAAAGACCTAAGAAAAAATGTCATGAAATGGATGCCTCATATCGTAGAGTCACTCTGCCTTTAACCTGAAACCTCTGTACTGAACAGAGAAGTTTGAAATAACGTGAAAACGAAGTAATGAACTCCCTATCCAAGAAAAAATAAAAAATATTATGGCTGTAAACTACTCTTCCTTATTCCCTTCTGAAGAATAACCAAATCGCAAGGGCACTAGCGCACTACAATCGAGCCCGTTCAAATGGGGTGGGGAGGGGAGATCAACTGCAACCTTGGTACCAGGAGGCAATTTAGCAGTCCTATCTATCTAGACAAGTCACTCTGAAAAAATAAGACTTCCCTCATTCACCACCAGGTCACAAAAGGATTTTTTTAAAAAATGACAAATGCAATGGGCCTCAAAATAGTTTTGCTGAATCACAAATACCGTCAAGTTATAAAGCTGCAGAAGTCGCTGGGCTCGAGCACTGTCGGCCATACCTCAGCAAGTAAGTCCTCTATGAACATGTATAACTTCCTTCACTTGTTCGTTAAAGTCAAGCAAGGGTCTAATGGTCAATTAAAGCTTTCACAGTATTACTATTAGTAGCAATACTGTGGGTGCAATCACAACATACAGTGGTTTTATACTAAAGATGACCACGTTCTCTGAAAAGTGGCACCACCGATCCCCCAAGGGCAAATGAACCACCCTAACCCGCAACGCAGCCACAATGAGCACCCTACGTCCTCATTCTGGCACCCACTCCCTGCCTCCCCGCGCCCTGATTCCTCCGCGACCATGCTTCCCGCTCCCGGGCTGACTGGGGCAGCCTCGAGCTCCCAGGGGTCCTTGGGGTAACGGAGAGCCAAGCCTGCAGGCCGCCCTTCTCCCGCTAATGCTATGCCTGGCCTCCCACTAGCCACACGTTCTTCCCTCACCTCTCGGGTCTCCGCTGCCCAGCCCACTCCTCCCTTCCGCTCGCCCGCGCTCTGGGGCTCTCAGGCCTGGGCCTCACCGTTTGGTTCGGTCCGGAATGGCCCGGCTCTCCCACTTCCACGCTCCAACACGAAGCGGCGTCAGCTCGTCCTGCGCCCCACGCTTCCAGTCCACACGCCGCCGCCTACTGATGCCGAAAGCCGCTTCTAGTAACGCGCCATGTTCCGCGTCGCGCCTCCAAACGACGCGGGCGCTCGAATACTGCGTCACAGACACCCGGAGCGCGTGGACTAGGCAAAGACAGAAGACGATAGGAGAACGGCGAAAGGAGAGGGAGGAGCTTTCCCTTCGAAACCGAAGGCGCCGGGCGTCTAAGGCAGCTCTGTGCGCTTGCGCAGTATAGAGAGCTGGGACCACCCCCCCCCCACCGGACGCTGAGCGACCTGTAACCATGGAAACCATAGTTCGGCTCTGCCCCACTCCTGGGAAAATCAACTGTCCTGGGTTGACTGAAGCTTAAATCAGAATCATTTTCCCTTTCTTATTCCAGATATCAGCTGCCAAACTGCATTGTTTTACGGATCTGTCTCGGTAAAGAAGAATTATTTAAAATAATCCTACTCTCAGCAGTCAGCCCTCCCACGAATATTTATTTTTTTAAGGTCCTAAACTTGCTTGGCGCTCCAGTCCAGAACGATAGCAAGAGTGGAAAGATTAAAAGGGAGTAAATCCAGTTCTCTCTGCCTCTGCTTCTAATTAGCTTAGTGACGTAAGTTTTCTTACATTTAGAAAAAAATAGTTTAGTGTTCACAAAGATTAATAAAAATAATAGATAACATTCATTAATCATTTAGAATGTGCCAGATACAGTTCTAAGATCTTCAGATGAATCATGTATTTAAATCCTTAAAACAACCCTAAGAGGTTGAAGAAGCTGAAACATTAGAAAGATCAAGTAACCTGCCTAAGTTCGCACAGCTAGTAAGTAGTAACTAGCAGTGTTAGGTTTGAACCAGGCAATCATAAGCCTTGCATTACAAGATGCTCATCACACAAGGGCTATTTTTGAAAGTAAAAATATAAAAATATAAAATATATATAAAAAATATAAAAATTACCTAAATGACCACCAAAAGGAATGACTAAATCATGACACATGCATATATAATACAAATTGGCCATTAAAAATAATGTTGAAAAAGAATCTGAAAAAGAATGGATATATGTGTATGTATAATTGAATCACTTTGCTGTACACCTGAAACTAACAAAACATTGTAAATCAACTAACTATACTCCAATATAAAATAAAAATTAAATTTAAAAAAATTTTTAAATTATGTTGATATGTTAACATGTTCACAATGCATTAGGGAAAGAGTGGGTTACAAAACAATATGCTCAGTATGGTTACATTTTTGGAATAAGTATATGCGAAAATGTTAGGGTTTGTCACTAGTTGGATGGTATTATGGGCATGTTTTATTTTTAAATTTATTTTGTTTGATTGTATCTTCTGATTTTACTGAAAGGTAATACTTCTCAAATTTTAAATGTGCATAGAATCACATGGGGGTCTTGTTAAAATACAGAACCTGATTCAGTTGGTCTGAGGTGGGGCCTGAGAGTCTTCATTTCTAATGAGTTTCCAGTTAATGCTGCTCTTCATAGATCACACGTTGTGTAACAAGGCTGTAAGGAATATGCAATAAAGCAGGAAAAAATTGCCTAATTTTAATTAAAATGAAAAAATTTGTTTAGAAGGATCTTTTCTGTTTGGAATAATGGGTTCGTCAGATATTGAAGGAAACCTGTAACTCAGAAAAATACACATACATAAATTTTGCCTACAGTTTCAGGGCACCAAATTAAGATGCACTTGGAGGTCCTAGCTTCAGCTACTATGAATGTAAAATCTAGTAATATAGTATGTACAAAACAAATATGTACAGCTGGATAAATCTCATATGACTGCATTTTGTTGCTATATTCTCATATTCTCACGTTCTTTGAAGAAAAAGACAAATATTAAATTAATTTAAATTACATGATCATTGGGCTGTTCAGAACATATTTAAAATATAAATATATGTTCAGTGCTTTCCCCCCAAAATGGTTGAAAACTGAAAAGAGAAAGCAGAAAATTGATGGAGCAAATGATAAGTTAAAGAAACATTAGCTTCCCTCACCCCTCAGTCTCAAGTAGGTTCCAAAAAACAGACATACATAATAACAATGCAAATTATTTGCCTCAGTAATATTATGATTGCTAACTTCTAAATATTCCCTATGTGCCAGTTACTGTTCTGTTTTTTAAGTGCCTGACATTGAACTGTAGACATTTCATGTAGTTTATTATCCTCATCACCACCCTATATGGAGATTATTCTTTCCCTAATTTTACAGATTAGAAGATGATGCTCATGAATTAAGTAATTTCAAATTCTTAACTGGAGAAGCACAGACTCAAATTTAGATACATGCTTTGTGGTAGATAGAATAAAAGATAGCCAAATCCTAGTCCCTGAAACCTGTGAATATATTACTTTTCATGCCAAAAGGGACTTTGCTACTATGATTCAATTAAGAATCTTGAGCTGGAAATATTATCTTGTGGGCCCAATGTATTCACAAGGGTCTTTATAAGAGAGAGACAGGAGTATCCGAGAGAGAGATGTGACCATGGAAGCAGAGGTCACAGCGACACGGGGCCATGAGTCAATGAATACAGGCAGCACAGAGAAGCTGGGAAAGTCAAGGAAATGGATTCTCCCCTACAGCCTCTGTAAGAAACTCTGTCCTGCAGATGACTTTAAACTTCTAACCTTCAGAACTCTCAGACAATAAATTTGTGTTGCTTTAAGCTACTGTTTGTGGCAATTTTTTATAGCAGCAATAGAAAACCAATATGTGCTCCAAAATCATAAGGTTTCGAATTTGCTACACTTCATTTAATATTGTAACTTGGGTAAAATTGGGTCTTGGGCAACTCTATAATATAGTTCATTAGCTGCTTTTAGATTAACTCATTAGAAGCTTACCAGCTTGGGAAAATAAGTCTTTGAGAAACTAACTGATCTGCCCTTGGTAATATAATTTTGTAGCAGCTTCAGTTTTGTTTATATTTTTTTAAATTTATTGATTTTTGGCTGCATTGGGTCTTCGTCGCTGCGCGCGGGCTTTCTCTAGTTGCAGCGAGCAGGGTCTACTTTTCGTTGTGGTGTGCGGGCTTCTCATTGCGGTGTCTTCTTTTATTGCGGAGCACGGGCTCTAGGCACGCGGGCTTCAGTAGTTGTGGCTCGTGGGCTCTAGAGCGCAGGCTCAGTAGTTGTGGTGCACAGGCTTAGCTGCTCCGTGGCATGTGGGATCTTCCCGGACCAGAGCTTGAACCCGTGTCCCCTGCACTGGCAGGCAGATTCTTAACCACTTCGCACCAGGGAAGTCCCTGTTTATAATTTTTAAAAAATTTGAAACAGTATAAGTGTCTTTCACTAAGGATTGATTACATAAATTATGGTACGTTCATACAATGAAATACTCTCTACCTGTTAAAAGTGGTGATATAGATTTATATTCATTAACATTAACAGATGTCCATCATATTTAGTTAGGTAAGAACAATAGGTTAAAAGAATTTTTTATATCCAAAAAGTCTTGGAAAATATCAATAGCTTAATGGAGGTGAACTCTGAGTGATAGGTTTCACTTTCTAAAATCTTTTTGTACTATCTAAAATTTTTTGCAATGTTTAAGTATTACTTTAATAATCAAAGAAATATAATAAATAAAATATTTCTACTTTGGAAAAATAAATATAAGAATACCATGTAGCTTTGTATCTCTTAAGGTGAAACGGCATTTTTTCATATTCTCCTGGTAAGAATGAAAATTGATTCAACTGTTTCAGAAAATAATCTATTAGTATATATTCAGAGACTAAAATGTTCATATATTTTGACTAAATAACTCCATTCTTGTAAATCTCTACTAGGGAAATAATCCAAAGTATAGAAAATATTTTTCATAAATGCAGTAAAATGTGTATGGCTCTATTTTGTACAACAGTGGTATAGGAATGATTTAGTGAACCCTTACACAGTCACAAGATGAAATCTTCTGCAGCAGCTTTCAATACTGACTATCAAGATTGTACAAAAACTAGAAAAAGTGCTTTTTATGTTACTGTATTTTATAGAAAAAAAACAGTAAATTATATGATCTCAACTATGTAAAAATATGTATTGCTAAAACAATAGGAGAAAACAGTGTGTGTCAAAACCTTCACAGAGGTTATCCCAGAACAGTGAGATTAGACGTACATTTTTCATCTTCTTTCTACCTTCTGTATTTTCCAGGATTTTTGCAAGTTAAGTTTTTGGTTTTGTTATTTCGTTTACAATGTAGTTGTCCTATCTTTGGGGCCCAGGAAACGCATAAAAGGGGAAAATAAAACCAGTTTTACTTACTACATCTCTGTCATTAATTGTTACTTTGTACACAATTTATTCTTAAATTCATGGTAACCAAAGATTTAATTTTTTAACTCCATACTTTAGAATTCACTTGACTCTTACATTAGCTTGTTATTAAAGAGTGAAATTAATTTAAATTGTATCTAGAATGACTCAGCTAGTATCTTTTGCTTTCCTGCCATTCCATCAGTGATGAGAGTACAGTCATCCCTTGGTATCCACGGGGAATGATTTCAGGACCCTTCCTGTATACCAAAATCCACGAACCTCCAAGTCCCTTGCATAAGATGGCCTAGTACACTGGGTCCTCTGTATCCGCGGATGCGTAACCTGTGAATTGACTATGATGGCAACACTCAGAAGTAGAGACCAAAGGAGCCCACAAAAGGCAGCTGGTGTCCTGCTGTGGCAAGAGCACAGCCTTCCACCCCTACTTCTGCTGCCAACTACCTGAAAGACCTTGAGCAAGTACCTTTAATTTCTGTGAGACTCAGTTTCTTCATATGTAAAACAGCATAAGCATGCTTGCCCTAACAATTTCCCAGGGTTTCATTGAAAATCTAATTGTGTGGAAAGTACTTTGAAACCCATAAAATGCAATGTGAAAATATAATATATAAATACAAATATTAAAAATATAATATGAAATAGGCTCTATAATAATCCACAAATAGAATTCTTAGTACAATAATTTTCCTGTTGTATTTGGAAAGCTTCAAAGTGCTTCATTTTGCAACAGAATATATATTATTTTATGGTAATGATATGAACACATTTATCTGACAGATGCCTTTGGTAGGTATCAATGATTCGATATTAGATTTTCACTAACAATTATTAGATATTCACTGACAATGCTTAGACTCATCATGCTGGTATTAAACAGAGACCAAAGTCTTCTTTCTTAATTAATTGTATTAATTTAAAATAGCATTTTAATAATCTGAAAAAAATTAGAACATTTTTTATAGAAGACTCTTGCTCATAGTATTCAAGGTATATTACTTCTTTCAGCCAAATTTCATCACATTTTTCTGTTAAGATTTAGACAGCATAGTAGAAATTGTCTCTAGGTACTCTTTGAAATTGTTCTACGTTGTAAGGCAGCACTTCATTTTAGTATTGGATATTGGCACAGTATTTTTTTTGTTCTAATCAAATTAAACAGCTTGATATTAAGTAAATTTCAATTTGATTTTGTTTTATCTTGTCCAGGTGAATTAATTTTTCATAGAAATATAGTATTTCAGTTAATAAATCCATGTTAAAAGTGTGAAATTCAAACATTCTTAATGTTTTTATGACTTTTAAATATATTAAACGTCTGCAAGGAACTATAATTTATACAAGAAAATGCTCACAATGTTTTATTTTTATTCTTTATTATATTCCCTGGCACATTAAGAATGTTATCATTTCAAGCATGCTGTGAATTTAAATAATCCTCTTCTACCAAAGCAAATGTTATTGTAATTATTTTTCAAGTTATGATACACTTTGTTAATAAAAACACTATAAGAATGGCAGTAATCAATTGTGCACACCCAAACTGAAAAATAATTATTTTTAATTAACAAAGGATATAAATATGAAGCAGAGAAGCATAAAATTATTTTTCACAATTACAAAGCCATTCATAGCTGCAAAGATAACTCAAATACATTCCAGCATAACTTGCATACACATTTCTTTAATGCAGCTCATATCCCAGCCTCACACATTCCCTAGGGCTCATGGATCCATGCTGCACCCAATACTGTCTCACTTCTGAATGTTACCTCGGTACTAACAGAAAAAAAAATCCCAACAATTGGATGCAATTTGGCCACAAAAATAAGCAATACCAATTATTAGAACAATTTTCCTGTACTGATGAGGGTGCCCTTCCCATCCTTTTTCAGTTCTGTAGAAATTCCTCAACGAAATATGTTATTTTAGTGCAGAAAGTAGTGAATCCCTACCTGCAGTGTGCATCAGAATCTCCTAGAGGGTCTGTTAAAAATGCATTTGCCAGGGCCAAATCCTATTCTGATCCAGAATGTTTAGGGTGGGCCTTGGGAATGTGAATTTTCATTACATGTGGTATTTGTTTGTGAGGGCTGCCATAATAAAATATCCCAGACTGGATGGCCTAAATAACAGAAATTTATTTTCTCACAGTTCTGGAGGTTAGAAACTCAAGATCAAGGTGTCAGCAGGGTTTGTTTTTCCTGAGGCCTCTCTTCTTAGCTTGCAGATGGCTGCCTTCTGGCTGCGTCCTCATATGGTCTTTCCTCTGTGTATACACATCCCTGGTGTGTCTATGTGTGTCCAAATTTCCTCCTTTCATAAGGATACCAGTCAGATTGGATTAGGTCACAATCTAAAGGCCTCATTTTAACTTAGTAACCTCTTTTAAGGCCCTATGTCCAAATACAGTCACATTCTGAGTACCAGAGTTTAGGGCTTCAACATATGAATTTTGGGGAAACACAGTCCACTATGTAACATGTGCCCTAGTTTTTCGGATATAGGTGACTCAAGCTTCATACCTAAACGAACACCAATTCAGTCTGTAGGTAAGCTAAATGTGCACACTCACCTCAGTCATTTAGTTTTATGTGGCTTATTTTGTGACAACTTCCAGGAGGGTCTTGCTATTTCACTCCTAAAGAAAATTATCATTTGGCTTCCATCCTTATTGTCTGTCATGCTACATAAAATAGTCTCTCCCACCCACCCTGTTGATCTCTTTCTCCTCTACTTTACTTTTTTCTTCATACTTATCATCACCTGACATAATGTCTGTTTTTCCTCACTAGAATGTAAGCTCCACTTTGTTTTGCTCACCACTCACTGTACACACCCCCGTGTGCAGAAGAGTGACCCAGGAAGATGAAAATGTCCTGGAGGTGATGTTGCATTCCTTCTGTCAAGAAAAAGCAAGGTCGGGACTTCCCTGGTGGCACAGTGGTTAAGACTCCGCCTGCCAATGCAGGGGACACGGGTTTGAACCTTAGTCCAGAAAGCTCCCACAGGCCGTGTAGTAACAAAGCCCATGTGCCGCAACTACTGAGCTCATGTGCCACAACTACTGAAGCCCACACGCCTAGAGCCCGTGCTCTGCAACAAGAGAAGCCACCGCAATGAGAAGCCTGTGCACTGTGATGAAGACCCAACACAGCAGAAAGAAAGGAAGGAAGGAAGGAAGGAAGGAAGGAAGAAAGAAAGGAAGAAAGGTGACTGAACTAAGGAAACTAGGCAATTTCACTGTAATAAATAACAAATGTTAAAAAAAAGAAAAAGCAAGGTTTTCTGCTGAGAAGGAGCTGGGGAGGTGGTAGGGCAGGAGGCCTGAGAAGAATTAAGATTTGAAGATCCTTTATGGAGAATGGGAGAGGAAGATTAGAGGGAGTTCAAGAAGAGCTGGCTAGGCAGCATTCAGAATCCAGCTAAATGTAGAGCCCGTGAATGTCTCCTACAGGTACTGTGTGTGAGCTCCAGCAGTTCTCACAGCTGGAGAGGAGTGGAGAGGGAAAATGGATATTTTGATTCCTCAGTGACCACCATTGCTCCTTGGGATAACATTTGAGGCCCTTCACCCTAAGTTTCTATTTACATTACTTGTTTACTTCTCAGCTACATCAAGTTTCTTTTTCTTCCTTAAATACCCTTATATCTTGACTTTGTTAGTACTGTTCCCTTTGAATTCTCAAACTTTCCCTGGCTAATTTTTGGTTCTCTTTTAATGATTCAGCTCAAATATTATATTTTGAAAATGTTACCCAGTTTCCTCAAGTATTAGCCATAGTGCTAATATCATGCCTCTTTTAAAGCACACTGTCTTTGGAATACAGACCTGGGTTCAAGAGGCAGCTGTCATTTACTGTGTGATCTTGAGCAAGACATTTAACATTCTTTTTTTACCCTTCAGTTTCCTCATCTGTAAAATGAACACAACGATAAGCCCCTATTTTAGAGAACTGTTTGAAATGGTGAAATAAGATATCAGCAAATGGTGCTATGTCTTCCTCTATTGATAGAAATTTCTTTAAAAGCAGCAATCAGGTCATGTTCATTCTTAAATTCTTAACATTTGACAAAGTGCCTGGCACACTGTAGATTCTCCAGAATTGTGGAATAAATTAATGATCAGTGGAATTAAAGAGGTAGTTGAAGATGCTACTAGGGTATACAATTTTTTTTCCTAAATTAGAATTACAGCAAAGAAAGAGCAAGGCTTGGGAATGCTCACAATCAATTGTGCAGGAAAGTCTGCTTTGGTAAAAACATAAAAAGATTGTTTCTTCAAGGAAATAAGGTACACACAGAAACATTAAAAACTGAGAACCATTACAATGGCAGGCAAAATAGACATGGACATTGTATTCATGGAACTTACAGTCGGATACATTGTCCTATCACAATACCCAATGCATAACAATTACCACATTTACAGAGTTTCGGACTTTTTGTCTAACTCTCTCAGTAGAATAAACTTTGAGAAGAGCAGTTTCCCATTTAACTTTGAATCTCTAGCAGCCAATAGTGTTTAATACACAGCTAGAGCTCAATATGGAAAAGTTTAGGAAATTAATGGCGTGGCACAGAAGGAAGTGAAGCAACTAGTAGCTCTAGTGGAACTAGAAAATTACATTCTCAGAGCTACTTTCTACAACTCAAGCAGCGGAGAACTCACTCCCCTAGAGGAGCAAGCTCCTCTTCCCAAGTTCCTGGGATTCTCACCCCACGATCGGCTGGGAAACAGGAGCGAGGCACGTAACAAAAAGAAACCTTCTTTGGATTTCAGCGATTCCAGAACCTGGCCTGATGAAGCATCCACAGGCCTAACTACGTTAATATAAGTTAAACTTCCTCCACAACCTTGAGGTGCCACACCAAAACCTATTTAACCCATTCGGTGTGTGTAGGGGCGAGGCCCCGCCCCCGATTCCAAATTAGCCAATCCAAACTGCCAGAATCGGTAGCGCGGTGTCTTCTGTGATATGTAGGCTTCCGAGGCCAGGCTTTCTCCCAGCTTATGACTTCAGTTCCCGGCGGCCAGCGGGCCCCAAGGTCGGCCCTCTTTCTGGGGGCGCACCACGGAGCAAACCAGTGGGCGGGTCCTCGCCCCTCCCAGACGTGGCCAGAACCTGTGCTGTTGGTGCGGGCCGGCGATTCCCACGTGGTTCGGTGACTCGCGGTTGCAGGCTCCGGTCCTCTCTAACTTCACCGGCCTGTGGGCCTGCTGCCTGCAGAGATGCCGAAGATCAAGGCAGGGGCGAGCGGCCGGTGCCGCGAGCGGCAACAACAACGGCGGGAGCTGAAGAGCGCAGGAGGTGGGGACAGCCGGGAGGGAGCTGGGGTCAGTCGGGTTGGGTCTTCCGGCAGGACCGAACCCGGGGCGAGGACGGAGTTCTGGGCCGGGACAGTGAGACCAGGCGTGGCCCGTGCTCTGGGAGCCGCGCAAGTCCCGGGTTTCCCGGAGCGCGGGCCGCAGGCCCGGCGCGCAGCCTCTGGCTTCCTTTCCAGCAGAAGGGGTGAACTGAAACTGTCTGTCATCCCGGCTCCAAGCGTGACGTTTGGTGGCTCTCGTTGGCGCACATACTTTAACCCAACTATCCTGCTTTCTTTTCTGGGATGGTCCAATATTTGATTTTAGTTGGACAGTTAAGGCTATTTCATGTTTTCTTCCAGGACTCATGTTCAACACGGGGATTGGGCAGCACGTTTTGAAAAATCCTCTCATTGTTAACAGCATTATCGATAAGGTGGGTGTGGAAGAGGAGAGGGAGAGAGTTATTGGGTTACTGATTTTATTCTTAGGAATATCTAAGCACAGAAAGGATGCCTGGCACAAAATAGATGCTGTATAAATACTTGTTGAATGAATTGAGGAACTGTGTAGGATTCACAAGCTGTCTTCAATATGATTTGCTTCCTTCTGTGGGTCTCGGTTTCTCCTGGCTCCAAATTCTTTTATCTTTCTGTAGATTATTTACTTCTTAGCTTAACATTTCTACTTGTTCGATTCCAGATTATTATTATTTTATTCCCAATCACTTTTTTTAGGCACCATCTATCACTGTTAGTTTTTATTTACTCCAGACCCTAAAATTATGTCTAAACAGACACCTTTGGAAGTTTGTTCCCCAGAGAAACCTATATGGTAGAAGCCAATGCCACATATAAACTCTTTGGAGTATTCTTCCTGTATGGGTCTATTGATGTTCTCTTATTGTTTTGGATGATTGGGTGCTAGGACAAGAAACACAGGTGGTGCAAATTACTTTCAGGATTGCAAAGGAAGCATCCTGGAGCTGTAAAAAGAACATTACATAGGTAATCTCGACTTAGTGTCGTTTACAGAATGAGAATTGGCCTAGCTTTTTAACCTTTTTGGCTCATGGATTCCTTTGAGCGTCTGATGAAAGCTATGAACTGCAGCTGTGTGCATACAGACACCAAGTTTTGTGTAAAGTTTCTGGATACTCCTGCATCCCTGAAGCCATACATGGATGGAGAATTGAGAAATACTGGTACAACGTGTTATGGTTCTCAGGCAAGGTCATCATTTTGACCTTTCCAGTTTGAACTTGGTGATAACAGAGTTGATAACAAGATGCTGTTGGAATCATTTCAAAGGTAGAAAGCAGAATGCAACTCTCAGAAAGAACTGCTATTCCTGCTTTTCTTACTCCTAACTATTGCCCCAAGTTAGGAGAGGTGTTAGATTTCCACTTGCACCTAATGTTAATGAGATAATTTTGTTAAGCACATAGATCATGAAGGAATCTTCTAAAAAGGGAGTCAGGATAGGATCTAACTGAGCACTTTTGAGTAAAGATATTCAGATGTAAATTAAATTATTACAGATGTTCCTGTAAAGCTAAAGTGGTTGTGCTTGCTTGTAGGCTGCCTTAAGACCAACTGATGTGGTGCTGGAAGTTGGACCTGGAACTGGCAATATGACTGTAAAGTTGCTAGAAAAGGCGAAAAAGGTAAAAAGAGGATTTTGGTATCCTCTTGTTTGGTATCAGAAATTACTATGTGAGCAAGCTCAGGTGGCTTACAGATCTATTTAATTAATTGCTCCTTTGCTAGAAACTTTATCTTAGAAAATATGAGCGAACTGGGTGAAGGGGGTCAAAAGGTACCAACTTCCAGTTATAAAATAAGTAAGCCGTGGGATGATGGACATGATGGTGACTATAGTTAACAGTACTGTGTAGTATATTTGAAAGTTGCTAAAGAGAGTAAAAATTCTCATCACAAGAAAATAAAATTGTAATTATGTGGTCATGAATGTTACATTATGTTGTACACATGAAACTAATGTTATATGTCAATTGTATCTCAGTTTTTAAAAATGGATTAAAAGAAAAAGAAAATATGGGGTATATCAATCAGGAAACAAAACCACATTGGATATTTCAATACAGGGAATTTAATATAGGGAATTGGTTACATGGTTACTAGAGGACTAAGAGAAAAAATGGGAACACTGAGGTAACCCAATAGTAGTAATTACAGAGAGCAGCTACCACCTCTAGGCTCAGGGGAACAAAGCACAGCAATTGGAGTTATTGGACCTTAGGACTTTGGAGGAGATCTAGCACAGGCCTCTGAGATTAGGGTGTCACCTGGCCACCGCTGGTACCTTCTTTGTCTCTTGGCTCACCTAGTTCCAGTTAAATTAGACCACTGTTTTGTCTTCTGGTGGAAGTAGACAACACATTTTAAAGAACTTATCTAAAGAGAGCTCAATGAAGAGACCATTGACAAAATGTGGGAATGTTAAGGGAACCAGTAAACATTAGTGAAAAACCTAGGGACTAGCAACAGCAGGAAATAGTTACTATCCAAAGACCTCAAGGGGCAAGAGGAGGGAAGTGTGTTACCGGAGCCCAGTAAGAGCAGGAGCCATCGAACAGGGGCCACTCATAGCAGAACACAGCCGCTGCCAAAACTTGTGCAAGGCACGGCCAGACATTAGGAAATACTCAACATTGCCCCTTGCACCGGTAATGCCTTTCAGCAGGCCGTTGCCTTTCAGTAGCCAATCCCAACCAGAAGTCAAAGGGCAACGGAGCTGAACTGTATGACCCTACAGGCACAGAGAAAGCTGGAGAATGGACCTGGGAGCTAAACAGACTAAACGGCACATATATCTACTCTGTAGATGTGGTCTTCCTGGAAGTCAGTAAAACCTCAGCTTATATTGAAATAAAATTAAAATTTTAGCCTATCTGGCATCCCTTTTCATTTACTTGAGAAGTTATCTGTGCTGTATGTTCTGGATCTCAGTAGATGAGAGAAGTGATATACTCATTCCAGGAGCAGTTGCTTTGTGTGCTTCTAAGAACATTTACTACAAAGACATATTGTGTATTTTTTTCGTCATCAGTTGAGTTACAAAGCGTGGAGCCATATGAGCACAATACTTCTGTCAATTATTTGGGTAGAACGCTCACATAGTCCGGTTGTCTACTTTTCTGGGTGGTGTTTTTGTTGTTGTTCCCTTAACCCCATTCCCACATTTTGTAAATACTCTCTTCATTAAATTCTCTTAAATAAGTTCTTTAAAATATGCTGGTAGAGTACAATTGAAGGAATATTGATGGTAGAATTGGGAAAAGGAGTTTAATTCATTTAAATCATGTAAGAGTTTCCATTGAGATAACAGGAAAAGATTTATACTCTATAATTAACCTAAAAAAAATTTTTTTTTTAATTTAGGTAATAGCCTGTGAACTTGACGTAAGGCTAGTAGCTGAACTTCACAAAAGAGTTCAGGGCACGTGAGTATACATAATAGAATTAAAGTGCATTTCAGTCTCATGAAACAGTATTCTTTTTAATTGCTTTTTTTTTCTTATTATCAGGCCTCTGGCCAGCAAACTTCAAGTAATGGTGGGTGATGTGTTGAAAACAGATTTGCCATTTTTTGATGCTTGTGTGGCAAATTTGCCTTATCAGGTATGTTTTCAAAATGTAGGGAACAGTATATATCCTAAATTGTTTCCTGGTGTGTCTTTCCCAGAACTAACTAGTTAATTCTCTTACAGATCTCTTCTCCTTTTGTCTTCAAGCTGTTGCTGCACCGACCTTTCTTCAGGTTTGTGACAAGAAGAGCAAAGTTACTGCCAAATCTTAGGAAAATTGACAGTTTAGGCCATGAACACAGACAGCCAAAGATTAAGGTTAATTCAGTTGAAAAACTACTGGAGAATTTGTTTTGTAGAAAATACCAATTTGTGTGCTGCTTTCTCTCTCTCTTCTTCTCTCTCTCTTTCTCTCTCTTTCTTTTTCAATTGCCAGAGTTATTTGGGGGAGGTGTGGTCTAAGTCCTGCTCCTGAGACCAGGTGGCCTTTCCCTATTTTCTCATGCTCTTGCCATTAGCCCAGGTCAAACTTTTTATTACCTTATGTCTAGATTCTTATGGTGGCCTCCTAAGTGGTTTCTAGTACAGTCTGTACCAGTAGTTTTTGAATCGCAAGTCAAAAACTCCTTAGTACTTATAAAATAGTGAGCCATGACTGTCATTTTTAAAATATTTATTTATTTTTGGCTGCGTTGGGTCTTCGTTGCTGCATGTGGACTTTCTCTAATCGTGAGCGGGGGCCACTCTTCGTTGTGGTGCGAGTACCTCTCATTGCGGTGGTTTCTCTTGTTGAGGAGCACAGGCTCTGGACACGCAGGCTCAGGGGCCATGGCTCACGGGCCCAGTTGCTCCATGGCATGTGGGATCTTCCCGGATCAGGGCTCGAACCCATTTCCCCTGTATTGGCAGGCGGACTCTTAACCACTGCGCCACTAGGGAAGCCCCATGACTGTCATTTAGAAAAAAATGACATGGAATAGAATATATCAGAGGGCATTCAGTGCATGTCATCGAGGTGATTATAGTTTCGTGAAACTTTTTGTTTGAGTTCCCTAAACACATATATAGAGAGAGATTTGTGGCAGGTGTTGCAACGTCAAATGTACTTCTTAGTGTGACTTATTGTCAAAAAAGTTTGAAAGTCAAATCCCAGCTTTGAAGATGCTCTTCTCCTGTTCAGGAGCTTCCCCCTTCCTTGCTGAATAAAAAGTCCACTTTCCTTAACCTGTTAAACCAGGAGGACACTGATGTCACAATCTGCCTCAGCTCTTCCACAGGGATGTTTACCACCCCGTGAATACAGTTCGGCTACTGAACCAATTTTGCTCGTTTGGGTTTTGTTTTTTAAAATATTTATTTATTTATTTGGCTGTGTTGGGTCCTAGTTGAGGCACATGGGATCTTTTGTTGTGGCACCTGGGCACCAGAGTGTGCAGGCTTAGTAGTGTTGCCCTGTGGCATAGTGGGATCTTAGTTCCCCAGCCAGGGATTGAACCTGCATCCCCTGCGTTGGAAGGCAGATTCTTAACCACTGGACCACCAGGGAAGTCCCTGGGTTTTGTTTTCCTAGAGGGGCTTATCGACTAGTGCTGATCTGAAATACTTTCTCATCATTGAGGGCTTACATTTGCAAGGGGTTGGAGCTACGGCCATTACACAATGAAAAACAAAGGCAGCTGGATCATTTTGTGGTAATAAAGCTCAGGTTGAAAGTGTTCTCCTCCCTTCTGGCCAGCTGGACTAATTATTAACCCCAGATATTGCTTTGCTCTATTTCCCACTCAAGAAAAGTCATTGCAGTTAAAATACATTTATAGTTGAAAATGACCTTGTTCCTTATTCCTTTCTTCTGTCTTTTCAGATGTGCTGTACTTATGTTTCAAAGAGAATTTGCTCTCCGACTGGTTGCAAAACCTGGAGATAAGTTATACTGCAGACTGTCAATTAATACACAGCTATTAGCACGTGTGGACCATCTAATGAAAGTACGTGACTGTTGTTGAAGTAATGTGGCTTAACTCATCCTTGAGCATCTAGCTGTGCCTTCTGGGAGGAAAGCGTATTTGATTACTATTTAAAGTTGTTTTTGAGAGGACTCCTTAAACATTTTCTGATTAATAGGTTGGAAAGAATAACTTCAGACCACCGCCCAAGGTGGAATCCAGTGTCGTAAGGATAGAACCTAAGAATCCACCACCACCTATCAATTTTCAGGTGAGGTTAAAATAACTAGGTCATTCAGTAAAGGGAAAAAAAAGTCCAACCTGGAAGATGTGTGTCTGTAGCAGCAGAAAGGTAACGAGTCAACCTAAATGTCTAAACAGGAGAGTGTTAATTATGATACATCCCTGTGATGGAGTAGATGGAATTATTTGACACAAGATAGTTGTTGAGGACCTCAAGAGCATGGAAAATGTTTGCAAAAGGTAAAAAGATTAGAATGCCACTGCAATTTGCTGAAGATTATAGCTATGGAAAACATGTATCTATTTGAATAAGACATGGAAAACAAGATAAAATGAAAATAGTTGTGTTAAATAGTATAACACTTTTTAATCAAAATTCTAATTTCTGCCATTTAAAAAGAGAAGAAAGCCAGATGATGTGATGTAAAACCTTACTGCAATCACATGGGATAAGAACGTGATTGCTTATGTGGTCAGTAACTGGTGGCAGTGGAGTGGTTGTCAGTTATTCCTGCAAGGTTTACTTAGGTGTGTTGTACAGGCTATATTCTAAATCATGTCTGTTTTGAGTTTTTTGAAAATGATACTTCGATTTAAATAAATGCCATGTTCTTTGTTCAGATGTGGAACAAATATGTATTTTTCTTCTATTTTTAAAATTGAGGGTAAAATATTCAGTGAGGTGCACAGAAGTGTGAAAATCAAGTATGCATCTTACTTTTGCATATGTGTGCCAGCCAAATCAAGATATAGAACATTTTCATCACTCCAGATATAGAACATTTTCATCACTCCATCACTCCTTTCATTTTTATATATTAACACAAAATAATACCTAGTAGGTATAGGCAGGTTTAATATTCTGTAAGAAAATATCCATCTACTGTTTCAGGAATGGGATGGCCTAGTAAGGATCACCTTTGTTAGGAAAAACAAGACACTGTCTGCTGCATTTAAGTAAGTATTTTACTAATTTATGATATATGAGGGATCAGTGCTTCAGATACTGTGCTAAGTGCTAGAATTTGGTCCTTTTTCGTGAACAGATACCCTAAAGCATAAACATGATCCATGTCCAGACACATTTTTATCTTTTTAATTTTTTTTTTTTTTTTTTGTGGTATGCGGGCCTCTCACTGTTGTGGCCTCTCCCGTTGCGGAGCACAGGCTCTGGACGCACAGGCTCAGCGGCCATGGCTCACGGGCCCAGCTGCTCCGCAGCATGTGGGATCTTCCCGGACCGGGGCACGAACCCGTGTCCCCTGCATTGGCAGGCAGACTCTCAACCACTGCGCCACCAGGGAAGCCCTATCTTTTTAATTTTGTACTTTGTGAGGCAGGAGAACTTAATGAAGAAAAGTTCCTGGACTTGGGAATTAGATCAGGTTTTTGTTTGCAAAATGGGAAATAACCAAAAACTGACCACACATCCTGCCTACTTTTTCCTTGGAAAGATGAGGTATGATGGACCCCTTCCACATTTTTAAAAGATTTATGGCATTTTAACTTGGAAAAATATAGCAGCAATTTGGGGCCCAAGGTCAAAAGAAAGGTGAAAGCCACAATGAAAAAAAAATGTTTGTAGATGATGTTTTGTGGAGTCTAGAACTTCTTTAAGAATGTGAGAGATGTTTATCAGGACTTACTTTTTAAATATTAGTAGTTGCGATTATTTCAGAAGTTTAAATATTCAACACCTTTTTTAGTTCCTTAATTTCGCCATATGGAACGTAAATTTAATCTTATAATAAACTTAAAGGAAATTATTTATAATCTGACTTGGGAATAATAGTGATATCATGTCTTTATGTAATACAGGTCAAGTGCAGTGCAACAGCTACTGGAAAAAAACTACAGAATTCACTGTTCGGTCCATAATATCGTAAGCAGAAAATGTTTCTGTTGTTTCAATAATTTGTTCTGTTTTAAAATGTCCCTCTATTTCCTATTCTGTTTCATATATCATTACAAGATTCTTAATTTTGAACATTCCATAGGATCCTTAAAAGACAGTATGTCATGTCTAACTAGCACTAGAACTTGAATTCTAACAGGTCATTGCTGCTATGTATTTTGCAGAACATATCTGAACACCCTTGAATACTCCACTCCATCCACTTTTACTGACGTTTTTTTTTTTTTTTGCCATAAAAAGATTCAGTTGAATCATAATTTTCTCAAAGTTTTAAGCTTGTGTAACTTACTCAGCGTAAAATAATTGTGTACCATTTGCTAGCCTTTGAATTGTGGCCGTCCCTTCTTGCTTGTTGCTTACGTAGCAATTACAAATTTAAAGTTACTATTTTCTCAGTGACTTTTTTTTAATACCCAGAAATTGAAATAATTAGAACAAAGTATGAGATAAATAGCAGATTTCTGGTTGTGAACCTCATGTCTCTGTATTATATTATCTGTGCAACATTTTCTTTAACTAGTTGTGTGTGTGAGCACACATAGACATATCCATATATATAATGACTGTGATGTTTGATAACTTTTTAGTTCTTTCAAGCTAATTAAACGGAGCGGACAGATAAAAGCAAATTTCTTTTGTTTTTTTTTACTCAGATCTTACATGGTTTAATGTACCACATTGCTACCTCCATTTTATGAATAAAGTCATTGTACATCTACCTACATAGGAAATATTATGCTGGATTAAGACAAGTTTTTAGATGAAAGATGTAAAGTATGAAATATTTTCAAGGGCTGGAGAGGCCATCTATGAGAAAAACTTAACTAGCTGGTAAAATGAAATTTGTACCAAGAATATGTTACTTTTAAAGAAGTAACAATTGCTGTAAAATTTATGTTATAGTTTTAATTATTTTATGTGTTATGAAGTACTTTGTGACGCCTGAAACAACTATTTCAGAATTTCTAAGAAGAAAAAGGGCAATATACTTGATTTAACTCATTCAAGGTCTTCTGTGTATTTGGTATATGCTAAAAAATCAACCACTTAACTAATGAGAGATCCAAGTCTTAATCTGCACAAACAGGCTTTCCAAAACTATCATGAACTGATAAGGTGACTGTTTATGACTTACTGAACTAAAAAAAAAAAAAAGAGTCAAAGTGACTTCATTAAAGATATGTTGTTCATTTATTCTGAATCTTATATTGATAGATAATACCAGAAGATTTCAGCATAGCAGATAAAATACAGCAAATCCTAACCAGCACAGGTTTTAGTGACAAGCGGGCCCGTTCCATGGACATAGATGATTTCATTAGGTAACTACATTTTCCTTTTCCTACATTTTTACATATCTTTACTGTGACACCTTCAGATTTAGAAATTTAAAGGCTTTTAAGTGGTATAAGGTGCTACCTGGGAGTTATTGCATAGCACTTCCATGGTATGGAATAGTATTTGGTGTAGAAGACGGAGGCTAGTTAGCTGCAGCAGAGTGAACACTTCTGTAAGAACAGTGGTGGGGAACAGTCCGAGCCTGGAGATAACCTCTGTGGCAATGTGTGTGGTGGTCTGCATGCTCCTCCCCTCTAGCCCCCTCCCCCAACTCCCATTCACAGTTAGTCTTAACAGTTTGTCTCTTCAAAGTAGCCTGTAAGGTAAAAGAATCATAATATATATATAGTTGGGTCTTTTTTCTTTATTGAGAATAGCTTTTAAGTATGAAATAATATTAGTTACAATCATATCTGGTTATCATTTCTAACTGGTTCAGTAACTTATTTTGTGGACTGAGGCAAGTTCCACACACCTGAAGCAAAAGAAGGGTGTCATAATTAACTGGGCAATATAGACTGAAATTTGTTTTCCTTGGATTAAGAAAGTAAGTCTTAGCAAAGCAGAGTAAGGCGTCAAATTACCCAGGTAATTATTAACCTGTATTCATTGTTTTTAATCACTAACACTCTGATTTCCTAACTAATAAACCATAATTTTTTTCCTGTTTATCCAATTCATTTTTAAAGCTTCCATGGTCTAGAGGCTGATAAAAAAAGAGGGTAGATTGTTATAAAAGTCATTGGTTTGACTTTTCTATGCTAGAAACACAGTTGTATGTAATTGAGACAAATGGCGCTTATATTTTATTGGCAGGCTAGCAGTACTACTGAGTCTTTATTAGATGTTAATCCTAGGAGTTGAACATTATTCATAAGTACCTATCTTCCTTTTTCAGATATCTTAACCCATCTCGATGGTTCTTATGGGCCATTCTGAAAATAATCTCGGGCAGGTCTAAGTAGAAATATTTCATCTTATTTTCCTTCATTCTTATTAATCTTCTTCAAGGTTACTAAACATGCAGTTTGCTAACTAGGATCTAATAAGTACACAGGTATCCAGAGAGAAGCAGTATTTAATTTGAAACTCAGTAACAGCGAACTCAGAGAGGAAGAATGGACACATGAGATTAGCCATTCATCTCTCTCCTGCCTCTAATTCCAAACAGCTTCACATCCACTTACCAGGTTGAAATGGAACAAGGGCCAGTGTCCTCTTAGGCCAGGGACAGTGTAGGTCTAAGATCATTTTAAATTCATCATGCCTTAAGACATACAGGCTATGACAGAAGAGGCACCAAAATGATGTGGTTTTAACCAATATACATCTCATAAATTTAGTTGAAGAATAAAGTTTCTTTAATGACTAGTGTTAGGAGTGGGTGGGCTTCACAGGTTTGCTGATGTATTTGTGTTTTAGAATTCATGGTATAGGGACTATGTATGCACTGTTACTTGCTACAAACTAGCATTTCAATACCATCCCATTTTGGTTTCTTTTTTCAGATTGCTACATGGATTCAATGCAGAAGGTATCCATTTTTCTTAGGTATCTGCAGAAGAGAAGTTTCCAAACTCAACAAAGTAGAATTATATATTCTTAATAATTTGAGAAGATGAACTATGCTTGGACACTATGTGCTTGACTATTTTTGATTTACTACTGTTGTCACCATTTATTACTCTGAATTTTTAAGGAAGTAAGTCAATTCTAACTATACAGGTTTTTTTTTTTTTTTTTGGATTTGGTTTGATTTTAATACACAACATAGGGCAGGGTCCAATTTATACATGATACTCTTCAAGTTTAAGAGCCGCAGACACGCACAACTTTACACTTAAAAAAGTTATTTCTAACAGTGTATTATATAAAGATGTTACACTAATATTTTCTATGTTACATATTACTATGAGAACCTTTTTTTAGGATTTTAGCTCTTTAGGCCTTTGTTCTTCAAGTCATAAGAAAGTTAAAGTATGCTTAATTTAGTCACATATTCCCCATACCATTTTTTCTTGTTATTCATGTGTACAGTAAAGCAATTGTTTCCTTGTTTCCTAAAATGTTGTTTTGCTTCTCTCATTCTTTCTCTGTTTATCCTATATAATTTCTATCACTGCCTACCCCTTTAGCAATCCTGCAGCATAATAGGCTAGGGTTCTAGGCAAGCCTGAGTCTGCTACTGCCACCACATGGAGCCAGGCATATTACTTCTGGGCATTCCTTACTTGTAAATGAGGATGCTCAACTAGAATGAAATGAACTGTAAGATTGTATGTTTTTTCTTGGCGAGATAGTCATAGATTTAAAATTTCAAAGGGTTTTATGAATCAAC
Source organism: Delphinus delphis (assembly GCF_949987515.2). Classification (NCBI taxonomy): domain Eukaryota; kingdom Metazoa; phylum Chordata; class Mammalia; order Artiodactyla; family Delphinidae; genus Delphinus; species Delphinus delphis. The sequence continues at coordinate 124,085,402 of NC_082685.1, forward strand.
ACTGGCTTTAAAGTTAAAATCCAAATTTTAACAGAGGTACACTGAGTGAACCTAGAAGGAAAAGATAGGTTGTTTGCATAAATAGATTTTTTAGAAATCTGGCTTCAAAGTGATATATTAAAACATTCCTATATAACTAAAATAATGTATATTTTTAGTTAATTATTAATAGGGATATCAGCTTTCAAGTCTGAGAAAGTAAAGAATGTTTAATCCAGATCCAAAAAATTTAAGTTATTCTTTAAATAACTGCACAGAGCCACTTTTGTTACATAAATACTACATAATTAAGAGTAGGTTTTTTTAATCTCACAAAACTACTTAATTAGCAAAGTTCACTTGTACCATCTCTATCCTTAAAGGAAAATTTAAATTTAAGATTTAATTCAGCTTTCCCTCTTATTTCCCTGTCCTCCTATGGACTGCTGAGTTTCAGTCCCTTTTATAACCTTCAGATTTCCCTATCTGTAAAACTGAGGGAATGGATTATACTACCAAGATCTTTTCTGGTACTGATATTTAATACACCTTGAATACTAATCAGAATGAAGCCATTATAGTATAAGGCAGTACATTTCAAATTGAGGAGACCTTCCAGAGATAGTACCCTTCTAATTTAAATAATAAATTAAGACTTATCTGTTGTGCTTTAAAATGAGTAAATTCACATATCTCTATGTCCTTTGAAGATCATTCCATAGATTTAATAATAAGCACACTGTGAAAATCTACACTTGTTCTAGATTTCAAGTTTACAGAGGAGCTTTTCACCATGGTGTTAGGATTCCCACAGCGACCTTCTGAGTTCTGTGGACAGTGAAGTAGGGAATCTGGCTCATGTGACTCTATTCATAGCTTCCCATTAGCCCATATGAATGAGCTGGTAGTTCCCTAGAGTAAATCAAAACAAGACACCCTTGGGAGACTTTTTTGTTGTTAACGTACTCCTAGACACTATCCTGGGAACTGAGGGAAAACTCCTAGAGAGATATATAAATCTTGTAACAAAATATTTACATGAAAAGTGGCCAGTTTTCTTCCTTGGAATAGCAATCTGTAAAAATAAGTGCCACCATTTAAAAAGCAGCATGCCCTAGATGAGCTGATTGGTGAGAATTCAGCGATGCTCATCAAATCATGGTGAAACATCATACGTTAGGTAATGGCTGGAGCTTGGGTCAGATGTGCCTTTCAAGGCACAGTCATCTCTTTCTTAGCTTAAATTCTTTTTCAAGAGAGTTACGTACTGTCTATTCTTGGCTTAAACTAACAGTTCTATTATGGACTACTTTCAATGTACATGTACATATTCATGCATCAGAAGCCAATTTCCTTTAACAGTACCATTTAAAAGGTTCATTTTGGGGTGCTAATGGACACTTCAACTTAAGTAATGGTATTGGTAAAGATCAAATTGCACTATTAGTCTTGTTAATACCACACTGGAACACACACTGCATATATATGTATTATCCTAAGATAAAACTCTTTTCAGAATTTCATTACTTTTTATTATACACCAACTAGTTTATATTTTAGTTCTTTACAAAGAAAATGCTAAGAAAATTATAACCACATGTTATATGGTTTTAAAATCATAATTCCAGATTTTTTTACATATAAGATGGAATGGTCCAGCAGCTATGTCCACTGTCACAGACTTTAGTTCCATTCATTGATATGGCACATCCTGCAAATCTAGTCACACACAAAAAATGTCTCAATTACAGTAAAAATGTACACACAATAAAGGTAATTTACAATGACAAATAAGGAATGTAATTTATCTTGGCTGTGCTTCAGAAATTTAGGGTCAGTAGCCTTAGTCAAGGCACAAAGCAGGAAGAGGTGAGCACAGCTGTTTCTAGAAGTGGGCAAGGTATGTACAATCACTGATGAGGTATGCATGCACGCAAAGGATTTAAAACTGCTCAGTCTTGCTATGAAAATTGAACTGAGTTAAAAGGAAATGCTGTGGCTTCCCCCTACTATTCACCTCTGGATCAAGTCCACAATCTTACTGCATCATACAGAAAATAAAATTGGCAAGGATCTTCAAAAGTAAATCACTATGTAGGTAAATGAAACAAAATGCTTCACTATTCCCAAACCTTGGTTGTGCCTTCTGGACTAGAAGCATCTTGTAGACAAAGGAGTGTTTCACAAAATTGAAATGTCATTCAGGTTGAAGGGACAAGACATTTTCCACAGACACTTAAAATTTCAAACTTTCGAATGGCCCTTACAGCTGAACCATTGTATGTTACAGTAGCGAGGGTTCTGGGAATCCTTTAGCAGCAAATGCTGATTTAAAGGGCACGGGGTCTCTTCGGGTTGATTTGCTTGCTGGCCTGTTCTTCCTCTTGTAGAGCTGCACGAAAAGATTTCACTTTATCTTGGAAAAAGAAAAGAACAAGGGAATAAGTTTTGCATTACATGCAATGCAGCACACAACTTTATGGGTCCTATCAAATCAGCTCTCTTTATTAACTCAGGATTTTTCCTTCTTTGTTGTCCAGAAACTCAGAACAGTGCTCAACTATAGCAACAGACTCATTAGATTCCTGGAAATACTTGTGGGTTTTTTTTGTTATCTTCAACAGATTTCTGTTCCATTTGGCACATTTTACAGCATTCAATTTTAATTTATTTGAATTCCTTTTTGCAGTGTAAAGAGGCTATGTATGTGTGTAAAGTAGACATTTCTTCTCTCAATATTAGAAAATGTCTATTCCCAATTCCTATTTTACCTTTTTAAACTATGAAATTTTAAGATTATTTGAGTTTTTAAGAAGACATGTCATTTTTTCCTTATCAGGGATTGCAAAAGGGCATGATGGGGAAGGGAAATTACAGGACATACATTTCTTGGCCTTACAATTCTGTCCTACTGTCTATCGTGTACTGATTCAGTCACTTAAGAGTAAGAAATACGTAAGTAAAAATTGGAGGAGGCAGATAATAGCTGTGTGAAGATGAGAAATCTTTCCATAACAGTGGTTCTCAATTTGGGAGTGATTTTCGCTCCCCTCCCGGGGACATTTGGTAACATCTACAGACATTTTTGATTGTCACGTTGGGGTGGTACTACTGTCATCTAGTCAGTAGAGACCAGCGATATTTGTAAGCATCGCACAATGCACAAGAGACAGCACCTTCCAACAGTTTCCCAACTTAAAATGTGCAAAGATTATGGCTTTCAGAAAAAAGGAGAGATATAAAGTTGGTATCTCAATTTCTTTCCCCTCTTCCTAAGTAAAACGATGTTGAAAAAGTTGACTTTTCTGAAATTTAGAAAGGAATTTAAGGGGACTTCCCCAGTGGTCCAGTGGCTAAGAATCTGGCTTCCAATGCAGGGGACACGGGTTAGATCTCTGGTTGGGGAACTAAGATCCCACATGCCATAGGGCAACTAAGCCTGCACCGCAACTAGAGAGAAGCCCGCATGCCGCAATGAAGACCCAGCACAGCCAAAAATAATAAAAAATAAGAAAGGAATTTAAGGACTTCTGGATTTGATGCCTGGTAATACAAGATAATAGCTCTCAAACTTCTTATGTTAATAACAAAATTATCTCTGGATGGTAAAAAAATTTTCTTCTAAGGAAGGACTGAATAATATAATATCTAGGTAGTAATTTCTTCAAAGTTTGCTTGCTTATACATGAATCCTGAGAAAATTAAGGAAAGGAACTAAGTTGAAAGCTACATCTTACAAAGAAAAAAAATTAGGATGCATTGTGATCTGTCTTCTGAATAAAAGGCATACCGAAAAAGCTGCTTGTGCATTATGACAGATGAGAAAAATGATCAAAACACTTTAAATCAAGGCTTGAATATGAAGAACATGAAAAACAGCAAATTTTAGAAACCCTACATCTGCACAAACAATTCTAAATTGGCAAAACGGTCACTGCTGACTCTATAAGATACGATTTCAAATAACCAACTTTACAAAGAACCTAGTTTAAAAAATTTGAAGCAGCTTGTCTGATGCTAAAAACTAGCAACTTCAGTCTGGTTTCATGTTGCACTGCATGCACACACAAAGAAACCTACTTGCATATAAATGAAGATAGCTAATTTGCCAAAACCTAAGAAAGCACATACAATACATGCTTATCTGAAGCTGCAGAGAGAAGCTAATTAAAAAGCCGAGAAAGAAGCCATGGCATGTAGGTAAACCACATGCCTCCCTTCATAAGCAAAGTAGAAAGAGTTGTTTTGAAACCTTCCCCTTCATTTTTTAAAACAAGTGTTCAAAGGAAAAACATGACAATATGCACAGAAAGGAGATGCACATAGGAGGCTGAAGAAAGATGACCCGTAATAGACCTAAACCAAGAAAAATAATTCTGAAAAGCATCGGCCCACCAAACTAAAACTCTGAATGGGTATACAAAATTTACAAACTTGTTAAAATATATTGTCCCTCTTTAATCAAAAGATGTCTTTACCTTCTCCAAAGACTAAAAAAAAAAGATGACTAGAGAGCACTTGAAATGATTTTTCATGTTTCATTTTTAGAAAAATCACAATGGTTCGTTGGTCTTCAATACCTCTAGAAAGATGTTAAATGTACCCATAATTTTCACTTCAGATATCTTCTTACAATATGAAATCCTCCCACTAATTACATACAAATATTAGGCAGATTTCAAACACTAAAATGAAAAAAGAATTACCCCGCAGCTCAGTTAAAATGTCTATTTTTTGCTCAAGAATAGCTTCAAGTTGTGTAGCATATGAATCTACATCATAGTCTACTTCTTCAGTCATCTCTAGGAGAGCCTTTTCATCTTCTAACCATCGAATAGATTCCTGAAATGACCAAGAAAAAAAAAATCAATAATCCAATGAGGCTATTTATAAGACAGAAACCAATTAATAAATTTCATGTTAATCAAACATACTCAAGATAGTATTCTCTAAAATATTAATAACCATAAAACATCTTTATTATAGAGTAAAACTAAGAAATATTTCCTTAAATTTGAACACAAACACCACTGTGACAGGCCAAGTAAGATGACTTAATTTTCCTATTATTACTCTACTTTGAGTGGGGTTTGGGGGAGGGAATGAATCTCACACACACACACACACACACACACACACACACACACACACACACACACACACACACACACACACACACACACACACACACACACACACACACACACACACACACACACACACACACACACACACACACACACACACACACCAATGAGCATAGTAAATCTCAAACTTCAACAGCTGTCCCTAAAATAGAGACAACGGGTGTAATAATAAAGTTACTGATCAATCTGATGAGGCCTATGGGAGCCCAGAACTTGTAAATCATCTGGAATTAACGTATCTATTTGGGGCCTCACAGTGGTTGAGCCAAGAGGTAATCCTAAATTCTACACACTAGCTCTTCAATATTATCGACTGTAAGGGAACACTGGATAGCCCTTTTTTTTTTTGGCCGCACCGTGTGGCTTGCAGAATCTCAGCTCCCTGACCAGGTATTGAACCCGCGCCCTCCACAGTGAAAGCGCAGAGTCCTAACCACTGGACAGCCAGGGAATTCCCAGGATAGCCCGTTTTAGAAGAGTCAAATGAACCACTAAACAGTAGCTACTTACTACTATTCATAAATGCTTCAAGGAAACCATTCCTTTTTAAAAAAAATAATTAATTAGTTATGTTTGGCTACGTCGGGTCTTTGTTGCTGTGTGCGGGCTTTCTCTAGTTGCGGGGAGCGGGGGCTACTCTTCATTGCAGTGCCCGGGCTTCTCATTGCGGTGGCTTCTCTTGTTGCGGAGCATGGGCTCTAGGTGCGCGGGCTTCAGTAGTTGCAGCACACAGGCTCAGTAGTTGTGGCGCATACCTCATTGTAACAAGGCATTCACAAGTCTACTGCTGGATTCCAAGACAATTCAATTGTGCTGCACACACAACTGTTCTATAAATGTACCAATTTACTTCTGACACATCAAGTATAAATTTGAGTTTGAAAGCCTCACCTGACTGAGTTTTATGGGTGTCCATATTGTTCTAGCAATTTTCTTAAATTACAAGTGTCCTTTTTTGATTTAATCTAAATACCTAGGCCTCTGAAGAGATTCCCATAATATGGATTTGACTAAAACTGTAACACTTTTAATGTATACGCTATTCTGAAGTTATAAACAGTTCTCTTATGTTTTTGAGACCTTCATCCAAGTGCTTGAATGGCGAGAGCTGAGGAATGTTAATGTCTGTTTACAGATAAATGAAGATTTCTTCAACATCAGAGAAGGAATATAGGTTAACAGGACAAAGGATTTATATACTGTGGGAAGGGGGTGGGGGGCAACCTGACTGTACAGTCTCCATAAATATGTTCAAAATTATCTTCACTTCCTCAAAGGTATCACCCTCCAGAATATTTCCTTTTTTTAAAAAAATAAATTTATTTATTTTATTTTAATTTTTGGCTGCGTTGGGTGTTCGTTGCTGCATGCGTGGGTGAGCAGGGGCTACTCTTTGTTGCAGTGCGTGGGCTTCTCATTGCAGTGGCTTCTCCTGTTGGGGAGCACGGGCTCTATTTGTGCAGGCTCAGTAGTTGTGGCACGTGGGCTCAGTAGTTGTGGCTCACGGGTTCTAGAGTGCAGGCTCAGTAGTTGTGGCGCATGGGCTTAGTTGCTCCACGGCATGTGGGATCTTCCCAGACAGGGCTCAAACCCATGTCCCCTGCATTGGCAGGCGCTTTCTTAACCACTGTGCCACCAGCGAAGTCCCCAGAATATTTTCTTGTTTATAAAAAGGGAGAGGGGAGGATCGTATGGTAAAAGGTTTTTTAAAATAGGTTTAACACACAATGGGATAAATACCTAAGGAGTTACTGCTTTAGGAAGGGATATAATACCCCTCAGTCATCTGCCACTGACAGCTCAGTCAGTACAGTAACTCTCCTGAAATACTCCTCCTTTTCTACAAAGACTGACTCTTCCTCAATTGTTCTGATACCCTTTAGCAGAGTTTTTCCTACTGCTGTCAAACAAACTGGCCTACCATGAGAAAGGGGTAGTGGAGGGTAGAAGTTCAACTCCTCTATAAACGGACAACTGACAAAAGCAAATGAAGTGGGAGAACAGAAGAAATAAAGTAGATCTTTCCATCACAGCTGCAAAGAAAGTTTGTAGTGATCATTCATTCTATTCAAAACGTACTGTGGCATATGCCCTACAAATACACATATACTTACACATAAACGAGTATTATTTTTAGATTAGTGTGATACTCAAAGAATTACAAAAGTTGGTAGTTAATTTTTCTAGAGAAACATTTGATTAAAGATTCTGTCTTACTTTACCTGGAAGACTGCCCTGTGATCTTCTACAACTTGTTCTTCCATTTCTACCATTTGTGAGACAGCTTCGTGGAAAGTAAACAATTGTGGAGAAACCTCTTCTTCCTTAAAATAAAAATAGTTTAAAAATTATGACATAAGTTTATATTTTAAATGTTATAATAAAAAAGTAGTTTTTCTGTGTCATCTACAAAAATGCAACTTAGAAATTGAGGATGCTTGAATGTTAAAGACAACTAAAACAAAACATGAAAGGCAAAGCCACAATTTCTTTTTATGGGTCAAAAATATTTAACATAACACTCAGTAAGACAAACTTAAACACATCAGTAAGAGACAGTTTTCACTTATCCCAAGCTTTACTGCAGAATTACTGTAAAAAAGCAATCTCTTTTGGAGTGCAACTTTTCAAAAATACATTTATCACAGGCTAGAAATATACTGAAATATTTCCTCAGTGTTGTTTACTTTCCCTAACAATTTAATTCACATATATGTCTTAAATTTCTTTTCACTAGAAGAGAGACGTAAACATAGTATTTTTCATGACTGTGACTATCAAATTGGTATTCTGAAGGATTCAACTCTTACTAAATTTTAATTTCTGAATTGCATTCTACAATTTACTTACTGGTTTTTACAGAAATTTTAATGGACAATTCACAACTTTATCAACAAAAACTCACATATGTATATGCAACATATATTTTGGTCCTACATCAAGTCAAACTTCTCTGGCCTTGCTTTCTTTTTTGAGCTTCCTTCCCAACTCTAACATCTAATGATTTATTTCCTCAAAATGTGGCTGTAGTGATTGAGAAGTACCCTTAAAATTGTTTTATAAATGTCAGTAGGTAAAGCAACATTTTTCAAATAAAATACACAATTCTAAATATATGTGTATTTTCGTTAAATTAAATATTATAAGTAGACTTTGACTTATTTGACTCTTTCATCAATAAGCTGCCATCCCTAAAAGTTTATATAATCAAGTTGGCTAAAGAATTTTTTATTTTTTCTTTGGGAAAAGAGCCATCTGCTTTTAATCAGGACATGCAGGCATGATTCTCTCATATTCTCTGTCCTTCTGGTAAATACACAGTCAACCACCTTTACTCATTTTATCTGCCCACTTCCCTGCCAAGCCAAGAATGTCCTGTCTTTTCTCTGCTTCAAGATATTATGCAAACTCCTATCACTTCCATGCAGCCCACTCAGAATACTTTTTGTCTATACAACTACTTATGGAATTCTAATGCACTTGATTATCCTCTAGTTTGTCTACCTGTATTACTTTTATCTCCAGGGCATGTCCTGGACACTATCCCATTTTAATCTACCTTGTTAAAATTTAATATAGCAATAAGAATACGTACACATGCACCAATACTTAACTAAAGGCTAATGCTGAACCATCTCAAGACAGTTCCTTGGGGAAGGCAAAGTTGAAAGAAATCCACACTCTTTCATATATAAGGGAGGTTGCAAGAACCCATGATGTCATGCTTAAAGCCTCTGGATTAGTTCTGGTCACCTAGCCAACCTCTCCAAATTAAGGTCCTGCAAAGACCAAATAGATGCAAGAATAAAATGTGAGAGATCTGCTATAGGGAGTGCCTATCTTGTTCTGGTTTTCCATATCTCTGGAAGCACCGTATCTAGGAGCAATGCAGGGTTTGCTTTAAGGAATTTTTTTTTTTTGCTTTAAGGATTTAAAAAGCAACTGCAGTCTCTTTCAAACGTTTTGGGGACAGGGGATAGACTAACGCCAGGATTTCATTTTTAGGTCTTTATCCTCTATGGTTCAAAGTTCAGAACTCTTATTTTATTTTTTTATTTTATTTCATTTTATTTTTTGCGGTATGCGGGCCTTTCACTGTTGTGGCCTCTCCCGTTGCGGAGCATAGGCTCCCGTCGCGCAGGCTCAGCGGCCACGGCTCACGGGCCCAGCCGCTCCGCGGCATGTGGGATCTTCCCGGACCGGGGCACGAACCCGTGTCCCCTGCATCGGCAGGCGGACTCTCAACCACTGCACCACCAGGGAAGCCCAGAACTCTTATTTTAAACCAGGTTTCTTAACTTCGACACTACAGACATTTTTGGGGGGAGGAGGAAGGCTGTCCCTGTGCATTGTATGTTTAGCATCATCCCTGGCCTCAACCCACTGGATGTTAGCAACACCATCCCACCTGTGACGACCAAAAAATATCTCCATACATTTTTCCCTGGAGAGGGGCCAAGTCACTCTTGGTTGAGAACTGCTGCATTGAGTCCTACTTTGTAGAGTATTTTGAAACATGATAACAAAAAGTAGGATATCCGTTTGTTTACTCTAGAATATTTTGGACTTTAAAATACCTGCTGGAAAGTACAAAAACATTAACTTAAGTTATACTGTTTCCAAAGAATATCTTATTGCAGCAAGCAATCAATTTAGCTGACCTAAGATTTCACTCTGGTATAAGAAAGACCCAGATTTCAATCCTGCTGGGCTTCAGTACTTACTACTTGTATGATCTTAGTCAAGTTAAAAACAGGGATAATTATAGTATCTACCACACTGAATTGTGAGGACTATACCAGATCATAAGATGCCTAGCAAATATATGTCATGAAGTAAGCAACTAATAAATGCTACCTTTATCATTATAAGAAAATGCCACTATAGGATTCTTAGTGGGAAAAGAATGATACAAAACTATATAGATTATACATTTAAAAAATGAAGTTAAATAACTATGTGAAAATGTGTTTGTGCTTTTTTGTTCTTTATACCTCATTGTCCTTATACAGTGGGCACATATTATTATTTTTAAGTAACAGGGGAATCAGAATTTTAAATTTATGAAATGTCACCAAACATTCAAAAATACAGAAAGCAACCAGATTTAACAAATGTCAGATTTTTTCCATTTTTGATACAGTTCATGAATCCTTTTAATGCATGTGCATGTGTCCATAATCTTGTTCTAAGCTTTATACATGTGATATATTGTATGTACAATTCTTAAACTTGTTTTTTCCCTGTATTACTTTAAAAATCCCCCAATTTTAACATCAGTATAAAATCTGGAAAAAAGAATAGTTAGATCAGGGGTCAGTGAACTTTAGTACATATTTTGGGGTTGTGAGCCATACAATCTTTGTCACCTCTGGTCTTAATGAGCAGGGCCATGTTTCAACAAAACTTTATTTGTAAAAACAGATGGCAGGCCCATAGGCTGTAGTTTGCTGATCCCTGATTTAGATGATAGTTTTCACTTATTCTGCTATGGATGAAATGACTTAGATAATTACAACTATATTATGTCACTTACATTTTGTTCACAAAGAAGTTTTAGATCATCCCTCTGAGGGGAACTCCCCACACCCCACTGTGCCTCTAAATCATCAATCTGATTTGGTGGATGGTGCATTATTGGACGGACATCACTAGCAGCAGTTGGATCCACAGTCAATTCTTTCACCCTATAAACACATAAGAGGTATCTATAATTAACAAAGATTCATGCAGAGGAACAAGAAATATCAACCTATTTAATATAAAAGCAATTCAATAAACATATTAATATTGATGATGTCAGCTTTCCAGATCAAATCTAACTGAAATCTGTTGAAATACTAAAGGTATGTTTAGCTGTGAAGCTTTAGGAATTTACTTAGGTATATAACTTTACAATTACTTCGAACATAATTACTGTGCATTACAAATTGAGAATCAACAAAGTATGCAGATTCAGTATTTCAAAATAAATAAGAGACACTTGTTGCAACTAAATTGCTGAATAGAAAAATGCTAACAGTGGCACTTAGATCAATAAATAAATCACAGTCAAAGATCAGGGATTTTTTTGTTTTTTGGCCGCACTGTGTGTCACACGGGATCTCAGTTCCCTGACCAGGGATTGAACCTGCACACCCAGCAGTGGAAGCGTGGAGTCTTAACCACTGGACCGCCAGGGAAGTCCCCCAAAATCAAAGAATTTAATACACTTTGCAGATTTGGTAGTTAGAAGGCTCAATTAAAATAGCTACATGTGAAATATTTCTAATCTATAAAGATTATAAGCTGTAAAGTTCTATCATTAAAAAAAGTTTACCCCTTAAACTTCAATTTACATATTTGGGAGAGGGTACACTTTTTTTTTTTTTAAGTCAAGAGGAGCCTTGTGATTTCCTTGCAGACAGAAAGAATGTAAACTATTCATTTTAAATAAGACAGTTTATCCTTCAATGGTAAATATGCAAAGATGACATCATCCTTAAAAAGATGAGAGGGGAAAAGGAAGCCTGAATTCTAAATCAACATTTTAAAGCAAATTAATAAAGTACATAAAAATGAAGATCATGCAGTATAACCACCACCTGCCAAACAAAATGAAAATGAAAAATAAAATGGCTCAGGACAAAAGTATATGCTATGAAAGTAAATGCTATAAAACATGTATACATAGCACAATCCAAAAGAAACTATTAAAATAAACATCTTATGTATAGAATGAAGTAGACCTGGTAATTGAAGGAGAAAAGTCGTCATACTCATAAGAAGGAGAGAGATCAGGGCGACTGCCACTACCCTGTGAGAAGGGAATGTCTGATGGACTAATTCCAAACTCCTTTACTCTGCAGCACCAAAACAGCAACAAATTAAACGAAAATGCTCTTGTAAAGACAGCAATGCACATTTCAAGTTTGCATTTAGTACTCAGTTTAATTTGTTTAGAAAAGGATCAACGTTGTTATGACAATATATTTACACTATCTTAAAAATAATCAATGTGAAGAGGCTTTTGAACCCGTCTGTTCTCCCTACTCCATAGTCCTTCCTTTTCTCATGATCTTTCTAGAAGTTTAACGAGTCCATCACCTAAATTTGAAATGCCCTGTATTTAGCTACATGACCACTCATGTCTAATTTCCTTGTGTAGTCAATACCATGAATATTTTATTAGCATTAATGAGTCCTCAACACTCTTGCAGTCTTTTCAAACAGGACACAAGAGAATTAAGTCCTAATGGCATACACCATTTATAATTAATTAACTTCTTTCCTATGCACCTAGAATGGTATTAGCTATAAAGCAATCCTTGAACAAACTGAGAAAACAGTCACTCAGATAATTTCCTGTGTTTGGTGATTCAGGTGACGAGCAATGGTGAAAAAAATCCTTTAGCAATGGAATTTAAATTGCTTTTGCTAATGTCTCTGACAGTTATATTTAACTAAATCATGGCTTTTATTATCCAATTTTTGTGACTCCCTATGTCCTCTTTAGGCCAATGCCATTTCATAACAGTAGGCAATATTTGTTAATTACTTCCTATGTATCAGATATTATGATTAATATTTTTAGACATTATATTATTTAATCATTACGACAATATTGTGATATTATTATCACCACTTTACAGATGGGAAATAGGTTCAGAGCAATAAAGTATCTTACCCAAGTTCATTCAATGAGAATGTGGCATAACTGAGGTTCAAACCTAGCTGTGAGTACGAACCTTATGTTTAAACACTTCAATATACTAACCATATTCTCTGTTTTTCTCATTACTTCTCTTAGGTTGAACTAAATGAAATTACTATTGTTATACATCAAAAATAGTCACATAGATCAAACTAATAATTCCTTTTATTTAGAATCTTTATTTGACCTATTGGTAATATCTACTCTGAAAGGTTGAATACCAGATTCCTTTGCCTTTATCCTTTTGGAAAGCTTACTTACACACGTGCTGACAAACCTAAATTTCTAATACTGACTTAATAACTCTTTTTACTCCCAACCCCATTACTTATTCTTTCAGAATCTCCTAATTTAGATACCTATTAGCCCCTAACCACACATTTTTCCTCTATTCAAAGCTCTCTTGCCCAACCTAAACTATTCTAAATGCAGTAATTATATTCCTCAAATGAGCTATCAAATGAGGTTGAAAATCTTTATTCCTAGAGATATGGAAATAAAAGACAGAATTATTTGTCCTAGATGGTTAGTAATGGTTGCAAATGAATCACATTACGTGATAATAAATTAAAATATTTTACTTGGACCTAAATGAACTAGAGGAATAACCAGATACAGCATTTTCACATCAGGGGGATTCCTTTGCAGCCAGAAGTCTGAAGACATGGAGGGTTTTAATTCTACAACACGGCAATCATTTTACTACACTAAGCTGTTCCTCATCTCTCCCATGAACAATTCTGAAACAAGAAGCATTTTAAATTAATGAAAAAAAACCCACAATACCAAAAATGTTCACTACAAAGAATGATTAAAAGTACTATAGGGGCTTCCCTGGTGGCGCAGTGGTTGGGAGTCCGCCTGCTGACGCAGGGGACGTGGGTTCATGCCCTGGTCTGGGAAGATCCCACATGCTGCGGAGCGGCTGGGCCCGTGAGTCATGCCGCTCAGCCTGCTTGCTCCGCAACGGGAGAGGCCACAACAGTGAGAGGCCCGCGTACCGCACAAAAAAAAAAAAAAAAAAAAGGTACTATAAAGGTTCATAGCTAGAATCTTATAATTCAAAGTTTAAAGGGTATTAAATTTAAAAATAAAGTTCAATTATTTTTAAAAGTTATTATTTTTAATATCTTTACAAAAGGTCAATAAGTTTATACTTTCCAACAGTTTTTACTGATGATTTTTAAAAATCTCTTTAGTTGAAGCAAAAGCAAAATACCAAAGAACAAAGCGTATGATCTAATTTATGTGAAGTTCAAATACAGCTACCTATATTGTTCATGGATACATTCATAGGTAGTAAAACTATTTTTAAAAAGAGAGAAAGAAAATTGAGAAATTTATTCCACAAAAGTCAGGACAATGGCTACCTTGGGGTAGAAATTAATGGATTTAGGCATGTTATTCAGGATTCGTGATTAGAAAGGGACACATGGGGAATTTTCTGGGGGACTGGAAATGTTTTATTTCTTGGTCTGATGACAGGAATTTTCACTTTGTAAATATTCATTAAATTATTCACTTGTGTTTTGGGTACTTTTCTGTATGCATATGTATTTCATACTTTAATGAAAGATTAAAAATAAAATTTCCATAGTGATTAAAACAAAAAAATAGTACAAATACTCATGTTTAGCAAAATTAAGAGATTCTCCACACTAGAAATGGAATACAAAGAGGAATTTTATCTCTAGGTTAAAATCACAAATGCAATATGTGATAATACAAATTTAAAACTATATATATAGTCATTCAAAACAAGAGCAATGGGAACAAATCTCTGGAACAAATATAAACATGCCTATTACAATCCAAAATTCCAAGGGCATTTTGTGACTATAAGGAATAAACTGCTTTAATAATGTGTAACGCTTTTTGTCCTCTCATTTGTAATAATGCAATTGTCTATTAACGTCTGTAACACTATTGCTGTAAATAATAAAATGTAACCCATACAGAACACCAGAAAGAACTGTGCTATCCCTACTTAAACCCTAGCTTCCCCATGTATAATATTTAAGATTATCAGAAATAATTTTCAGCATATGCAAAACAATTTAAGAAATACGGACTGGCTCCTGATACTCACTTACTTTTGAGTCTTAATATAATAATAATAATTTTCATGATTTAAATATAGTAAAATATTATGAAATATAACTTGGTTAATGGAAAAATACAATCATGTTCTATGATTTTAAGACCTATTCTACTAAAAATATGTCTTCCCAAATTACACAACACATTTCCAATTATTTTTAGAATAAGACAAAATGATTCTAGACATCACTTCAATGAATAACATGCAAATTTTTTTTGAAAATGTAAAGAGCAATGCAATAAGATTTACCCTATCAGATATTAAATCAAACCATATATTGTTCTATTCCCTTCAAATTTCAAAATAAATAACCATTTCTCATACCTATTTGCATATCTTAATGTATTGAGAGTATTTTCACAGGATGCCATGCCTGGAGAGATTGTGGCAATCTATGGGGGAAAAATGCAAAGGTAAAGAAAATGTTATAAATGATGACAAGTAATACTGACATATGGCTCAGTCAGGTCTAATTTTAATATGGTCATCTAAAAAAAGAGTTATTAATGATACCTTAGCGCCAAGATAATTCACTATCTCATACCCATAATCAAAGAATAATTATAAACTCCAGTTAAAATATAAACAACTCTGATGGCACCACAAAATGATCAAATATCAGGCAGAAAATGGAGGTCAACACCTAGAAGAAGGGAGTAACATTGAGTGACTGTCCGCCCCTACTTTTGATAACTTTTTTTGCCTAAGGGCAAACTCTGCTGCTGTCACACACGACAACTAAAACTTCAATAGAAATCTGGAGTTTCACTGGTTAAACTAAAGGATGGAGTTTGGAGGTAGGCACCATAGCAGCTGGGAAGTGAAGTTTGTCCCAGAAGAGAAATAACCACAGAGGAAGAAACTCATATTCTACATATATATTTATACTACCCAAATCTCTGGCTGACCCCTGAACACAAGGTTGACTGCAAGAAACATAGCTAAGTCTAAAAGAGCTAAACAGAGATTTCAAGGTCAGTTGATGCCCACAGCTGGGGAGACAAGAGTTTGGAGTTCAGCTAAGTTAACTTCCAGCTAAAATAACAACAACAACAATAACAAAATCAATAATCTTTAGAAGAACATAACAGAATCCTGAGTGTCCATAAAATATTCATTCATAATGAAAATTATATAATCCAAAATTCTAGATATATGAAGAAATAGAAAAGTGTGACCAATATGCAAGGAAAACAGAAATCAATGAAAACCAATCTCACAAAGACTCAGATGTTGGAATTAGTAGAATGCATTATAACTACAATATAATCCTATCAGACGGGCAGGGACCACATTTCCAAGTATCGCTGTATCTCTCACAATAGACTTTAAATGACTGTCATTAATGTATTTTATAATTTTCCCATATATACTACATAATTATTCATTTAAGATTAAAACAAAACAAACAAACTTACCATGCAGGTACGAGAGTTTTCACCTATGAATGAATCTCTTAACACCTGAGTCAGTTTACTTGCTCGGAAAGGAGTATGAGGTTTATTTCTACCTAAGGCTCTGATGCACTCCTGAAAATTAAGAAAGCAAATTTCATAGATTTTACTTCTTATAAACAGTAATCTTAATGAACATATTTAAAACATCTCTTACCATAACCCTAACATTTAAGATCTGATCAGCTCTGAAAATTCTATTAAGAGATTTACAGCATAGTAGAAATGTTCCCATAAATCCTAATTCAAGAAAATGAAATTTGGAAAACAAAAAAACCCAATCCAAAAGACTACTTTATTAATTCCAAAAGATTCTTCTGGAGACTATGATTAGTGTTTAGAAGTAACAGGCAGTAGGATAACTGTAAAAAGTTAAACTTTTAAAGTGGTACTACAAAAGAAAAAAATAGAATGCTTTCTTTGCTTTGCTAGTCAAGGAAGATATATAATAGTGGCCTAACTTTTTGAAAGCCATTCCACATTTTTCTGAGAAACTTTCTTAGCTCAGTTTTATGGTTCCTTGCCCTCCTTCAAGAAAAAAGACTGATTAATGATTAAGGCCCTCTGGAATCTCCCTAAGCAGCATTGGAATTGGCCTGCTGACTAACAGATTTTATCTACCTTAAAAAGAATAAATAATATGTGTAAAGAAAATTTCTGGGTACAATATAAATCTGTAACTGCAAACATAAACAACTAAATTTTGATACCTCTCTTACTTATTAGAAAAAACAAATAGTATAATTTTGTAACTGAGTAAACAAAAATGAAGTCAAAAGTAAAAGACTTTTCACAATTAAATGCACTTTATTTACCTTGAGTGCTAAAAGGCTTTTATTAATTTCAGCACCTTCAAGCCTAGTTTGCCTGTCTGCACTGGAAGTATCAGCTCCTCTTTCATTTCCAGCCAAATCGATGAGAGAAAATTTGCCATGTAGTTTTCCTTTCCTTCTAAGAATAATCTGAAACACTGCATGGCTCCGAGATGAATGTGCATTTGCAGATGTTTGACCGGATGTTCTACAATGTAATTAAGAACATTCTGATATGTAAAAAGTTCAATTTATATGTGCAAACCACAATATTTTCATTAAAAAAAAAAAACTATTCAGTTTTTATTATTTAAATACAAAAGAGACATTTTGAATTAGCAACACAAACATAACCAGATTAATACAATTTAATCTGGCATACTTCAAAAGTTTTTATGAGTAATGATTTTACGTCCAAAATGCGCTGAACAACATCCTTGCTTTGCTTTTGAAAGTATCTAAAACTGATCATGAAACTGTTTCGCTTTCTTAATTAAAATGAGAGCTACCTGCAACTGTTGCCTATGTCAATGAGTTTCAGTACATCTTCAACACATTTGACCTCCCGTTCCTGTAATCCCACCACTTGAACCTGCTGTTTTCCATCTTCGAGCACTCTTAATTTTGTTTTCCTGTTTAGCAAGTCAAAAACCTAAAAAAAAAGAAAGAAAGCTAGCTTTAAAAATAAAAAAAAAATAGTTCTATAAAAATGAGTCATTCAGAGTCCAAAAATTATTTCAGAGAATTCTAGTAATAATGTTATTAGAATAATAATGATCGATACTGAAGTTAAAGAGTTTCAAAGAGAATTTTAAAAAATCTCATCACAGAACTTTAACATAATATTCCAAATACGTATAACAATTATGTGGTGGCAATGACTGCCCAACAATGTGAATATTGCTGAACTTCTACGCTTAAAAATGGTTAGAATGGTAAATTTTATGTTATGCATTTTTTAACCATAATTTAAAAAACTACAAAACAAAAAATTATTTTTTTAAGTTTCCACTTACCTTACCACTATAAATTTCAAAAAAGGTTGCATACACTTGAAGTTCTAACTTCTTATAGTTTGGCTTCTTTAGCATTAAAAAAACGTCTCGAGCTGTCAATAATTGCATATGGAGAAAATTTATTAAGATGCAATAAATATTGTTTTAAAAGAGCAATTCAAATTTTCTGTTTTTAAAAAGCAATTCTAATCAACTAATGTTTACCTAGAATGATAGTATCAATAAGAAAAATGAAGATTAAAGTGGATATTAATTTTCAAAAAAAAATAGTAGCAATAGTTTTTCTACATTTAAAGTTTAGAGGCCACTCTCCTTCATATTCAAGAAGAGAATGCTACTACTTATCTTTATAAATAGCATAAAATTATAGGCGGTCATAATAAGGTTACTTTCATAATCATACCAAATGGAAACTTTTCACAAAGCAGTTATTCAACAACAAACGCTAAGCTTCAACAATGTGCCAGATTACAACACAAACATAATCAAGATTTTTGCCCCCAAAGCACAGTTCTTTTCAAAACAGTCCGCTAATCTAAAACTGACATAATATATAGTAAGTATAGCATTAGTTACCCTTAAAATTCTGGACAGTACTTCCAAATCTTATTTCCAAGCCACCTGAATAATATTCAAGAAGAATATTATAAATAATATGCAAAAAGGGGAGTTACCTGCTAATGCATAAATTCCTTTAGAACAGTCTTGGTTCTTTCCTGAAAAGTCACCTCCCATTGTCTATATGTTAAAAAGAAAATAGAATTTAGGTCTTAGAATTAAGCTATAAGGAAAATAAACTGGCTTCATACCAGGATGTAACTGTAATGAATTACTTACATGAGTCTTTCCACTTCCAGTCTGCCCATAAGCAAAGCATGTAGCCATTCCCCTTTCAAATATAGTTTCCACTAGTGGTCTAGCTGTAAACCTTAAAAATAAAATGTACCAGTCAGAACATACAGTTAATATTTAAATTAAACAAATAAACAATAAAACTAATATCAAGTGTTATTATAAGCAAATCTTATACCAAGATTTTTAACAAATCAGTGGGATCAACTGCGAGGCCACAATTGACCACTGATTTAAAATTTTAAATACCTATGTCCTAGGATTGCTTAAAGCTCTTTAAAGCATATTTTCAAGCAATAATTCCGAAATAAACAAGGGCCACAATAATAATGGACAGGGAAAAAAACCTGATAGTAACTGAGCTTAAGACATAATATATAGAAGACAGTAGGAAAGTTTTAAAAAATAACAACAAAATATGGTAATATCAGCCAGACAAGTAGGACAGATATGAAAACCAAAACCAAAACTAAAAACCCCAACCCAACCCAAAAAAAGTATCAATGGTTTCAACAGAAACAGAATCAAGAGTGGTAATCTCAATACAGAAAAGCTAGAGGGGAAAAAAGTACAAAAACATTATCTAAACAAGTATAAAAGTGGTAAAATTTCCTTGAATGTGAGTAAGTAAATATAAATTATGCTTATAAGACAATGAATTCTGAGTTGATAGCCTTGATTCAGGAAAAGGATGCCCAAATATTATGTATTGGTATAATCACTGCTGGAGTTAAAATAAAAAGGTAGGGAGGGACAAAAAAATACTTCAATGAGCAGAGCCCTAAAAGCATGATAGAAAACAAATCTACTTTTTACACAGTCTTCAAAAGAATATATGTAGAACACTTTATACAGCTCTATTGATTTTTTTTTTAAAGGCACAATGGAGAAAGTACAGAACAAAAGGAGCAGAAAAATGTTCTAATCAAAAAGAACTGGAAATGAGTCTGAAGAGTGATCAGACCAAAAAAAAAAAAAAGAAGGCTAACTTCTCAATCCATAAAAGTTAAGGATAAGAGAAAGGGGAGAGAATCAATACTGGTAAAATTAAGAAGCATAAATACAGGGTGAAACACAAAACGTTTACTAAATCTAGCACATACACAGAAACATACTTTTATTTATAGTGATTTCTTGAAAATGATTACAAAAGTCAGACAGACATATTTTATGAGACAGGAATGGAAGCAGAGAAGGGAGTGAGGGGGGAGGACAGGACTCAGTTCTCAAAAAAGTAAAAAATACACAATTTATAATTATAATTCCCTTTCAAAACAAATTTTTCACAATACCTCTATCTAGCATTCATATGTTCTTTAGTTTTGTCCTCTTTCTTTACAGCTGAACTCCCAGTTTACTGGCTTAAGACCAGTGGAGTTGGTCTTATCTCATTTATAACATCTTCAATTCTTAGGATTCTTATTAACCCTTTAACTTTCTGTTTTCCAGTCAAATTTATAAAATAAAAGGGCAATGAAACATAGCATTCAAGTAACTCAAGACAATTTAATATAGACTGAAATAACAATGCTGCTAAAACTGACCTATTAAATAATAAGAAGTAAATGTTTACAAACTATGTATAAAAATCTAAATTTGGATAAAAATGTGGGATATCAATGCACAATACATGTAAGGTTGAGTTGTTTGTAAGTTGAAAATGTGAACATGCAAGAATTTCATGTACTAAAACTATTCCAAAGCTTAGAAATGATAAAACTAGGGAAATGCAAGTAGATTTACAGAACTTTTTTTTCCTTAAGTGGCCATATGTGCTAAATAAAGATTCAGACAAATAAGTGACAGATGTATAACAGTTATTTCAAATTTCTTCACTACTGCAGAGATCAAAAAGTAAAAAATAGCCACATCCCATCTCTAGAGGTACAGAAAATGTTTTCTAGAAATTCCTTATCCATACATATGGTATGTTATATAGTGTATAAAGTTAATCATTAATGAAAACTGATTTGGGGAGCATTAAAGAAAACAAGTGTTAAAATTCATTATCATGTTTATTAAACATTCTTATTTGTTTAAACTCAGGGGGAAAGAAAAGGATATTACACCTCTGGAGAGATATGCCAAGATCAACATAAGTTTCAGTGGTGGTGGTAAACACACAGTATAAGAACAAAATTCTGATTTAAAACAAATTTACCTACCTGTAAACCATTTCATTAGGAGCAGAGTCATCAAAGGCATAATCAAAACGAAATGTTTGGTTTTCTAGGTACCTTGTTAAATCTACTTTTTGTTTTGGTTCATGTACCATCACAACATCTTTACTAGGGATTGTGATTACATCAAGATCTTTCATTTGAGTTTCTAAAAGAATAAATGAAAATCAGTACCCAGTAATTTTCACAGTATTTGAATTAATGCACAAAAATTATTTTAAGTAGTAAGAATTTCGATAAAAGTAGTAAGTCCTGTAAATATAAATATCCCATAAATATGCCATTCAAGTAAACAGAATATTTCAACAACAGAGTAAAAAAAAAAAAAAAAAATCAAGATTTCTGTAAAGCCAGGAATGGCAAAAATTCTTAGAACAGTATCACATCAACAGACCTAACCATAGAAATCTGTATAATGGTTATGTACAAATGAAATGATTTACATTTAACTCTTCCAAACCAATCTGATTTCTGCTATTATCAAAATAAATTGCAAACAGGACAAAAATGAACCCTTGATTAGAACTCAATAAGCATACCTTTTTTATTGAGTGGTCGTTTTCTTACACAAACACATATCCTATGTTCATCAATCTAGAAATAAAATATTTTTTTCCAGTGATTATCAATGGTATATAAAACACTGAAAAGTTAATTATGTAATATTTCCTCCCGAGGTTTTAGAAATTTATGCATAGCATAAATAGGATAAGTAAGCTTAAAAAACAAATTAGCTTGAAGAAATTTTAATAGCCATCAGACACAATTATTTCAAAAATTCTAAGTATAATGGAAACTCGCTTATTTTGTCATTTGGTAAATCACTAGGAAATAACTTTGTAGAGGACACCACCACTCTTAGTAGCAATAGGTTCACGTTAAGAAACTACCTTATTCACTTCAAGATGTGCTGTATACGACAAAAGTAAAATTTCCTACCAAGTGGCATATTTTCAGATTGATTAGAGGGAAAATTATAGGCAAAGATAACTAGCTGTAGACAAGAAACACAGTTCTCAGAAGATTATTGGCCAAAATAATTTGAACAATTTTATAATATGCCAATTCTTAGACATTAAATTTTTTCATAAAATTAATGTTCCCAATACTTGCCTTCTAATGATATTTAGTATAAAGCACAAATTGGCAAAGTACGGCCTGAAAGCCTAATCCAAGCCACTACCCACTTTTGTAAAGTTTTACTGAAACAGCCATACCTATTCATTTATGTATTGTCTATGGCTGCTTTTCATACTACAAAGGCAGAATTGAGTAGTTGTAACAAAGACCATATGGTTCAAAGCCAAAAATATCAGGCCCTTTTCAGAAAAAGTTTTCCAGTCACTGTCATAAAGTATGATCTCAGATGTAGGTTAAACAAATGAAAGGGTAGCAAGGAGTAAAATATATGAGATGCAAATGTTATGAACTACTCTATTAAATCATATGTAATACACCTGCCTTAACACAGGTGTATTATATGTATTTTGTGTACCCAATACATTCCGTATACACTAGGTCAGATGGATCATTTTTCATAAATACAAGTTACTCACAAAAGTATTCCCTGTTCAATAAATTCCCATTCTTCAATAGGAAAGGAGGTGCATAAGACAGAACATTCTTCAAGCACTAGATTTCTAGTTTACAGCAGTCCTCAACAGCCATCACTTATTGTTAAAAGCCAGAGTAACATTTATTTTAAAATAAATTAGTAGTAAGTTGGAATGATGGTGGGATCTACAGCCCAAGCCAAGAGGAAACAAACTTGGAATTGAGATAAAAGTATAAGTGATGGTCAGAAAGGAAAGTGGGTCTTCTGACATCATCCTTGACTGTTGCTCTGTCCTACCAAGGACACAGAGGCTTGCTTTGAAGTGGATTATCTTTGTGAGATGCATGTCTAACGTATCAAATTATGGGAAATAATGAGAAAATAAGGGTAAGTGCGAGTGGTTTCTTTCTTTCTTTCTTTCTTTCTTTTTTTGGATGCATCACGTGGCTTGTGGGATCTTAGTTCCCAGACCAGCGACTGAACCCGGGCCTTTGGCAGTAAGAGCACAGAGCCCTAACCACTGGACCGCCAGGGAATTCCCAACGGTTTCTTGATCTTCTTAAAATAGAGAAGGAGAAGAAGCACCCATAAAGAGAGAAAAAATTACAGAACTAAATACAGTATTAACTTAGGGGGTATCAAACATGTTTTTATTTACAGCATAAAAAGTTCCAGAACAACTGTTAATAAAGAATCTTACAGGATCTGCTGTTGTTAATGGTCTATAATCCAAACTTCCTCTAAAGTCTCTGATCATACACATAATTTCATAATTTGGGTTTGTAGCGTCAACATCCTGTAAGAAGACAGAGAATTCATCATTTATTATAATTACAATAATGTAGTATTTGTTGCGTTTATGTTATATATGGTTTGAAAATTAAATAGGTTGCGTCATTTATAACAGCCAAGACCAAACTCAAACCTGAGATGTGATATAGTTTCAGAGTTCAAGATTAATAGTATGCCTAGGAATCACTTTCATATTAAAAAACACAATTCTGTTAGTCTACATGCCTTCTGTTAACTCCAAACAAAATACTCCTTATTAAAACCACCTTTGACCTATTTCAAATATGTTATACGTATACCTTAATTCTCCTAGAAAACTGAGCAAAACAAAAACAGTGTTCATCCTAAACATCAATAAAGAACTCTAGAAAAGCCGAAATTCTCAGAAAAATGCATTTAATCAGATTCTTCTTCCTAATTCCTAATTCAGTGTTTCAGCAAAGTAGAACTATGGATTCATTTATGTTTATTTCCTATTATTAATGACTCTCTAAAAAAAACTAAGGCATGGTATAATACAGCCCCAAATCAATAGGATATAGAATTTAAAGGAATCAAAAGCCAAGATAATTTTTTAAATCTTTAAAATTCAAACTACTGCATGCTAACTGCAATTTACTATTTTGCTTCAAAACTGAGAAAATTCAGATTAAGATACAAATAGCAACAGTTAACAGCCTCTCCTAGCTATGAGTATAAATTGTTAAACATTTTAGGTCAGGTTCTTTTTCCCATATACTATATGCAGACTTGCTTTGAGTACAACTAAATTTCAAAACTGTTAATGTAACATACTGTCAATTAACCTTTTGGGAAATAACACCAACTATGTCAACTGAGAAGCAGAATGTAAAGAAGAGGTCACAAAGAGATGTAAAAGTATTATGAAGTACCCACAGGAAACACCAGGTGGCATCTGTACTAAGTATCAGTAGATACAAGCATTATTCAAAACCCAACTGGTCATTCTCAGGTCACTTTCAGATATAAGTTGATTTATTCAGGTTGAGTATTATACTGATTCCACAATTCCACAACACAACATCTTTATGATTAAGGGCATTTGAACATACTCCTAAATAAGGAAACAATCCTGGTATTACAGGAAACAAGTTCTGAGAATATAATAGATACTATGCAAGCACAATGGAGGAATTATTTGTACAATAGCATAATTTCTAATATGTGAAGACCTGTAGAGAGATAAAAGACCAGTCTTCTAAGCAACTTTTCCATTGCTAGTAAAGTTTTGCTACTATCTAAAGGAAATGTGAGAAGAGGGGCACATCAGAGATACTCTCAACATCTAGTATAAATCAACACACAACGAATTTCCACCCTTTCATTGTGATATGCTGAACTTATTAACCATGGAAAAACAATAAAATGGATAGTATAACCATATACCTTAACTTGATGTTTTTCTGAATGTATTTTTAGTCCTTTTAAAAAGCCAAAATCCTATTATTCTCAATGTTATACATCCATTAGAGTTCTGTAACACAATGGCTTACTATTCAAAATGGAACAAGCTTTAGGACTAACACATACCCACTAAAACTTGAAAAGTTTATGTAGTAAAAAATCTGTTATGGTAACTTATTTCCCCAAGAGTTTATATTATTCCTCAATATCAATTTAAGGAACTATATTGAAATCTTTAAATGAATGCCTCAATTATTTTTTCATAAGCCAATCACTTTCACTGACACAGTCTAATCCTTGGTTGGTGCATAAACAAAATATGTTTCTGTTACAAACCTGGGCTCTTTTTTCTCTAAGTTCTTGCTGTTGTAGTCTCCTTTTTTCCCGTTTTTCTTGCAATTTCTCTACTTCTTTCACACAATTAGATTTTCTACGTGCTGGAAGAAACAGATGAGCTGTAGAAGCCTAGTTTTCTTTTTAGAGTACCATACTTATACACAAAAATTTTATGTATGAAATTTTACCACACACACCAAAATAAGGTACACAGTGACAAAACATGCCTATGACAAATATGTGAACTTTACTTATGAGCTGCTTTAACAAAGCTAGGAACAGGACAATATACAAATAAGAGTCATGAAAAATGACTCTAACATATTGATACATGTCATCTCTTGGTTTAGAATCAAAGATCTTTGAATTGGAAAGGATCAAGAAGCATAAGCATTTCTTTTATAACATCTGTCAAAATTATCTGGCCATAATTTTAAATTCAAAGCAACTGAAACATTGTTATATTTTTATATTTATAAATTGTTTCCTCCAAAATATACATTTAAAAACCCAATTAACAGACTAAACTAACAACAAAAAAATTTTTCCACAATGGTAAAAATAAAATCTGCAATTAAGTTTGTAATTTGGGGACTTATAAAGTTGACCAAGAGAAAATACATGTATGCCTAAAATGACTGAATCCTTGATACATGATTTACATACAAGGGGGTCCAAATTCCTTTTTTGCAGCTTGAACTGGAGATATATCTGAAACACTACCATTCTGTTGTGCAGAGGAAGACTGTTCAGGAAGTTGACTAGGCCGCGCGCGTGCAGAACCAACCACTGAAAGTGAAACAAAATTTCAAAATATATGTAATAATCAATTCTGTTCAATAAATAAAACTCAATCTGAATAATTTATAAAAAACCAAGCCAAGCTTGATTTTAAATAGTAATTTTTAAAAAGTAAGTGTGCAAAATACAGATTTTATACGCATTCTCATTTTGAAAAACTTACACAATTCAGAAATACAGCAAGTAAAAACATAAAAGTCCTGCAACTCTCCTTTTGTTCTAAATCCCACTCTTTGCTTGTCAAATATGCAAATCCTCAACAGAGAATTTCCCACTGTGGATGTTACAAAAGTGGAAAAAGCAGTATTAAGTTAAATATAAATATCACATTTTACAAAGAAATATAAATGTTCACAAGACTCAAAGAATAGTGCTAAAAGTGCAGGACTTTCCCTCTACCTCCAATCTTTCCTCTAATACCTACACCTGTCCTGCCTCAGCATCCATACATACAGAGGAAACATCACTATGAGAAAGGACCATTCTGTACTGCTGAATAGTAGAAAAGAAATTAACTGTGCTTTATATCACCTAGCTGAAAACATATGAGAGATCTGAAATTAACTGCAATTGATACCTGTTCGACTTGTCTTCAAAGTTACCCATGACATTTTTTGAAAGTTTGTTAGCCAGAAAATAATGTAAAAATATCACAATGACTAAACTTACCCTTGTGAATCAATTAACTACTACCCCATTCCTTTCTTCCTCATAATACTCTCCTCAAATCTGAAAAATTATTGGGTAAATAAGATGCCTCAAAATGGCATATATCACGGAGTTTCACATTCATCACATACCTTTATAAATCATTTTTTTTATATCACTGACATTATTGTGCTGGGAAATCAAGACGATATCAATCTTAAAATTAGCCATGTAACGTTTAAATGAATAACAACATCAAGGGTAATATTTACTTTTGATTTACCTTGTCAGGGCAATAGGCAAAATTAATAGGTAAATTTTTACCTCTATTATCTCTTGGAGGAGGATCATTCTTAATAGAAGCCACAGTCCGTCGATTCTATAGAAAAGAAAATGTTCATTTTACTTTCTCTCTTTACTCCTCATATATATGTCTATCATAATCAGCTTCCTTTATTTATTTATTTTTTGCTGTTTTTTTTAATTGTGGTTTCAATGGAGAAGTACATCATCCACTCACAAAATAGCTCTTGAAAAATACAAGTACAGATACTATAACACAAAGCAAACTCTAGTCATGAGACACTACGTACATCATGCGAAACCAACAGTCTGATCTCCAGGTTATGAAAACTAGAATTAAAAAGTCACTACACAGAAAAGGTCCAAGTTCCCAGCTTGGCAAAACTTGGGTGCGGTTACATGAAATGCTTAATAAACTGAATTCTTTTTCCCCAATGTGTGAACAAAATGACAAGACTAAGTCTGTACCTGGCAATTTCAATCTAACTCTGAAGCTACACAGAACACACAGACACCTTGTAGACTTCACCTGTTAGTCTGACCATCTTTTCTTCTTAGGTGGTAGGAGGAAAGGCAAGGTGACTGTGCAGAGCAAAGATATGGGACGTAGAAGTACTGTATACTAGACATTACAAAGTATGGTGAAAAGAAAGCCTCAATTAATGCATAGTCTAAGGGGGAAAAGACTACACTCCAACTTTGGAAAGTTAATTTAGAAGGATAGGGGAAGAGTTTAAGTAATTACAGTTTAACATGAAAAATGTACGTGTGATAGAATGGAACACAATAGAGGATTCATAAAACATGCTCATCAGAAAAATCTGTTGGGTTTGCTTTGTCCAGATTAAGAAAGAATAACTAAGCTTATCAACATCTGGCATCCCTCATATTCTGTAAAGATGAATGCACTGCTGCTTACTTATGTGGAATTATTTATTGACAGGATAAAACAAAATGAAAAAAGGAGTAGAGAGCTGACTAGATGTCAAGTGCTTGCTAGAAATGATTTTTAAACGTTTCTACATGTAAAATTTACTGACAAATTTTAGTCAACCATTTAAAAATCAAAATTTGTTTAAAATTCTTGGAGAAAATGCCTTTTTGCCCACATGTTTAAAATTGAAAATCAACTTTACTATAGACAGGAGTTTTGTGGAGCGTACAAAATTCCTTATATTTAGAGATCAAATGGCCATCCAAGATAGATATCATGTTTCACAGGCATTATTTTTAGTCACCCTAAAATTTCAGCCATGGGACCAAAAGTTAGTGTTCTGTGCCATGTGGCCACAGGGTCACTGCTTTCACATCATGGCTTAAGAAAATACTGGCATTTCGTTTTTTATGAAAGAAGTCCTACCTTATGCATACAAGCAAAAAGGGGAAAAGAAAAAGAACGGGGAGGGAGCAAAACCTTTGTTTCAAAGACAAGATACTGAAGGCAAAAGAATGTGGAGCTTTAACAAGCTCAAAGAAAAATATTCGCTGGCTGATCGCTGATTTGGATGCACTCTAAACAAGTCTATAAACAAAACCAATATAGCATTTCTTAATCATGACCCCATCAAAACGAAGTATCTCCTAATTATTCTTTCAATGTCAAATATATACCCTAGAGTTGACATTTCATTTTTAAAGGTTACAGCTACCTCATAGGGACTGAACTAGATGTACTCTTATCCTTTCTCTGAAGTACAACAGTACACCACTGCACAATGGCATCCAATTTGAAAACTAATGGTAAAGGAAATTCTTCAGGAAAAAATGAAAATCTATCAAGCTTAAAATCTAAAATTAGTTCTACTTTCTAATAAAAAAAAATACATAAAAGTGCATCATCAGAATAAGGAATTCTTATGCCAGCTTGTATTGCAAATTTTCCAAACAATGCAGCAAACATAAACCCAGTCCACATGTCAATTATGAATACAAACACAGCTTGAGGTTTTTTTTTTTTAAAGGCAGTAATTTTTTGAAATAGTTAATGCAACTGTTGCTAACACAATTATCACAGTACTCCTGGCTTCACATACTAACCTGGACTTCCGATCAAGTGCTGATTAGTCCAGTAAGGGAGGTCACAAAAAAAACCTAAATCCATTTTCAGTCATGTCTAGTCTTGTACCCTCCATTCTCCTTTCTTAGCATTTGAAGACAACAGGTTGAGTTGGCAGATATTGTTTATGGGCCCCTGAGGTTGTTTTTACCGATTCAGTCTCAGTTTTATTGAATTCCTGATAACAGAAATAGGATTTGCAGGGAGAGCAGGCCTATCAGAAAGGTCTGTACTGGATGTTTTCTGAGAGGCCAACAGAGAAGCCGCTGTCTGAATGGTTTCCTTTTTTTTTTTAATAAATTTATTTTTTATTTTTGGCTGCGTTGGGTCTTTGTTGTTGTGCACAGGCTTTCTCTAGTTGCAGTGAGTGGGGGCTACTCTTCATTGCAGTGCGTGGGCTTCTCATTGCGGTGGCTTCTCTTGTTGCGGAGCATGGGCTCTAGGTGCACAGGCTTTAGTAGTTGCGGCTCGTGGGCTCTACAGCGCAGGCTCAGTAGTTGTGGCGCACGGGCTTAGTTGCTCTGCGCATGTGGGATCTTCCCAGACCAGGGCTCGAATCGGTGTCCCCTGCATTGGCAGGCAGATTCTTAAGCACTGCGCCACCAGGGAAGCCCAATCTGAATGGTTTCTGATTGAGTTGTACTTGTCTCTGTATCAAGTTCCTCCTTTGTTTCTGTTTTATCATGCCCACTCAAAGCAAGACAGCATCTTCACTTGTCTCATCCTCTTCTGTTTTGGTTTTCTTGGGACTCTCTTCTTTATGAGGTGAGAATGTCCTTTTGACTCCTACTATAGGATTAGGTGTCTTTGTTGCTGCACTTTCTGAAGGTCTTGGTGGTGGGTTTATCAGACGTGTTGAAGAAACAACTCTGGAGACCGTAGGCTTTGGTGGTGAAGAAATGGCTGGCTGTGTGGCAGTCTGAGGAATGCTTTCACTTGATGTACCCCCTGAGCTTTCATGGGCATTTACCTGTGGCACAGAAACTTCAGTAGCCTGTATGTTGGTCATAGATGCTGCTGTTACAGCTGGAGCAGGACTGTTTCTGCCCTGAGAACTGCCAGAACTGTTCAATGTACTGGTCTTCATAGCACTGGTAGGTGAAGACACAGACATGCTGTTATCACTGTCCATAGACAAGTCGAGCCTGCTGTCATTCAGAGGTGTCAACCGGACACCTTTTGTTGAACACTTTTTCTTTTTCTGAAGCACATGATTAGGCAGTAGTTGATGGAGTTGCTTTCTTCTTACATGCATTGCAGCAATTTTCATGTCCACCTCAAACATCTTGCTGTTTATTGCTTGCCTATAAAGACTGAATATCGTAGGTGAGATCAACACTGAGATTTTCAGAGTTTTCTGTTTTTTTACAACACTAACCCAATCACCCACACTGTGTGAAATTCTTCCTTGTCAGGATTTTCTTTGGGTGCTGGAAGTGACTGGGGATTCACATGAGCCAGTGTAATAAATTCATTCTTCTCCAAACTTCCAACCAGGATTCAGATTTTTTTTTTTTTTTTTTTGCGGTACGCGGGCCTCTCACTGCTGTGGCCTCTCCCATTGCAGAGCACAAGCTCCGGACGCGCAGGCTCAGCGGCCATGGCTCACGGGCCTAGCAGCTCCGTGGCATGTGGGATCTTCCTGGACCGGGGCACGAACCCATGTCCCCTGCATCGGCAGGTGGACTCTCAACCACTGGGCCACCAGGGAAACCCAGGATTTGGATTTTTGATTCCACCAAGCCCACCCATTTTAGGCGTTGTTTTTCAGTTGGTGCACTTGCTAAAGTACAATATAATGCTTGTTCTTTTGAAAGAAGTTGGAGCTTCAAAAAGTTTAGACCACTCTGCCTTACTCAGCAATATTTAATCTGTGATAGCAAGACCTTGTTTAAATTCCTCAACCATGACCATCCGTGTTGAAACGCATACATTGTACGTGGAGTTCTGTTGTGGGTATGGTGGTGTAATTATAGGCAGAAGATGGTACCTATCACTGGGATTTACCCTTGGGTCCCATACAGGCAAATTAAGACTGCATTCTTCAGGCTGTTTCAATAGGACTGGATTTGGCCATTCCCATTTAGAAAATATCAAGAAAAGTTTATGTACAAGAGTTGATGCTATTGCATTTGGATAAAGCTGGCAAGTTCCTGCTACTAGCATAGCCCAGGAAACACCACTGAGGAAACCTAATATGTTGGAATAGGTGTTGTGGCATTTGGCCCACAGTTTGATAGCTCTCAGGGTTAACCTGAAGTTGTCAGTGTTTGGTACTAGATGCAAAATTTCATCGGTTACCCTGCAACCGTTAAGACTTCCTATGCATCTTATATCTAAATTTTTAAGCGGACTGTCATCTCTTAAGTCCAAGTCTTCTGGAATAGTCTGCAGTGATAATCTTGCAAACAAAATATCAATCTCTATCCCATCAAAACACAGTTTGATAACTGGTACAAGTGCCTCTTCAACAGCTCTTAAATCTTGTACTTCTTCCTGTAATTTCAACTTATAGAATGAGGTGAAAAAGTCACTTCGATCAACATGTCTTGGTGCAACACACAATGCAACAATATCGGCACCTTCTGTATGTACTCCTAATCTATAAGATCCAAATGCAAAAATTTTTCCACCAACCTTTTCAACTACAGATCGTGGAAGAGTCTTGCTTTCACTGATTTCTCATATCCACTCTTTTACCAGGTTATTTAATTTTCCCAAAATTAAAGTCCTCTTCCTCTTCAAAAAGAAAGCTCCTCTTCCTCTTCAAAAACGCTAGAGGGCTTCAGAGTCTCAAACAGTTTCTGTGTAAGTAGGGAGTCAATCTCCTTGGGGGCTGCTAAGCTGATGGGAGAGGTAATGCCACAGTGCTTCTGTGGCGGCTGTGTTTGCGGTGATCCCTGCGTTGTAACTTGAACTGGCATGTCTCCTGAGGTGGCAACGCCCAGTCACTCCCCACCCCACCCCCCTGAAACCGCTGCCATCCTGGGCAAGATCCACTGAGGTGGGGTTGGGGGGTGGGGGGATGTTTAAGCACTTCTCCTCCTTCCCCTTCATCCTAACATGGCCTCAGCTTCCTTTAATTAAACATAAGTGGGTAGACATACAATAATATAAAACTAAATGAAAAAAAGGGAAAAAATTAATGACGAAAAACTAAAATTATCTTCTGATAGACTATCACTAATGTCATCAATATTCAAGTTTTTTTTATATGAGTATCCTGCCACTGCCCCAAAATATTCAGGAATGAAAACGAGCCAGGCACTGTTCTAAGGACCTTATATGTATTAATCCATTTAATCTTCACAACAACCCTGTGACATCATTATTATTGCTATTCTGGTTTCACAGATGAGGAAAGTGAAGCAAAGAAGGATTAAGTAATTTCATTAAAGTGTGTGTTTTTTAATCATCATGCTATCCTGCCAAAATCATGTAATACACTTCATCTCCAGATGTCAGGGGTAAATAACAAAATACTAGTTTTAGACAACTTACAGCCCATTGTTAAACTGAAACATCAAAATACTATGAAATGCACACTGTCGCTTTTTACTAAAAGGTTTCATTAGACTTTCAAAGACTTCAACACTGCATAGATAGGGCAGCAAGTTTTTGGTCCTATTATTTATTTACCAAGACTTTATTTTATTCACCTAAAAAAAAGATATCAAATAATGCAGTGGGTCTCAGTGCTAACTGCACGTTCAAATCAGATGGGTACTGCTAAAAGGATATTGATGCTAGGGCCACCCTTTTTTTTTTTTTAAACTATCTATCTATCTATCTATTTTATGGCTGCATTGGGCCTTCATTGCTGTGCACGGGTGGGCTTTCTCTAGCTGCAGAGAGTGGGGGCTACTCTTCGCTGCAGGGCTTCTCATTGTGGTGGCTTCTCTTGTACAGCATAGGCTCTAGCAACGTGGGCTTCAGTAGTTGTGGCACATGGGCTCAGTAGTTGTGGCTCATGGGCTCTAGAGCGTAGGCTCAGTAGTTGTGGTGCATGGGCTTAGCTGCTCCGCAGCATGTGGGATCTTCCCGGACCAGGGCTCGAACCCGTGTCCCCTGCATTGGCAGGTGGATTCTTAACCACTGAGCCACCAGGGAAATCCCAGGGCCACCCTTTAGATAAAATAAAACTGAATCTCTGTGAGTGGGTCTAGGAATCAATATATTCTAAAAAATTTCCAGGTGATTCTAATGCACACCAAAAGTTGCTAATTATATTCCAAGAAGGATAAACTATGATGATCATTCAAGGTTGTGAAGCCAAGTATGAAAAACAGTCCACTAACAAGGGGTAACTAACTAATGACCTGTAAGCAGTGACTCTCAATATGTTGAATTTATATAAATTGAAAATCTGTCTTATGGTTATATGCATGGTTTAAAAAGCACAATGTTTTGTTGATATTGTTGAGTTTATATCATATTATATGTGGATGCTTATGTATGTCTTCCCTGCAAGATAGTGAGTTCCTATAGGGCTAAAGTCATGTCATATTAATCTTTGTAGAAGATAAAATCAACAATGTAGTAAGAACTTTTGATTAATTTATTTTATTTATTTTTGGCTGCATTGAGTCTTCGTTGCTGCACCCGGGCTTTCTCTAGTTGCAGCAAGTGGGGGTTACTCTTCGTTGTGGTGTGTGGGTTTCTCATTGCGGTGGCTTCTCTTGTTTCAGAGCACAAGCTCTAGGTGCGCAGGCTTCAGTAGTGGCATGTGGATTCAGTAGTTGCGGCTCTCGGGCTCTAGAGCGCAAACTCAGGAGTTGTGGTGCAAGGGCTTAGTTGCCCCGCAGCACGTGGGATCTTTGCAGACCAGGGCTCGAACCCATGTCCCCTGCATTGGCAGGCGAATTCTTAACCACTGTGCCACCAGGGAAGTCCATGTAGTAAGAATTTTGAACACAAAGAATTGCAGATTTAACAACTGCGAGGGACTATCTGATTTAAAGAGTTGTATTCTGATACAAAGTTTTAACACAGAGACATTTCAATAGAGAGGAAGAGGAATTATCTTTTAAAATAATAAAAATCACATGCCTTTTATTTTTGTGAAGATAAAACTGTTAGGGGGCAGAGCATGGTTTTAAAATTTATAAATAAATTATTCTTCACAGATAATACAGAAATAGTTACACTACAATCTGTCATTTCCCGTTTTTTTAATAAATGTAAATAGCAGAATTACTATTTCAAAAGACTACTAAAATGGGAATTTATTATGAATAAGAAACTCATTTTTTTTTTTATCAAAGTCATATGTAGTCACTCAACAAATATTATTAGCAAGCAAATGGTTTCGACCCATGTCTCCTAAGAAACAATTAGTCTTAGGAAAAATCCTAATCAGGCATGGAATTTCTAGGATCTTACCTAATGATCGTCATAATTGTGAATTAGACAACTCTTCGATCCTTGAAAGTATGTGTGTATATACACGCATGTAGATGGCAGAAAGAATTAAGGTTTTTCTAAAACAGCAAACAAATACTTAAACATACTCTTCACAGTCCCATTTCAAACCAAAATACACACATACCCTGCTCTGAATTTGCATCACTAACCTTTACAATTTTGTTTACTTTGGCTGAGGATGCTGGAGGTGGGGGTGTCTCTGGACTGGGCTCAATTTCTTCATCTGGTACAAGGTCAGGGTTAAGTGAAAAGATGCTCTCCAGGTCAATCTGTTTGATAAAATGCATATATTTTGAGAGTGAATTTGGACAATTAACCTCTCATTTTCAAATAAATTTATACACAGAGAATAAATGTCAAACAATTTCAGCCTAAGGAACATTATTACCTTGAAAATTAAATTATCTAGAAT
Organism: Delphinus delphis; assembly: GCF_949987515.2. Lineage (NCBI taxonomy): Eukaryota > Metazoa > Chordata > Mammalia > Artiodactyla > Delphinidae > Delphinus > Delphinus delphis. Next base: position 124,120,388 of record NC_082685.1, read on the forward strand.
TATAACCCACATATATTTAAAAGAATCTCTCTTAAGTTAGTACTTTGTGGTCTTGATCATATGTCCAATCACAAAAGATATGCAGGAGGAATCTACCTTTTTATCAGTGAAATTTTTTAATCACTTGAAAGTTTTTCAAGAATGATAAAGAATACATGCACTATATTAAACTATACAGTTTTCTGCTTTGTTTCATATTCAGAATCTTGATTATAAGACTAGAAATAAAATTCAACCCAGTGATCATACCTCTTTGCCTTTTGTATCTCCATTTTCTATCCATTCAACAGTTACACTTTCATTATCTTCATTTAAAGATGTTACCATTGCTTGATGTATTCGGCCTAAGTGAGAATAAAATATACACTTTTAAAATGCCACAAATTATGGTATTCCTAAACACTGTCAAAAACAATTTTATAATTTACAAACTTACAAAACTATGATACTACTTTCCTTACAAGGGATTTCCACAGATTCTCAGGATTAGGGAATGAATTTTATCTATGGGACCATAAATCAATTTGCCAATTGTCAAGACCAGGAACTCACTATGAGCCAACAGTGATTCTGAAGAACACAGAACAAAAATTAATGAAGCAATTTTTTAATACTACGTAGATATAAATACTTTTAAATTTCACTATCATATACTGTACAATTGATCAAATTGTTTTAATATTATTAAGAAAAGGAATCTGGGTCCAAAAAGTTTGGGAAATACTAATTAAAAATGTTCTCTAAATCCATTCCACTCCTTACTTTCTTTGACGACTACAGTATTTACCATCTATACAGAGAAGACGTTATATATTATGTATTAAACTTGTTTTCCCTCTCCTAATAGACTGTGGATCTTACCTGTTAATAACTATAGATTTAAATATTTTACATTTTTACATAATATTCCATTATGTTTATCACAACTTATTTAATACCTATTGATGGTCAGTTAGGTTTGTGCAACTTTTTTTACTATTATAAACATTGCAAAAAATACTATTGCACATGCTGTCATGCACTTGTCATCGCACAGATCAACAGATATATATATATATATATACACACAGGAATATGAGTATTGCGTGTGTATGTGTATTTTTTCACTTATTTCATCTGTTTTCATCTTACCCACCCATTTGATTATTCGTCAAGTAAGGATGGGAATTATTTGTTATATATCTGCATCTTCAATATTATGTAATAAAATGCTGAACATATGGAATTTTCATATGTATTTCCTAAATGAAATCTTTGAGGCATCTATAATTTATCTTAGAATAATTTACAGCTCTAAAATCTTTTTAAAATCCAGATATATAGTATATAAAACAATGTTATTGTAATAACAAGGCATACAGTATCTTTAAAGAAAATATGAATACTAATAAGTTTATAAGTATTACTGTCTATGTATGAAGTTACTGTCAATCAATATTTTTTCTATATGGGCTCATATAAAAATTTGAAGAAGAAATAAATATAATCTTGTTAAAAATTCAAACTTTGAAGATTTAAGTACATACTCTCAGCTTTAATACTGGTGCTTTTTTATGTTTTTTGTTTGTTTTGTTATAAATTTTATTTATTTAGTTAGTTTTGGCTGAGTTGGATCTTCGTGGCTGCATGTGGGTTTTCTCTAGTTGCAGTGAGCGGGGGCTACTCTTCATTGCGGTGCACGGGCTTCTCACTGCAGTGGCTTCTCTTGTTGTGGAGCACGGGCTCTAGGCATGCGGGCTTCAGTAGTTGTGGTGCATGGGTTCAGTAGTTGTGGCTCATGGGCTCTAGAGCGCAGGCTCAGTAGGTGTGGTGCACGGGCTTAGTTGCTCTGCAGCATGTGGGATCTTCCCGGACCAGGGATCGAACCCATGTCCCCTGCATTGGCAGGGGGATTCTTAACCACAGTGCCACCAGGGAAGCCCTGGTGCTTTTTTAAAAGCTAAAATATGTACTGGCAATCTTTCCATGACAGATCAACATTAATTTTAACAACTTCATAGCATTCTATAAAAGGAATGCATCATAATTTATTCCTTTACTAGAAGTAATTTAAATTGTTTCCAATTGTTTGCCATTACAAGATGCTGCACTGAGTATATGTACATAGGTGTGACTGTTTTCATAAATAAAATTTCTAGAAGCATACTGGGTTAAGGAGATTGAAATTTTGATAGATATTTGAAAATTGTTCTCCATTTATATTCCCATCAACAATGGGACCTATTCCTCCATACCCTATCAACACTGAGCATCATCAATTTAAAATACTTTTACCAACATGATAGACTAGATCTTTCTTTAAGCTACTATTTTGTGAGCACATATATGTCAGAGACTGGCTCATTTAATCTACATTGGTTCATTCAACATAACAAACATACCTATGAAGTGGCTACCTCCCTTTTTAAAATGAAGAAACTGAAGCTCATGGTTATACAGCTAATAACTAACACGGATTTGAACCTCAGTCAGATGCAAAAGCACTTGCTATTATTACTATGCTTCTCTTCTCTCCTAAATCAAGCTGATGAGGAAGAAGACTGTGTGGCTTAAATTCCAAATACCCCTGTAAAAATTCAAAAACTGTAGCACAGACTCTCAACCCTCACTGTGCACCAGAAACTCCTAGGGAGATTTTTTACAAAATAAAATGATGATGCCTGAGTTTTACCCCCCGATACTGTCATTTCTTACCAGTTCCACGGAAATCACCTTGTTGTAAGCCACCAAGGCCTTGATCTTGGATTATTGCAATTCTCTCCCAACTACTCTCTCTCTTCTACCAGATTTGCCCTACTGCCTATTCTCCATAGAACAGCCTAAACATTCCTGGTAAAAACTAAGTCAGATTATTCCTTTGCTCAAAACTTTCCAGTGGCTCCCCATCTCACACAGAGTAAAAGCCAAAGTCCTTCCAAAGGCCTTTTAATGTCATATAACAAAGACCTACATGATCTGACCCCTCATTACCTCTGTGACCTCGTTCATCCCTGACTATGGTAATTCTCCAGTTTTACTGACTGATCCCTATCTCACACAGTATTCTCCCTCCCTCCAAAACAGTTCTAAGTGGGTCAAGGACTAAAATGTGAAAGACAAATGTAAAAGCAACTGAGTAACTCGCGGTGCCATTTACTCAGATTAAGTGTACCTTAGAGGAGAAGCAAGTGTCGGGGGTGGGGAAACGATGAGCTGGAAAAGACTGAGAGGATTCAAGGAAGAGGATTAAAAAAAGGGAAATCAGATAATGCTCACTGAAATTTGATTTGGACAGAAATCAGGTAAATAACCAGTACAAATAGTATATGTCAATTGGGTCCTCTGGGAAGCAGATGTTTAGACAGCTATGAGGACAAGAGGTTTATTGTGAAAGATAAAAGGAGAAGGAAACAGGACTGGTCATGGAAAACTTTCAGACCATGATGCCTATCTGAAACCTCTGAAAGAAAGGGGACATAAAGCAGGATTGAGCAAAGAAAGCCTCAGACCTTGATGCGGATCTGACAGTCTTGGCCAACCCATCAGGGAGCTCCAGAGCAAAGACTGACCATTAGAGGAGTGCCACACTGGGCCTAGTACTCACACCATGCTCAGTCACTAGCTGGAGGTTTCCCAGGAAACACAAGGCCTCAGCTCAAAAACTATGGAGCCTTGAAGATATTAACAGCTGAGGCTGTCAGCTAAATGTACTCCCTGAAGCTGAAGAAGTTTTTTTCAAAGGGGGATCCAAGCAGTGTATCTATGATTGCCACAGGATGTGAACAAGAGAAAGATTGAGTTTAACTGGTAATGGAAGCGGAGAGTAGACCCCAGAGAGCCATGAGCTGCCCTGCTATCCAGCATCACAATCTAAGAGGAGCTACCATCTCCATAACACGAGTAGTGAGGCTGAGACCCAACAGCCACTCCCCCCCCACCCCACCGCCCTTGGCAGCCTCACAACTGTAACACCCACTAGTGGGGACAAGAAGATTATTGCTACAAAGGTTTTGGGAAAAGTGAAGTGGTTTAATATAACACATTGACACGATTTCATCAATAGGAAATGACTCCAAAGAAGATGCATTTGAACAATGGACTACCATAAAGAATAACTTCCAGTAGGAAATGGAGAGGCTGTGGTTGAGGTTGTTGAAGAGTACAGATAGAGGTCTCCATGCAATTCCCAACAGAACTACCACAATAATGAGAATAGAGAAAAGCACATGCATGTTTCAAAAGGCAAGACCAACACCACCATTCTTATTGTTAAGCATCTAACACAATATTCCAACATTCCTAAGGAGGGAGAAGTGACTTAGTGTACTGATACTAAGTGTGTGAGGAGAGGCAGACCAGTGGGACAATGTCTGTATTAGGATCACAGATTAGGATTTCACAGGGACTTTAATCTAAAAGGACAGCCTTAGAGAGATCAGTAAGGAAAAGGATAAAGAAAATCACGGAGATAACACCCAGTATCAGCAGTCTTCTCAACAATGGTACCTCCACAACTTCCATTACTAATGCAAACACCCAGAAAGCCTTAAGCCACAAGTCAGGAGAGTCAAAAGCAGCTGATCCACCAGTTAAGATGAAGCTCTAGACATCTAGTAGGGCAGGACTGAGAAAATGTTGGCTTATCTCTACCATAGTCCAGTTTACTCAACCAACAAGAAATGAGTGTGTTGTTTATGGTTTCCTTTGTTGTGCAAAAGCTTTTAAGTTTCATTAGGTCCCATTTGTTTATTTTTGTTTTTATTTCCATTTCTCTAGGAGGTGGGTCAAAAAGGATCTTGCTGTGATTTATGTCATAGAGAGTTCTCCCTATGTTTTCCTCTAAGAGTTTGATAGTGTCTGGCCTTACATTTAGGTCTCTAATCCATTTTGAGTTTATTTTTGTGTATGGTGTTAGGGAGTGTTCTAATTTCATTCTTTTACATGTACCTGTCCAGTTTTCCCAGCACCACTTATTGAAGAGGCTGTCTTTTCTCCACCGTATATTCTTGCCTCCTTTATCAAAGATAAGGTGACCATATGTGCGTGGGTTTATCTCTGGGCTTTCTAACCTGTTCCATTGGTCTATATTTCTGTTTTTGTGCCAGTACCATACTGTCTTGATTACTGTAGCTTTGTAGTATAGTCTGAAGTCAGGGAGCCTGATTCCTCCAGCTCCATTTTTCGTTCTCAAGATTGCTTTGGCTATTCGGGGTCTTTTGTGTTTCCATACAAATTGTGAAATTGAGGTGGATGGACCTAGAGTCTGTCATACAGAGTGAAGTAAGTCAGAAAGAGAAAAACAAATACCATATGCTAACACACATATATATAGAATCTAAAAAAAAAAAAAAGGTCATTAAGTACGTAGGGGTAAGACGGGGATAAAGACACAGACCTACTAGAGCATAGACTTGAGGATATGGGGAGGAGGAAGGGTAAGCTGTGACAAAGTGAGAGAGTGGCATGGACATATATACACTACCAAACATAAAATAGATAGCTAGTGGGAAGCAGCTGCATAGTACAGGGAGATCAGCTAGGTGGTTTGTGACCACCTAGAGGGGTGGGATAGGGAGGGTGGGAGAGAGGGAGATGCAAGAGGGAAGAGATATGGGAACATATGTATATGTATAACTGATTCACTTTGTTATAAAGCAGAAACTAACACACCACTGTAAAGCAATTATACTCCAATAAAGATGTTAAAAAAAGAAATGAGTGTGAAATTCCAGCAATAAGAAATGAATAAAAAGACTGGATCTGAATGAACAAATGAAGTGTTAAGTGTTTGCTTTTTGCCAGGGGATCAGGTAACTAGAAATATCTGGAGTACCTATGCAGCATGGGAGGCTTTATTATTTTTACCAAATGATGTCTCTGAAAAAAAATTTCTAAGACTGAATTTTCCCAATATGCTTTTAAAGGTTTTTGTTTGTTTGTTTTATATATGGCTCAGTTGAGATACTCAAATATCTCATTTTTAATTGTAGTAAAAATTTACAATTTGATTTTTTCAAAAGTCAAATGGTAATCACCTGTTAACAAAGGTGTTAATAAAATAAAAAAGGGACAGATATGAGATTTTTCAAAGGAAAAAAATCATTATGATTTAGTGATAAATAACATATAGGTATTATAGGAAAATTCTGAGCCTGGATGACTGGGAAAATGATGCTACTAGTGGTGGAACAATGATATACTTTCTCCTGAGTCTATGCTGTTAATTACAATCATGCACTGGTGTTATTAAGACAACTACAGATACAGAATTACAAGCTCAGAGTTAGAAATATTTCTAATCAGTGTTAGGAATACCCTTCCCTAGAACCTGTGACAATCTTTCCATGTGGCCCTCCAAATACTATCCTATTTCTCTGATTTGAGAAAATTCTTATACTCCATCCTAATTTGTTGTCCTTTGACTCTGATTCCCCATCGACTTTATTGTAAGTTATATCATACACACATCTACACTTTAAAAAAAAACAGAGCAAACACCTGTGTACCCACCATGAGCCAGGTTAAGAAACAATACCTTTGAAACCCCGTATGTCCCCCTCGCTAAGTGAACCTCCCACTCCCTCTCCTTTTCCCCTCCACCAGAAGTAACCAATACCCTGATAGTTGAGATAATCATACTGTGGCTTTTCTCTATAGTTTTTTCATTTATAAATGTAACACACACAAAAATTTAAAGTTTGCCTATTTTTAAACTGTACATAAATAGACACTACTTGTAAGACCTCTTTCTTTCGGACAACACTATTTTTCCGAGATTCACTTATGTTGCTGTTCACTCATTTATGTTTACTCATTTATGTTCACTCATTTTCACTACATACGAATATGCCAAAATTTATCTATTCTACTACTGTTGATGGACATCTGCTTTTATGTTTTTGCTGTTAGGAAAATGGTGCTGTAGGCATTCCTATACATGTGTACTGATACAAATACACAAGTATTTCTGGAATATACAATGAGAAGAAATACAGAGTAGGAACATCTATAACTTTTCTAGTTAGCGTTAGGATGTCTCCTATAGTAACTGTAATTGCAAAGATTTGCAATACAACTAGCAATTACTTCACATTCACAATAATACTTAGTATCTGTCAGATTTAATATATCATATTGTGGTTCTAATTTCTCCGACTAAATGAGGTTATGCCTATTTTGAGTTCCTTTGGTCATTTGGGCCTTTCATGTGTTTTTTAATTTTTTTACTACTTCTCTACAAAAATTCTCTATATATTCTTGCTAATAATCTTCTGTTATATGTTGTACCAAATACTTTGTCCAAAGTTGTGGCTTATCTTTTCAGTTTCTTTATGGTGTCTTTTGATGACTTTGATGGTTTTTGTTTGTTTGTTTGTTTTTTAAGACGTTGGGGTAGGAGTTTAGTAATTTATTTATTTATTTATGCTGTGTTGGGTCTTCGTTTCTGTGCGAGGGCTTTCTCTAGTTGTGGCAAGCAGGGGCCACTCTTCATCGCGGTGCACGGGCCTCTCACTATCGCGGCCTCTCTTGTTGCAGAGCACAGGCTCCAGACGTGCAGGCTCAGTAGTTGTGGCTCATGGGCCTAGCTGCTCCGCGGCATGTGGGATCCTCCCAGACCAGGGCTCGAACCAGTGTCCCCTGCATTAGCAGGCAGATTCTCAACCACTGTGCCACCAGGGAAGAACCGAGTTTTTAATTTTAATGTAGTCAAATACATATATATATTTCTCAATTATGGCTTTTTATGTCATAAAATTCTTCCTGAGACTCAGGTCATTAAGACAGTTTCTTATATTTTCTTCTAAAGTTTTACAGGACTTACTGTATAGCACATGGAACTGTTCTCAATACCCTGTGTAATGACCTGTATGAGAAAAGAATCTGAAAAACAGTGGCTATATGTATAAGTATAAATGATACACTTTGCTATACAGCAGAAACTAATGCAACATTGTAAATCAACTATAGTCTAATAAAAAGTTTTTTTTAATAAAGTTTTACAAAGCCTTTTATATTCAGGACTGTAACCCACTGTAATTTTGATCTTTGTGTATGGTAACACAATTTCCATTTTTTCCCCATGGAAAACAAATTTTTCCAGCACCACTTCCTGAAAAGCCCTTCCTTCTGCTTATCTGCCTCGCCTTATTGTTCTTTAAGATTTTCTTTGATCTTCTTAGTCTTTTGCAGATCTGTATAAATTTTAGAATCAGCTTGTCAAGTTCCAAAAATAAAATAATAAAAAAAACCCTACCTGTTAGGATTCTGATTAGAATTGCATTGAATATTTTGTTTTAGATTTTTACATCATTATCAAGAGTAATACTAGCCAGCAGTGTTTCTTTCTCATACCAACCTTATTCTGGAATAGTTGGTATAAAATAAGAATTATTTGAAACTTGAGTGTTTGGTAGACGCTGGCTAAAACCATCTTGGCTTAGGGTTTTATTTGTGAGATGATTCAATTTCCTTAATATAGGATTATTGTAGTTTTCTATTCTTTACTGTTTTGATAATTATATTTTTCTAGGAGATTTATATTAAGTTTTCACATTTGGGGCATAAAGTTGTTCATAATTATGTTGAATGCCTGTGGCATCTGTAATGATAATCACTTCTTATTCCTAATTTTTCAACTTTTTTTCCTTGATAAAATCTCACCTGAGATTTGTCAATTTTGTCTTTTCCAAGAACAACAAGGGTTTGTTGAGCCCCTTTATTATATGTTATTAAATACTTAATTACTGCATTTAGTCCTTCTTATTTCTTTCAACTTACTATGGGCATATTTTGCTAGTTCTTAAATTCTTAAGGTGACTGCTTTAGCTCATTCATCTTTATCTTTTTCCTTATAAGCAATTAAAGCTACACATTTCTCTCCAAGAACAGCTTTAGTAGCATCTTAAACATTTTCATAGGTAGTATTTTTGTTATTGTGCAGTTCAAATTCTTTTCTAATTTTCTTTATTATTCTTTGACTCTCGGTATCCTGTTACTGGTTTCTAAAGGTGAGATACATCACCAATCAGAACAGATAAAGCCACAGATAATTGGTATGACTTACCCAGTGCACAGTGGCTGAGTATCACCCCTGTATTTCTACCTTAATGACACTGGACTGCCTCCTTTGGAGGAAAATTTCCTATAAACTTACCTCTGGGAAGCAAATCAGCAGGAATTTTTGATCAGCATCTTTAAAGAGGAGCCACAAGTCTTTGTCTTCAAACAGTGAACCTGACTCTGGTTCTTTTTGTTTTTTAGTCCCCCATCATCCTTCAGGAGTCAAATTTTTCAGGAGTCATCCTTCAGGAGTCAAACCTCGCCTGCTCAGCTTCACTCATCCCTCAGTATTTCTGATCCATTTCTGCTCCATGGTGATATCTTGTTCTTGAGCTCACTATTCCTTTTTAAAGGTTTTCTCTTATATGTCTGGGGCAGATGGATGCCAATACATGAACTTTATTATACTATTTTGACCAGAAGTGCCAATTCATCTTTAAGTCCTATTTCATGTTCACAGAAAATGAAAGTGAGATTTGAAAACTGTTAAGTTCACACTATAATATAAAATCAACACTATTATATAAATTAATGATAACTGTTAGTTTCAAAACTCTATTTTTTAAAACTTAAATCTAGAGACAGATTTAAACGTTTTCAGCTTTACTTCAACCTACTTGTAAAGATAAATTACAGTGTAGAAAATGTCATCTGTTGAGAGTGAAATAAAAAAACAGTTGCAAAGAGTTTTGAGAAATACAGAGAAATCCTGCAGAACATCCCCCCAATCATTTTCCCAGTAGAACACCTCTTGGTTTTTAATACACAAACTTCATAAAAATTATTTCTCAATGTAAGATATTTTGGCCAATATTTAAATAGGAAAAGATTTATATTTGTCCATGCCAAAACTCAATTCGCATTTTAAACAAGAGTGTGCAAAGAAAAGTTCTGAGTTACATTCCAAATATAACTGATAGATGGTCAGAATAACAATTAAAAAAGCATGCCAAGTATCAAAGTGATACAAAACACAGGCATAATACTCAGTGTCAGCCACTTCCTGAGACCGTGTACTTGTCCTAAATGTATTTCCACAGCCTTTTATATTTATTTCATCCTGTTTTCCCCAGTGTTGAATGAGTTCCAAAATATTTAAGAAAATGTTGAAGGAAAATATTGAGGATGGGTAAAAAGCAATTATAATGGAAGAAAAGATTTTACTGTATATGAAATGGATTTGTTACCCTTATTTTTTGTTTGTTAAACATTACAATATTTTACTTATATGTAGGTGAATTTATAGTGTCTGTTACATTTTTGAAATTGGTTAGGCAGTTTGGGTTGATGACTACTGTTTCAATTTTTTCCTATTTAAAATAAAGGCAAACAGATTCCCAGGCAGCATTTTCCACATAAAACATCTGATTTTTAGGAACAGATTCCTGACCTCAGTGGGAGATGAATGTATTGTTTAAAAACAGGATCCTCTTGGTTTCTACTATTGAGAACTAACAGACTTTTACATATAATTAAATCATATGAGAACCACCGTAACTATAAGAAAAAAATCAAGAGTCTATATTTGACCATTTTTAACCTAAAAAAATACAATTTCATATGGTTAAACCTAAGAGAAATGTAAATTTCACCCCAAATTTAGATGTCAGGATAATTTATAAAAATAATATCTACTAGATCAAATAATGTAAATATATAAAATATTTTGAAATCATACTTATTTCAAAGCCATTTATGTTTAGTTCACTTTAAGAAATATCTTTACATCATTTAAGCCTCAACTTTTCGTTATGGTGAAATCAAAGAGAGTAAGTTCATATCTCAAATTTTAAAAATCTGTTAGTAAATATTAAGACAAGTGATTTTTTAAAAAGAAAAATCCCCACAAATGATTGAACAGAAGAACAAACACCTGAATTCAAGCCACCTTTGCCCCAGTGAACAAAAATAACAAATATATGCATTCTATATTTCAGGACTTTCTAATCTTTAAAATTAAGACGGCTACTTAAGATTGCTATTGGTGCTATTTAACTTGCCATAAAATCTCATCTATTTATTTAGCTGTCAAAAACACTTTTACATGTTGACAATTGCCTTTGGTCTTTGAAAACAGGATCCTATTATATGTTTCCTAGTTCACAGCTGAATTCACAGCAGCTGTGAGGCTAAGAAATGCCAGCAACCAATTAGGCTGGCATAAACCTTGTCTAGCATATAAAGTATAATTTGGCTGCAAATGCAGAAGGCAAGAGCTAAAATAAAGCAGTCAAGAATACTAATAAAATATCATTACAAGTATTTAAAAGTCGGAATATTTAAAATGCTAACAAATATATGTACATTATTAAAAGGATATAGTGGTAGAAGGTAAGGAAAAATATGAAAAAGTGACAATCAATTCTTTTCAGACCCACACTGTTTTTACAGAGGTTGCAGCTGTTTGTTACATACCTAGGATTACAAACTCCATGTTTTTTTTCTATTTCTAATTACCCTAGAGTTTAGGTATACATAAGCATATGTGCAACAAGTCTTCCTAAAAAGTAAACATTATTTTTATCAGTCCCTCTTGAGCTGTTTCCATAAAATTTTCTTTTCATATTTCTAAAATAGTAAGATGCAAATAAAGTTTTCAAAACTGAAACATGAAAGAATAACACAATATGATTAGTGAAAATAAAACTTGAATTGTGATTGTTTATAATGGCAATTTACAAACCCTTAGAAGTTAATATCTATTTTTGTTTAAAGTTTGATAAATTTAAAGACACTGACAAAAATCAACGCTTTATAAATATCATTAGCTAAAAATATTAAAAATTTTTTACACAAACTTTGGATAAACCAGTAGTCACTGGTCATTCATGTGCATATAGCCATGCAAGGAAAACAAATCTAGATTATATGCTAATAAATTAAAATAAATAGTTCTCTAGTATATCTATTCTTTTCTTTCTTTTTTTTTTTTTTTGCAGTACGTGGGCCTCTCACTGTTGTGGCCTCTCCTGTTGCGGAGCACAGGCTCTGGACGCACAGGCTCAGCGGCCATGGCTCACGGGCCTAGCCGCTCCAGGCATGTGGGATCTTCCTGGACCGTGGCACGAACCCATGTCCCCTGCATCGGCAGGCGGACTCTTAACCACTGTGCCACCAGGGAAGCCCTAGTATATCTATTCTTGATAAAACATTTAGTAACCTCAGTTTTCAATCAGAATACCACTGCATAATTTGAAAGGCTTTTTTTTTTTTTTTTTTTACTGACTTTTTAAAAAACGGTAATAAAAACTAGTTTTCTCCTCTCTGCAAACAGGGACTAAGAGGAAAAGTATAAACATCCATACTAGGAAGAACAAAAAATTAAATATTACTCTGAATTATAAAATCACACATTCAGAAGAAGTGCTTGGCATGATGTTGCTTCCAGAGGGTGAGTAAAATACATATGCTTACTCAAATCAAAGTAGTTGGTAAATAAATATCTGAAAGAAGCACTTTCTTCCAAGTCAGTTCCTACCAGAAGAGAATCCTGATAAATTTTCTTAAAACACACTAACCTCAAAACTCTTAAAACTTCATTTCATGTGATTAAAATCCATCTTAAATAGGCTTATTATTTCTTAAATTTTGTATAAAATATTGATTCCAGTAAAATAAATCACCTGTATAGTTATAAGAACCAGTGCCAGTGTAGAATGCAAATTTGAGTGCATCTTTCCAAGTAGAGTCATAGCAAAATGTGTTACATTAATTAACTTTTGTTGTCTAAGGAGGTTTGTTTTAAAGCTGTCTTTTAAAACATACAATTCCTTTCTTCAACTTATTAAAAGGATGCTCATTCAGGAACATGAAGATATTCCAATGGAAAAAAACTGGGAAAAATGGAGATTTCCACAATGCTGCTTTAAAGTAGAATATGACAATCAAAGGATGTTACTACGAGCATTCTTTGGAAAATGAAAAATGTTAAATACACAGTAATATTCATACATTATTTTTTGTCTTGCCAGTTACCTCAAAGCTGTTTATAATTTATTATTTATATTCTCTACAACAGTAAATGTCAATGTTCCTAGATGCCACTGACCAATAAATGAGGACAGACAATAATCTAGTGATTTTTCAGAGATCATTACAGCAGATCCAGTAGAAGTCACACTCCCGAACTCTGATATCCAGGTTTTGTTAGCTAATCTAAGCAGTGATGAAAAGAATCCTTAACGAGGACTATGTAAGCGTCACACCTTCTTCAACAGCTCTGGTGGAACAAGGAGCCATTAGAGAAGGGCACAAATAATGCCTCAGCTGACAGTGGTTAACAGTGCTGTTGCTGTTTAGTAAATCCCTGGGGAATGTGACTTTGCCAAACATAGAGACCTTTTTGTTTTGGTTTATCACATTTAAGATGTTACTGTTTATAACTAAATTTAAAAGTTTTAGCATTTCCTTTCTTACACTTTAAATACAAAGCTGGAATTCTGAAAAATGGGAATGGTACGGCTAAGAATTTTCACGAAGAAAATACAACTTAAAAATGGGACAAACGTCATTAATACTGTAAACAAACTACACATTTTCAAAGTCTTAACTCGTATGTCCATTGTTTTGAAAAAGGATGTGAAAATTCAATACTGCCCAGTTTCTCTGGGCCGACAGGGAATTTCAGAGCTTGTTGGGTTTTTACAGCAATGATTGAACCACACTGCACGCTAACAATTTGGGTAAAATTATCATTTAGAAGGGCCCATCATGCAGCTTTTAAGAAAATTTCCATCCTTATTTACCTACACGGATAATAAAAAAAAGTCACAAAGGGGCCATGATCCCATTAAAAAGTTTGAAATCACTGTAGTTTCCTGATATTATTATGCATATTTGGGGTTGGGGGAAGAGAGGATTTAAAAAGTGTCCAAAACCACTAGTAAAGAAAACATAAAAACTGAATTTCTAAAATCATAAGTTATCTGATTAGGGTTCTAGCTGAACTAGTAAAAATGTAAACAAACCAACCAACATTTGAAAACAGCACTTAAAAAAACTTCATTAAGTTTATTAACTAAAGTTTAATAACTAAATAAATCTCAATACATTTAATTAAAAGATCATTCTCCTAGGTGACAGAATATCCCAAATACACCTTTATTCATTTGTTTAACGATAAAAGATTTGCAAAGTTTTATAGTGGTGGTGTTAAAATAACATGTTGCTGACAGTCCAAAGTCTTTTAAGATACATGCTCCCGAAGCAAGCACTAATCCAATGTTTTGAAGAACTACTTTTCACAGATACCTGCTGCATATATTGAGCAATGCTATCTAATTGCTCTCTGGCTTAAATTCCTATTTACTCAAAAGGGAATTCCATACCAATATAGCTGCATTATTCTGTGAACTTTTTATATCTACATGTACATATCATCTTCTGTTATGCTTAAATACATCCTAACAAGAGCTAGGGGTATTTTGGAATGTTTTTCAACCGTTTCCAACAGCAGTAACCCAGGTAATGTAGATCTGTGCATATATTTATTAACAAAATTTAAACATAACTCAGAAAGCTGCCAAAAACATTATAACATTATTTAACATTATAAAGCATTATAACATTATTTGTTATAGCAGCCTATGCAGACTAATATGTCCTCTTTCAAATAGTAGAGGACATAATCAGGAAGTAGGAATACAAAGATAAACAGGGCGCATTCCCCGTCCTGTGCCAAAATCTCAGTCCATGATTGCAATGTCACTACTTCTCCCAGGAATCTGTCATCACAACCAATCTCTGCTCCACTCTACTATGGAAACCTATGATGGCAGTGGCTCTAACCCAGAGAAATTTCTACTTTTAATGCCTGGCCAGTGTGGATTAAGAGAACAGATAATCACTCCTTTAAACCCTTTTACCACTAAGGTAAAATGTGAAACAGCAAATTCAGTGTGGCTAGAGCAAAAGGTATACAAAGAAAAGTAGAGTCATAGAAGCACATAACACATAAACAAATACAGAGTATATGTAGTATCAAAGTTTCATGGGACAGTGTGATTAGGGGAAAAAATTTAAAACAGCTCTTTGGAGAAGGGCAATAATGAAAAAAGGTTTGAAAAACACTGATATAGACAGTACTTAAGGCAAGGAGAGTGGATGTGATCACCAAGAGAATGAGGGTAGACATCCTGGTCTTCAATGTATAGAGTCAGGGAGTTAATGAGATACCAGCAAAGAAGATCAAGAACTTGCCAGAGAAAAATAAGAAAAATCCAAAGAGTAAAGTCCTAAAAGTCAAATGAAGAAGGTATTTCAAGGAAGAGAGAATGAATCAACTGTGTCAAATGCTGTTAACAGATCAAGTATAATAAAAGCAATGTCTAAAAGTGGAAGTGCGATTAAGAGTTATCACTTTTTCAGATGAGAGAAATAACATTCCAATATGCCGATGGAAATAATTCAGTAAAAAAGAAAATATTGATACAGCACAAAGAGAGAACTGATGAAGTAGTAATTTTGGACAGGTGAAAAGGCATAGGATCTAGTGAACAAGTAAAGGAAATTGGCCTAAAATGGGAACAGAAAAAGTTTATCCATGGCAAAGTAAGGCAGGCAGATTTACAGGTGCGGATACTGGTACTTGGTTAGATACAGAAAAGTTGTAAAAGTTCTTTTCTGATTGCTTATATTTCTCAGTGGGGAAAAGGGAAGCAAGGTCATCTGCTGAGAGTGTGGGTGAGTAAATAAACACTAAGGCTTTTATGACAAAAGTCAGCTAGGAAAGAATGAATGGGCTAGAGATATGATTGCTCATTCAAGGAAAGGAGCCATGAATTTAAATTGTGACCAGTAAGCATAATTATGATTTTTTCCCTCCAGTCATTTTCAGACAACCTAGAAAGGGAAATGAGGTTTAAAAAATGTAGAAGGGAGTGATCTAAGGTTTTGCCGATCAAGAGAGGGGGTAAAGGAGTTTAAGTTACACATATAAAGGGAGGGTTTATTAGAAAGTCAGTTCATGAGGGAAAGATAGGAACAATAAAAAGTAGTAGGATTATAAATCCTGGTGGAGTTAAAAGATTAGTGGAGTCAGGATACTAGAGGGAATATGCTGGAAAGACAGAATGGTGACGGAAAACTGGGATGCTTGAAACTGAGATTATGAAGATGTCAGGAATATAGTGAGCTAATTAAGGCCAAGGGTAAGATCACTGGCAGGAAGGAAGGGAGGGAGGGAGGGAGGGGGGGAAGGGGGAGGGAGTGAAGGAGGGAGGGAGTGAAGGAGGGAGGGAGTGAAGGAGAAAGGGAGAAAAGCAGTTCAAAGAACTGAGAGGAGAGGGTACTAGAAAATCATCTATATATGAATGATGCAATTACCAAAAAATATGATAGGAATAGGGTAGGAGACAATAACAGTGAGTCAGGAGCAAAAATCTTCAAGGAATTAGGGAAGTTGGCAATGTCTGAAGTTTCTATCTTGGGAAACCAGGTATATGGTGCTTCCATTAACCAATATAAGGAACACAGAAAACATAGAAATCTGGAGATAAAGGCAATGGATTCCATTTTGATGAGTTTAATTATAAATACCAGCAGGAAATCCATGTGGTAATATCTAGAAGGTGGATCTGAAACTAAACAGAAAGATTAGGTTTGAGGGGGCATTTAAAAAAGTTTTTATTTAAAAATTTTAAATCTATTATGAAAATTACAAACATACTATAAATACCAAATACTCTTCATTTAGTTTCATTAATTTTAACACATAGCCAATCTTATTGCCATTCCTCCCACCACGACTGTATTACTTTGAAGCAAATCCCAGATATATCAATTCATCCATGTTTTTCAGTATGTATGCAGATGTAATTTTACCGGGTTTTTACATTCTCTTTTTAAGAAGAAATACCTTCTTATGAATTTATTTTCCTCTTTTCCCAGACAATTTAGTATAGCTGGAAGGGTTCTTAATAAACTGAACTACATGCCATTGATCTGTTTTAAAATAATATTGAGGATATGATCATGAAAGAAACCAAACCAAAATAAATCATCTTTACCATAATTCAAGTTTAAACTCTACTTCCCACGTAGCTCTCTATGCTTGATTTTGTGCTGTCTTACTATGGTTCCTCTAAATCCCAGACATATACTACATATGCACACCTACACATATAATAGGAACCCTTCAACTCTTGTGACAAAGACAGATGACTTCACAACTAGGATTCCAATACATCCCAAAGCCTTATTAATCCTGTTATCAAAAAACTGCAGTATACTTGGTAACAATGCTAAAATAATCTGCTATGTTCAAAGGTCAAGAATGGGTGTTAGGATCAAGGAAGAACATATGTAAATATTTTAGGTGATATAGGTCATGGAAAGGACTACAGAAGTAAAAGGACATAAAAGTAGATCACATTTTGAATTAGGCAATGGTTTCTTAGATATAACAAAAGCAGAGCAACAAACGAAAAGAAAGATAAATTGGACTTCATCAAAATTAAAAACTGTTGTGCTTCAAAGGATACTAATCAAGAAAGAGAAAAGACAACCCATGCAATGGGTGAAAATATCTGCAATTCATATAAAACAGTTTCCAGAATATTTAAAGAATTTTTACAGCTCAACAATAAAAAGATAAATAACCTAATTTTTTAAATGGGCAAAGAATTTGAAGAGATGTTTCTCTAAAGAAGATATACAAATGGCTAGTAAGCACATTCACACCCATGAGAATAGCTATAATAAAAGACAGTAACAAGTTTTGACAAGGATGTGGAGAAACTGGAACCCTCACATATTATTGGTTCGAGCGTAAAATGGTGTAGCCATGGAAAACAGTATGACAGTTCCTCAAAATGTTAAACATAGAGTTACATGACCCAGCAATTCCACTCCTAGGTATATATATATACACCCAAGGAAACTAAAAAACATATGTCCACACAAAAATTTGTAGGTGAATGCTACTCACAATAGCAAAAAAACTGTAAACGACTCAAATATCAACTGATGAATGAATAAGTAAAATGGATTGTTATTCAGGCACAGAAAAGAATAAAATACTGAAACATGCTACAACATGGATAAACTCTGAGCACAGACTGTGCTAAGTGAAAGAAGTTAGACATTAAAGGTAACATGTCGTATGGTTCCACCTATATGTAATGTCCAGAACAGGCAAAGTTGATTAGTAGATGTTAGGGGCTGGAGTGAAGGAGGAATGCAGAGTGACTGCTAATGGGTATGGGTTTCTTTTTGGAGCGATGCAAATGTTCTGAGATCAGTGATAATAGTCACACAACTTTGGGAATATACTTAAAATCACTGAATTGTACCCTTTAAAAAGGCGAATTTTTTCCCCTCATCTGGAATTTTATTTTTTTTCCTTTTCTTTACAGAGATATAATTGATATATAACACTATATTAGTTTCAGGTGTACGACATAATGATCTGTATATATTGTGATATGATCACCACAATAAGTTGACATCCACCACCACACACAGCTACAAATTTTTTTCTTGTGATGAGAACTTTTAAATCTACAGTCTTAGCAACTTTCAAATATACAATACAGTATTATTAACTATAGTCACCATGCTGTACATTATATCCTATGACATTTATTGAATAACTGTAAGTTTGTACCTTTTGATCCCCTTCTCCCATTTCACCTACCCCCTCATACTCCACCACCTCCCACTTCTAGCAACTACCAATCTGTTTTAGGCACCCGAGTTTGGTTTTTTGCTTTGTTTTGTTTTTAGATTTCACATATAAGTGAGTCATATGGTATTTGTCTTTCACTGTCTTATTTCACTTTGCATAGCGCCCTCAAGGTCCATCCATGTTGTTGCAAAAGGCAAGACTTCATTCTTTTTTTACGGTGGAGTAATATTCCATTGTGTTTTATGTATATATACACACACACACCTTGTATCTTCTTTATCCATCCAACCACTGATGGACACTTTAGTTGATTCCATATCTTGGCTATTGTAAAATGTTGCAATGAACATAGGGATACAGATATTTTTTTCGAGATAGAATTTTGTTTCCTTCAGACAAATACACAGAAGTAGAACTGCTAGATCATATGGTAGTTTTATTTTTAATTTTTTAAGGAACCTCCATACTGTTTTCATAGTGGCCACACCAATTTACATTCCCACCAACAGTACATGAGGGTTTCCTTTTCTCTACATCCTCACCAACACTTATTTCTTGACTTTTTGATAATAGTCATGCTAACAGGTGAGGTGATATCTCACTGTAGTTTTGATTTGCATTTCCCTAATAATTAGTGATACTGAACATCTTTTCATGTACCTGTTGGCCATCTATACAGATGTCTTCTTTAGGAAAACGTCTGTTCAAATCCTTGGCTCATTTTTTAAACAGATTTCTTTTTTGCTATTAAATTCTTTAAATATTTTGGATATTAAATCCTTATCAGATATATGGTTTGTAAATATTTTCTCCCATTCCGTAGGTTGTCATTTCATTTTGTTGATCGTTTCTTTTGCTGTGCAGAAGGTTTTTAGTTTGATGTAGTCCCACTTGTTTACTTTTGTTTTGTTGCCTAAAAAGGGTGAATTTTACGATATGTGAATTACACTTCAATTTTTTGCAAAAGTAGGTAACTAACTAAAAAGAACACAGGGAAATAGGAGATGATCAATGACAGAACTCTGGGAAACATTAACATTTAAGAAGTTGATAGGAGCATGAATTTAGGAGATTAAGAAGAATAGTTCAAAAAGATGAGAACTCATATAATCAAGCCCAAGAAAACCATTTTAGAAAGAGGAGATTACAATTTGCAAAAAAAAAAAAACAAACAACTTCACCTTTACCAGTAATAATGCAAATTTAAGTAACAATTCACCATTTTGACCTAAGAAAAGGTTTTAAAAAAAAAACTTTATTGAGGTATAATTCACATAACATACAATTCATCACTTAAAGCATACAATTTAATGTTTTTAGCATATTCAGATATTTACAATATTACCATAGTCAATTTTATAACATTTTAATCACCTCAAAAAGACACCCTGTTATCCTTGAGCTATTACCCTCCCGTTCCTCCAATAATCACTAACAATCATAAGCAATCACTAATCTACTTTCTGTCTCTATAGAGATTAAGTTTATTGATTCTGCCCTCAATAGCGAGACAATTTACTTAAGGGAGTTAACTAAGTACAAACTGATAGAAATACAGGCAAGTACTTCATTAGCATAAACTATTTAACTGTATTCAGTTAAATTCAGCTCCCAATCTAAACTATTATTTAGTAAGGCTGTTCAAGTTTATTAGGTTAAAAACTATAATGTCCATTTTTCAAATTTTTTAATTAAAAAAATCACTTTCTTTTCATAATCACACACTAGAACTTGAATGTTTTTCATTATATGTCCAGACCTCATAAACACTTTAAAAATTAAACCTGTTATCTTTTTTTTTTTTAATAAATTTACTTATTTATTTTTGGCTGCGTTGGGTCTTCGTTGCTGCATGCAGGCTTTCTCTAGTAGCGGCGAGCTGGGGCTCCTCTTCGCTGCAGTGCACGGGCTTCTCAATGTGGTGGCTTCTCTTTGTTGCGGAGCACGGGCTTTAGGCACGAAGGCTTCAGTAGTTGCAGCACCTGGGCCCTAGTAGCCTCAGTAGCTGTGGCGCAGGGGCTTAGTTGCCCCGCAGCACATAGGATCTTCCCGGACCAGGGCTCGAACCCGTCACCCCTGCACTGGCAGGCAGATTTCTTATTTTTTTTTGCGGTACGCGGGCCTCTCACTGTTGTGGCCTCTCCCGTTGCGGAGCACAGGCTCTGGACGCGCAGGCTCAGCGGCCATGGCTCACGGGCCTAGCTGCTCCGCGGCATGTGGGATCCTCCCAGACCGGAGCACGAACCCGCGTCCCCTGCATCTGCAGGCGGACTCTCAACCACTGCGCCACCAGGGAAGCCCGGCAGGCAGATTCTTAACCACTGTGCCACCAGGGAACCCCAAACCTGTTATCTTTTAAGGGCCATTTAGCTTCAGAACAAAAAAAAAAAACATTCTATAGGCACAGTATGAACTTCATAATCCAAGCTAACAAACCTCAAAAACGTATGTTTGTACACTGTATGGACAAGTGTATGAGGAAACAGGCACTTCTGCAGATAGGACAGTAAATTCACACACTCTCTATGGAAGCAAACTGGCAAGATCTATCAAAATTTAAAATGTACAATTCTCTGACCCAGCAATTCTCCTTCTAGGACTTTATCCTACAGATGTAATCATGTAAGTAAAAAATGACATAAGCTCAAGATTATTCAGTACAGTACTAGCTGTACAGTAGCTACAGAATGGGCATAATCTTAATTGTGGTATAATCACTAATAAAATGCAGCTATGAAAAAGAATAAGTGAAGTAAGTCAGATAAAGACAAATATCATATGATATCGTTTATATGCAGAATCTAAAAAAATGATAGAAATGAACTTATTTACAAAACAGAAATAAACTCACAGACTTAGAGAGCGAATTTACGGTTACCAGGGAGGAAGGGGCGGAGGGACAGATTGGGAGTTTGGGATTGATATGTACACACTGCTATACTTAAAACAGATAACCAACAAGGACCTACTGTATAGTACAAGGAACTCTGTTTAATATTCTGTAATAACCTAAATGGGGAAAGAATTTGAAAAAGAATAATACATGTACATGTATAACTGAAACACTCTGCTGTACACCTGAAACTAACACAATATTGTTAATCAACTATACTCCCAATATAAAATAAAAATTAAAAAAAAGAAAAAGAATGAGACTGTTATTTATGTACTCAAAGGTTCTCCAAGATATTGTTGTTATTATTAAGTGAAAATGAAATTAAGAAGCACCAGTGTGTACAATATGCCGTCTGTAGGGAAAAGGTACACATTTACACATGTTGCTATTCAAAACAGGTAATTAAATTTTAAAAAGAAAGTATATGTTAAAAGCAATGACACATACTTTGTTATGTCATACTCTTGATGCCTGGAGGATGAACACTAATCAATTTTTACCAGAATGTCAAAATTTGAACAGACAGAGTGGTGAAAGAACAGCACAGCTACATATTCATTTAATCACTGGTTCAGCAAACAGATAATTTATTAAGGGTGTAGAGATCCTCTGCTAGGCACTGGGGATATGATGAAACTTGACTCTGACCAGAGACAATTAAACACATAATACTGTCCCATGAGTGTTCTGACAGAGTAAATAGAGGGGACGCAGAGAACAGAAAGCAGGGGACCCATCCTGGTCTAGGAATCAAAGAAGGATGAAGTGTTTAACAGACACAAAAAAGTGCAACAGCAGTTAGACAGGTTAGGTACAAGTTCTAAGAGCTCAGTGTCTGGAGTGCCTCAGGTAAGTGGCAAGAAATGAGACTGGAGAGGAAAGTCAGATTGTTCAGGGTCTACAGTAACCTATGTTACAGAGCTGGGTTTTTTTATCCAAAGGGTAAGAGAGGTAAAGGAAGTTATCAGAAAGTTTTAAGCAGGTGATCATGTTTGAAAGGTTATTCTGAAAGAGTAACCAACCAAAGGTAGAGAGACCTTAAGAATTTATTAGGAATTTGTTGCAGCAATACAGATGAGACATAATGCTAGCCTGACCAAAGTATAGTAGAGGGATGGAAAAATGTAAGGACTGAAGAGGTACTTGAGCAGTGAAGAGAACCTGATGATAGGAAACGAGGTCAAGACAGAACAAGGAGTCAAGGAAGACATCTAGGTTTCTAACTGGGGTAACAGGGTGAATGAAAGTAATGAGAGGTACTGAAGAAATAGATTTGGGGAATGGGGAATGGGTTCAATTTTGGACATGCTGTATTTGAGGTATTTATGAGCTATCCAAGTGGAGATAATTAGTAATACATTAGACATACAAACAGTATGTGTCTTCAACTAGCCTGAAGTGAAGAGAAGCATTTAGTTCACCCAGAGAGAATACTGTGCAAGAAGTACTGCAGGGCTAGGACCAAGCCCTGAAGAACACCAACATTTAGAAAATGGAGAGATAAGGATGCAACTGCACAGATTAAGAAGGAAAGGTATGAGGGGTAGGAGGAAAATAAGTTTTATTTAATTTTAATTTAGTTAAGAAATGGCTCTTAATTAAACCCAAAAGAGCATGTAAGGTTAAAAGAAATGTATCTCTTTTTTTTTTAAACCATAGTGACATTTTAGTTTTACACCAAGAATTTTTCTTTTCTTGTTAACTGAACTATAGGTGATTTACAACATTGTGCTAGTTTCAGGTATACAGCAAAGTGATTCCATTATACATACATATATATTCTTTTTCAGATTCTTTTCCATCATAGCTTATTACAAGACACTGAATATAGTTCGTTGTGCTATACAGTAAA
Source organism: Delphinus delphis (assembly GCF_949987515.2). Classification (NCBI taxonomy): domain Eukaryota; kingdom Metazoa; phylum Chordata; class Mammalia; order Artiodactyla; family Delphinidae; genus Delphinus; species Delphinus delphis. The sequence goes on from NC_082685.1 coordinate 124,143,800, forward strand.
TTCTTGTTGTTTACCTATTTTATATATAGTGATGTGTTTCTGTTAATCCTATACACCTAATTTATCCTCCCCCTACCTTCCCCTGTGGTAACCATAAGTTTTTTCTATGTCTGTGAGTCTGTAAATAAGTTCATTTGTATTGGTTTTTAGATTCCACATATAAGTGATATCATATAATATTTGTCTTTCTCTGTCTGACTTACTTCACTTAGTATGATAATTTCTTTTTTTGGCTGTGCTACATGGTTTGTGGGATCTTAGTTCCCCAACCAGGGATTGAACCCAGGACACCACAGTGAAAGCACTGAGTCCCAACCACTGGACCACCAGGGAATTCCCCAGTATGTTAATTTCTAGATCCATCCAAGTTGCTGCAAATGGCAATATTTCATTCTCTTTTATGGCTGATTAATATTCCATTGTGTGTACACACACACACACACACACACACACACACACACACCTTCTTTAACCATTCGTCTGTTTATGGACATTTAGATCATGTCTTGGCTATTGTAAATAGTGCTGCTATGAACACTGGGATGCATCAAATTAGAGTTTTTGCCTTTTCTGGATATAGGCACAGGAGTGGGGTTGCTGGGTCATATGGTAACTCTACTTTCAGTTTCGTTTTGTTTTTTTTAAAATGAAGTACAGTTGATTTACAATGTTGTGTTAATTTTTAGTTTTTAAGGAACCTCCATACTGTTTTCCATAGTGGCTGCACCAATTTACATTCCCACCAATAGTGTAGGAGGGTTCCATTTTCTCCACACCCTCTCCAGCATTTATTGTTTGTAGACTTTCTGATGTGTATCACTCAATAAAACTACATCCCAACGTCTAGGGCCATGTCGTAATCAACTCTCAATATCACCTATAACTGGAAAACAATTTGTAAAAATGCAACACACATATTATCCCAAAACAATTTCAAAGAACAGTTTCATAAAAATAAAGATCACTGAACTTAGACAGGCCCCCCAATTAATCAATAATACCAGTGGACTCCTAGCAAGTAGGTCTAATATTGTATTTTCCTGACAATAAAGTTGCTCACCTAATAAGAAGCATTCTTTCACATGCTAGCGTACGTACTTGTCCAAACTCTGGAAAATCTGGGAGTGAGGACCTAAACTTAGGCAATGCAGACAGACACGAATAGTCTAGAACTTTTTTTTTTTGGCCGCGCGGCATGTAGGATGTTAGTCCCCCGACCAGGGATCAAACCCATGCCCCTTGCACTGGAAGCGCAGCATCTTAACCACTGGACCGCCAAGAAAGTCCCTAGAACTTTTTTTTTTTTTTTGCGGTACGCGGGCCTCTCACTGTTGTGGCCTCTCCCATTGTGGAGTACAGGCTCCGGACGCGCAGGCTCAGCGGCCATGGCTCACGGGCGGGCCCAGTCGCTCCGCGGCATGTGGGATCTTCCCGGACCAGGGCACGAACCTGTGTCCCCTGCATTGGCAGGCAGACTCCCAACCACTGCACCACCAGGGAAGCCCCCTAGAACTTTTTTTTTCAAAAGAAATTATATAGCCAGAGTACTTGCACTGAGTACAATAGCTATTTAATATTCCGTTGTAACTGACAAAGTAGCCTTTTCTAGGGGAAAGTCCTGTACCTATTCCCTCAAAGGCATCAGATGAAGGGACTCATAATAATGGTCATGCTGCAAATGATTAATAAAAACACCTGAAGGCAATCTATACTATAGAAAAAAAGAAAGTATTTAATTAATGACCTGACTTCTAATGCCTGGAACATTCGTAGTACACAAAGAACTCTAAAGGAATTAGAATGTACAGGACTTTAGAGGCAGATAATCTATGTTCTGATCTCATATTTGCTACTTTATGTATGACCCTGGACAAGTCAATTTCCTCACTGTAGAAATATAAGCAAGTTTTGACCAATAGCAGTATTTCATCAGAGACCTGTCTGTGGCTAAATTCTAAGACTTACCTCATTAATTAGGGCCTCAAATTGGTTCTAATTTCCTAAAAACCATATAGATAAATCACTATATCCATTTCTCTTTAGCAGTCCATAGTAAACTACAGGCTTAAAAAACTACCTTCCCCACCCCGCAAAATTTAATGCTGTTTGCATTCCCAACTCACTTTTCATAGGATGACATAATTAGATTCCATATGCATATCTTACATCAAGAATTACCTATAGTTTAACTAGAACAGGTAAACTCTTGTTTAAATTAAACCCTGACCAATTTCAAGGATGAAGCTTCTAATACAATGCTTGGACATTTGTCATGCTATTTGAGCTATAAACTCAAAATGCCCATGGGCCAAAGTAAAGAGATGGAGGTAAAGTTGCTAAGCTTATCTGAATCCTCTCATTGCACTTCAGCTCATTTAAAAATTTTGTCAGCAAACCCTGAGTATCTCATATTGGCCAACAGACTAAGCATAACAAAAATGAAGAGCAAAAATTTACCTTAACTGCAACCCTACTGGGTTGATCCTGATTCTTAAAATATTACAAATTCTTGTCACTAGTTGGTCCATTATTTCGAGAGTAGCTCTGACTTTTAACGCCCGAAGTTTGCGTACCTCCCTCCCTTTTAAAAGTAGATTTTTTTAAAGAGCAGTTTTAGGTTTGTGTCAAAATTAGACAGAAGGTACAGAAATTTCCCATATATCCCTTGTCCCCACATACCCACAGCCTCCCATACTATCAACATCCCACACGGGGTACACTTATTACAATCAACGAACCTATACTGACACGTCATTAATACTCAAAGTACATATTTTACATTACAGTGCATTCTTGGTGGTGTATCTCCTTTGAGTTTTGACAAATTTACAACATGTATTCACCATTACAGTATCATAAAGAATAATTTCACTGCCCTAAAAATCCACTGGGCTCTGTCTACTCATCCTTTGCTTACCCATTTTTAAGCCCTAAATTGCAAATAGTACTTAAGAGATTCTAAATGCTGAAATGACATTCAGAACTTGAGGATGAAAAGGGAAAGCAAAAGCCAGGGCAGAAAAAAATAGGCCAAAAATAAGAGCAAAGGAGAAGTAAAGGAGAGCAGCTGCATTTTAAGAATCAAAACACTCCATCCCTTAAAGACGGGAAGCCAGATCCTTTAAGTACTGTTTTTCCTTCCCAATCTCTTCTAGGAGTTCTGAGAGGGTCTTGGCTAATATACTATAACTGAGTCTTCTTAAGTAGGCAAAGCGTTGCAGCTTAAGTAAATTCCTGATCTACATATAAACATTTATTGGAAGTGACTCATACCTTAGACTCACTTATTTTTAAGATACTAATAGCAAAAACTATGAACAGTCTTGAGTTGGATGCTCTTTGATAGCACATTGTACACTGGCTCTGCAGTCCTCTAGGCTGTATTCATGAATAGGATTAGCTTGATTAAACAGATTGAAGAAATTTTATAATCGACACTCAGCCTTCCCAAATGTTAAGTCCATTCCTTTCAACACATCTGCCCTTTATTCAGCACAAGTGATATATTGACTATAGCACCAATTCTTTTTACAGTGTTCTGTATTTCATCTGTTCCTTAACCACTGTTCACCCTCCTTGACTAATGCAATCTTATCCTTGCTAGCTCTCATTTTCAGTACTACTCTCCCTCTAATCTATCACTAATCACTAGCTAACTCCTATTACTGCTCTTAGGAGATTAAGTCCTACAGTAGTTTCCAAGTGTCCTAGAAATTAATTCCAAGATGCCTTACCTTACCTTCGTTGCCAAGTCTTTAATAAGGTGTCCCAGATTACTCCTCCTTCCTACCTTTCCTCATCTATCACCCTCTGGTATGCCTGCTTTAAATGCCCTTTACCTGACAGCCCTCCATTTGCAGCTCACATGTTGTGCCACAGGCCTAGAATGCCTCCTTCCCCCCAAGGCAATCTACTGGTCATCTTCCTCCCATCATTAAAACTTCACTTGCCATGAGGTTTTGTCAGATTACTGTTAGGAGATGCTACTTTTTCTAAAATAATGGATCACAGCCCTGGGTGCATACTGAAATCACCAGTGTGTGAAGTTAAGTTTCACCAGCGTATGGGATGTTTTAAAATAAAATACTGAGGCCCTGGCTCCATATCAGACCAATTAAAATAGAATCTCTAGGCAAAGGACCCAGATACCAGTAGTGATAGGTGGGGAGTTGTTTATGTTTGTTTGTTTGTTTCCAAAGCCCCACAGGTGATTCTGATAAGCAGTCAGGGCTGTGAACCACTACACTAATCCTACCCAGGCTAGAAACAGAACTCCCATAACATTTATCCAATATGTTCTCTAAATATATCCATATCCCACATCCCAAAAATACACTTACCACATAGCCTTGACCAATATATATACTGTAAATATCTAAAATTCTCCTTCATGAGGCTTAAACACTTACAGTAGTTTATACACTTGAGCACAGGGTTTCTCTTGTAAGATGGGAAGATACTGTCTACATTATAGGGTTGTCATGAAAGTCAAACAAGATACTGGATTTAGCAAAGCAACTGACTTATAAAGGGCACAAATGTTAAATCCCTTCAGGTATCAAGATTAACACCTGGATTCACTTTTTAAGAAAGAAACAAAACTCAAGTGGCAGTATGGAAGATACAAGCTATCTGGATGAGGCTGAGTAGATAGCTCCTGGCCAAGAGTTCTAATCAAAGGGGTCATTCTTTGCATAATGTAGACACTCAACAAATTTCACCAGAAGTGTATCCCATCCTGATCCAACCCTTCCTTTAAAAAAATTTATATAGGTGAAATCTGGTTAAAATTAATGCCAAAACCAATAGAAACCTGGAGAAAAAGTCTTTGAAAGTAAGTAAAATATAGCCCAGGGAGGTGCCTGATTCTCATAGTCCCTTGGCCACACTGTGTGAAGAGGCTGTTCCCAAATTACACAGAAGCACCATCAGCTGGCTCTGTCTGCTTCCTTGGTCCCTGCGTTTACAAGCACCCCAACACAGGATATCTAGAGAGGAATCTGCTGCCAGAGACTGTTCTGCCAGAAATTTAAAATGGAATAAACCTTATTCCTTTAAGTATCAAAACAAAGGTTAAAAGTTATAAAGTCAAAACTCAAATGAGTATTAGAGAACAGAAAATAGGCCAGTAATGACAAATAATGCCAATTTCGATTGACTGACAAGGGCTACCAGGACTGGTGGTGCTGTCTTTTAAGAAGAATTCTGAGACTGAATATATGTGTTTATCAGGAAAGCATGCCACGAGAGATAATGGATATTGGTCATGGGAAGAGGAGGTGAAAAGGACAGCATGTATGACATGTATTTTCCATCCAGAAGACTCATAACTTCAAGAGTCTAAAAAGTCTAAACCTAAAAAGGTAAGTGGTAATGATGTACACACAGAATGGCATAGTTCTATCAATACTAATCACACTATGTTATCAATCATTTGTTTCTGAGGGCAGGAAGTATGTGTATCTTATTCTTTTTTTTATCTCCAACATGCATCAGAATGACCTATATTTAACAGACTGTTAACAAAAGTATACTTAATTAACTCTGTAATAAGAAAACAGAGAATTATAAGATCACATTATTTTGTGATATGACATAATCACGTAAGGTCTATACACCAAAATACTCTCACACCCTAATAAATGCCCATTTGAACTACAAGCTTGATTGCAGTAGGTAGGTGGTGAGAAAAACAAGCAGTACCCAAAATGGGAAAGCCCAGGACTAGATTTAGAAGCACAACTTTTAAAAGGGACACCTCTCCCCTCATTTTACTCTTGGGAGATAGAAGCAAAAAGTTAAACCAACAGTGAAATGATACTCCATTTCATTTTGCATAAGTTTTCACTAGACAAATCCCAATCACCATGACTTGTATTTAGTTCTCGTACATGGCACAATATCCACTATGTGTAATCAAGCACTTAAATATTTAATATGGTGAGGTTCTAATGTCTATTTTCACTTAGGAACTACAATACCATTAGTACTACTTTAATTAAAAGAGCTATTGTGTGATAGAAGAGCAACCTTCCCACAATTGCTCCACAATTGGACCAGAAGAGCGAAAATTGGTTTTACTCAGGGCTTAAAAGTTTTATCTATTCTCAAGCTCAAAACTACAATATCAAAACAAATAAACACCTTAAAAGATTATTTTAGGTTACAGGATAGAAGTGTTAAAAGCAAAGTTGGTGGTTAATTCCAAAAATTAAGCCTTGCAAAAACTTAATGTAATATTAACGACAAGTATACTTGTGACTAGAAAGAATGGGTCTGGATGATCTCTCAAGGAATCTTTTTCTGGATTTTCCACACTTGTGCCTCCTTCCCTATTTGAAGGGACACAAGCTTAACTGGCTCTTTGCTATTTTCTCTAGATTTTTGACACACAAACAAGTTAACCTTGTTAACGTGCCTTTCCCCACAGTTCCAAAATTTCTGTCATAAGAATCAAGTGACTAGGCAATGAATATAGATTTCTTTCTGTGGTAGTTCTGGAAGCAACAAGTGATTGACTATTGGAAAGGGCTTTAAAGCCTTAGATTGCTGAATCTTAATGCTTATAGTTAATAAAATATCAGACATCAATTTGATCTCACCAATAGGGCAAATTTAAGCAACATTATTAATTGTAGGTTATCTGAGCAAAAGGGGCTTTCATATCTCAAAAAAGAAAAAAAAAGAAAATCAAAGTACACAAAGTGATCAACTTCATACCATCATCAGCAAACATGTGCCAGCATTTGAAGAGAGCTAGGAGTAAAAGGACTTCGGTTTTGGTCCAGACTATGCCTCTTATTAACCATGTGATCTTGCAAGTAATCCAACCTCAGATTCTTCACCTATAAAACAATGAATCTGCCACCACCTACCCTACTTACCTCACAGGGTTTCTGTGAGGATCCAATTAGATAACCTATTTGGAAAACTATGAAGACCTAAAATATATATATATATATATATATATATATATATATATATATGGAACCACCATCATGCTAATCACCATGTAAAAAGAAATCCCTAGTCCACAATTTCCTCCATTCTACCCACTTCATAATCAAAATCACATAACTGTACCAAAAGGAACTATATTGCTATGTGGTTCATTTTTATTACCTAAATTCAGTCTGTTCTCCAAAAGCCTATATAACGACATGTAAAGATGAACTAGCAGAAGAATATATGTGGCAAAGTACGTAGAGAATTAAGTCATTGAAATCTTTTCTAAAGATTGCCTGCCCCAAACTCAAAGACTCCTGATGGGTCCTTTGAAATCTTCACTTTCCTCTGGATTTCAGATGCTCAATTAAAGCACTCTTTTCAGCATTTAATTAAGACACAGGAATATTTTTTCTCCCACAATTCTGAGTTTTGTGACCTTCTAGTAAACATACCATAACAGTTTTTACTGGATCATTACAATTGGGCTCTATAATACTGCTCTCTAGTGGCTTTCCCATGAGTGAGACGCAATTTCCCACGTCTTGACTGGGCTGTAGAAAGCTGGATATGGTTCCCAAATAATAGAGAATTCTTCCTCTACTGTCACAGTTCTTGATAGTATGGTTTCTATGCTATGTAAGCCAGGTTCCTGGCTGCCACTGTATGAAGGTGTATGAATCTAGACAGGTCACTTATAGTGACTTGGGACTCAGTTTCCACATCTATAAGAATGAGAACTAGATCATGTCCAAGGATCTGTCTGGTTGAAATAGTGTATGATTCTCTTCAGATCACATTTATCAATCCTGCAACTAAGAGACCCCAAAGAACAATCCCATCATAGCTGCAGCTTTGAAATATGCAAAACATATCTCATCACTCCCCCAGCCCCCAAACAATAGTCACAGCTACTGTAGAACGAATAAGGAATGTTTTAACAGTGCATGGTGTTTTGTTGTGTTTTTTTTGGGGGGGGCATCTCCCAGTGAAAACTACCTAGTTACACAACAGTTAAGACTGCAGTTTTCAGGGTCATTAGATTCCAAAAAGAAACTGAATCAGAAAGATAATAGGAAGACACATGCAAGAAAATAAACATGAGTGTTCATTTCCAGAAACCAGTCCGATTTCACACCAGATTATCTCCTGTGGCTAGGGATAATCTGAGGAGTCCAAGCCTAACCTCTGTCACTTCTAATCTTAGAATACCAAAAAAGTCAGCAAGCTTTCACAGATCACTCAGTTTCAATCAACTCTGGGAGTCTTGAATAAGAGGCCTGTAGGAGGTGTGGTGGGCATGGGGGGTAGAGAGGGAAGTGGCTCACAGGATGAGCACAGAGGCAAGGGTCTCCCTTCCAGATAAGACTTCATCTTAATGGTTAATTAAAATAATGTTCGAAAACCAAAATCCAATAATGAATGATTTGCTCAAAAACTAAATACAAGGAACTCAGCTAGGAACATGATTGGATACGCAGATGAATTCAGGGAATTTAAAATTCCTTAATGCTCTGGCTCTGGTTGAAGTGGACACAGGGAGGCTGCCATCCCTCAATTGCGTTCTCCACACTACCCCTTGTCTGGTCAGTTTGAAAATATAATATTAAGAAAAATGTACCCAAATATTAATGCTTAAGGAAATATGCTGTCTCACGAGTCTCCTAATGACTTAGGAATTCAGTGGCTGACTGGCCATCCAGCTTTAGTAATCAATGAAGACTTAGCAGGGATTAGTTTTGAGCAGGGTATTGAAAGAGAGTAACAAGTCTACTTTAGTTACCTGGGAATATATATTTTTTAATATAACATAACGGATGGGAGAAGCATGCTCGGAAACAAGGACAAGGATCACCATTAGCAAGCATGCAGAAAAACATCAAGTCACCAGTTAACAGCAGTCTAGCAGCCCTTCTTCATCCTGTGGTTTCCACTGTCTCAGGCATTACATTCATGCTCAACCAACTACAAAGTTTATTTCTGTTACAATGACCACTACTGTTTCATCTAAAACACTTATGCTATAGAAATGGGAAGAAACAAAACAGCTTCTTTAAAGTGAAAAAGGGAAAGCTTGGGGGGGCGTCTCCCAGACATCAATTTCTACTGTGAAACACCACCACCCAATGCAAATGATCATTCCCTTCTTTTCAAGCTCTCTGCTTATCTGTTACCTTCAACTCTACCATGCATCTGAGGAGCATAAATAGGTACTATAAGTTGAGATGATATACATTGTAATGATTTCCATTATTTCTCAAGGACAAACTGCTTTGAAATGTGATTTTAGGTTACTTGCACTTATGTAAGAACACAAAGCTCTTAAATGTCTGGGTTTCTAGTACAGGCAGAAGGTTAAGGCAGAAAGAGTATTAAAAGCCTCTATCCTAGAACCACCCACCCAAACCAAAATTGTTTCCAGTCCGATACATTTAAATAAAAAGGTGTTACCCCAGAAAATATAAAATTATCCAAACCTTTCAAATATCATCATACTTCTGATAGATTCTACAGTAACACCTATAATCATAGTTAAAGGCTTAGAATGTAAAGAACTTACACATTTTTATGCCCTTCCCCCAAATTTAAAATAACATATAAACCCTACTTTTGCTAGTATACGGTGAACGTGCATTTACCTCAAAAAGAAACTGCAGTTAACAGCACTGCTTAAGAAAAGTTATTTGAAGAGAAAATATAAAGTAACCCCAACCCAAGTAAAAGAGACATCTCTTTCCCACTAGTGTTGCTGGTAACTTCTAAAGCTCTAAGTGGTATAATTCATCTTTTCACATACAGGATAATAATGCTTCCAGTTGTTAACACAAATTATGTCAAATATAACGAAGGGGAAAAAATCATCAGCTATACAAGGTCTTCCAATACATCACATAGATAACATGAAAGTCAATCTCAGCTTCACATAACTTGGTCAAACCTGGTAGAAACCAAGAGGGTGTGGATGTACCAGCGACAGTTACCACTGACTAGGCTAAATGATAATAAGCCACAAATTAAAGGTAAGGTATAAGGAACACCGCACACCTCTCGATATTACACACCTCTACTTTCTTCAATGCGTGGATTGAAAGAAAATAATTTATCCCCCTCCATGCGGTTTCTCCTTTACAATATAAATTATTTCCAAGCCTGGCTGGCTAGTGACATAAAACATTTTCCCCAAGAGAAACCTACAGAAAGATACAGAAGCCTAGGGCTTTCTAGGCTTTTTTAATTAAGCCCGTGCCTCGTCTTACACTTTCCTCTAGGTTACCTCTCCGGAGGGTGTGAAAAATATCAACAGACGGTCCCCCAGCCCCACCCTCCCAGTAGTGCCTCGCACTGACTAGGTTCATCCCGCTCCTTCCCTTTCAGCCTCATCACCTTTGAGAAGCTTATAGAATACTTCTCCCCATTTATACCCGCACCCTTATTCATGCCTGAGCACGACAAGCTCCGCATCCTTCTTCCAAGGAAGGGACTAGCAAAAAAGAAACAGGCATGCTCGAGAAACGACTGACGAAGAAACGTGACAGCCAGACACTTTAAACCAGCGGGGTTGGCCTTTCTCCCCCACCTCAGCCTGGAACCAGCAGTCGGTTCCCTAAATACTGAAATCTCTGGTCTTCACGCTCTCCCCACCCCCGCAGAGATGAGGCCGGAAAATGAAAAGGCCGGGGTGAGACGCAAGGCTGGGTCAACCCTAACGGAGCCCGCTGCCCCCACCCTCCGGGCTGGCGTCCCCGGGGAGGATGGAGATCGCGGGAGGAGCGAGGGCTCCCGGCCCGGGACCCGCCAGCGCGCCCGCCCGACGCCCCCAGAGACGCAGCCCGCTACACCCGGGCCCTTCCCCGCCGGCCTCCCCCGGCCCAGCCCCCCGAAGGGCCCCTCCCCGCCCCGGCACTGCAGCGGCACCCGGGGCGGACCCCAAGCTGGCCTCACTCGCACACAAGCCACACACAAAAGCGCCGCCGCCGCCGCCTTCCCGCCCCCACTGCGCGGCGGAGTAATCAATGAGGCAGCCGGCGCCCGCGTCTCCTCCGTGCACGCCCGAATGCGGGGCCCGGGCGGCAGGGGCGGCGGCGAGACTCACCATCGCTCCGCTTGATCTCCACGTAAATCCCGATCTGGATCTTGCCGAAGTTGGCCGTTGCCATCACCTCATCTGGAGCAGCGGCGGCTGGCCGAGGGAGGGGGACGCGAGGGCGGAAAAGGCGGGGAGGGGACGGGGTAGGTGTGGGAGGGGGAGCGGTTGCCCGCGGCCGCGCCGGCCCGGGCGACAGCGTGAACGCGAGCCGGGGCCGCAAAGAGCAGCGGCGGGCTGGCAGGCGGAGGCCCCGGGCCTGCAGGCCGGCGGGAGGACGCGCACGCCGGGGCGTCGGGGTGAAGCGAGGGCCGGGGCCGTGAGGCGGCGCGGGCGAAAGTGGGAGGGCCCGCGCCGCCCGCCCTGGAGCAGACGCTGGGGAGGCGGGGCGCCGCGCGCCTGCGCAGAGCGCTCCTCCCGCGTCTCTTCCTCGTCTGCCAGCCTTTCCCCGCTGCCTCGAGGGGGCCCCGCCCGCAGTGAGGTCGGCAGAGGGAGCGGAACGCTGGCTCTACGGGTCGCAGCGAGCCTGCGTCTCGGTTGATTTCGGCGTGCGGCCTGGAAGAGGCAGGAACCCGCGCCCCGGTGCCATCCGGCCTCTCTGGCACCCAAAAATTGGCGCTCTTGCTGGAATGGATTAAGGACCCTGTGGTTTCTGGGCGTTCCGGCTGGAGCGCGTGGCTGAGGGATGAATTTAGGGGTCGGCCATTGACAGCATGGGTTCAGTGTTTCATCTGAGAGTGTCACCTCTGTTGCTACTTAGAGGTGGCCTGTCCAAGTAACCGTCCCAAGGTTTCCCATCCAGTTGTGGAAGAAAAGAAGAAACACCTTCGAGGAGTCACCCACCCTAGGTCAGAATGAAGGTCCTCTTTTCATGGCTTTGACTTATAGCTCATCACCACTCAAAAAGAAACCCTGTGGTATGGGGGCGGGGAGGGGGGCTTGACTGCTCGGTTTATGATGCACCCGATGCTGGTGTCTTGTCTCTGCTGTAGGGTTCAAGACTATTTGCACTGGACCATAAAACCAGTAACTATGATTCAAGGACAGAGGGCAGACACAAGGTTGACTAAGGAAGGTGTCTTTCCTGCAGTCACTTGATTAGTCTGACCACATCAGCATGTGGAGAGCGGGATTCTTCATCCTGGCAGAGCAGGAAGGCCATGTGGACAGGGACCATAGAAACTATGTTTACAGGACTGTGTAAAACAAACCTCCAAACGTGTGACTTTTGCTTCTAGTATTAGGACTTGATATGGAGGAAACACACTTATCGTGCTCTGCTTTCTCTAGTCATTGTTAATCTCCCTGTAATATTAACTAAAAACAGTTTTAAAATTTAAAAATTGGAAACTGGATACATGTGTGTTAAGTGCGTGTGTGGATATATGCAAATGGCTAGAGTTTTCAACCTAATATAAGTAATCAAGTCAAATAGATCCTAAAAGAATTGTTGAAAGATTCAGACTACGTTTGTAACTTGAATATATTAAAGGCATAGTTGTCAAAAGAAGAAAGTTTCTTAGATCCAATCTAAAGTAAAAATAATGTCTATGAAAAAAACACTGGGTAGGGATTCCCTGGTGGCGCAGTGGTTGAGAGTCCGCCTGTCGATGCAGGGGACACGGGTTCGTGCCCCGGTCCGGGAATATCCCATATGCCGCGGAGCGGCTGGGCCCCTGAGCAATGGCCGCTGAGCTTGCGCGTCCGGAGCCTGTGCTCTGCAAGGGGAGAGGCCACAACAGTGAGAGGCCCGCGTACCACAAAAACAAAACAAAACAAAACAAAACAAAACAAAAAAAAAACACTGGGTAGACAAGTTAGAAAATAACCGGCTTTTACATTCCAGAAATGACATTACTGTAAATCTCAATTCAGGACCTCTGTTTCAAAATAAGATTTGACCAAATCAAGATTCAGGGTTTTTTTTTTTTAATAATCTTGAGAGTTTTATCTGAACTCTTTGAGCTTCTGTCTAGTAGAACTCATTCCCTGATGTCTCGATGACTGAGGTATACAGCATCTATTTGCTTGCAAATTCTTTAAAGAATACAAAGAAATCAAGCTATACACCTATTAAATTTAAAATTGCTTCATAAAATATTATGTTTTATCACGGTTGCTGACACATACTTTGCACCCTGTGGGAAGTTTTCATGAGGGTCAAGTGAAATAAAATGTGATAGTACTTTGTATTTATAATCAAGTTAAAAAACAAAGTAAACCACCCTACAAAAAATAACCTAGTACTCTACTGTAATCTTCAAATCATTAATTCAAATTTTATATCCAATGATGTAAAATTAAACACGCTTTGCAATTTGCCTCTGGCCCTCATCACCTCACACTTGAGAGGATAGCAAGAGCTTTACAGACCTGTCTATATTCTTTTACCCACTCGAGTCCATCCTAACTTAACTGACAGAATAATCTTGCTTAAGGATAATTTCCATCAAGTCATATCCTATTAATAGTGGCTGCTGTTGTCCTACCCTATCCTGAGTTGATAAACCATTTCAAAAAAATCATAGTTATTGTCATCGAGCCAAGCCAATCTCTTTATAAGGCCTAGATTAAAAAAATTTTTTCTCTACTTTGGGGTCATTAGTACATAAACGTTAAGAGATTATTCCAAGGAAGAGGCTGTTAAGCCAGTGAGCAGGATTTGAAGCAGAAGCCAACACTCACCTTAACCAGTTACCTGCTTCTCTGGGGAAGAGCAGAGGCATGACTTGGCTCCAGTTCTAGCTCAAATTATACATACGTGTCTACATCTTCTTACTTGAAGTTTTCCATTCAGTGTTTGCATCTATTCTCAATTACACAAAGTTTGTGGATCTAGGATCAAATGAAGAAAATGGATGCAGTTGACAGAAACTCTTCGACTTTGTTGTCTCCTTTCTGTCCTGTGCTGCTTTGGAGACTTTTCAGTTGTCAGTGTTTCCCATTCCCATTAAATTTACTTAAATTTTAATTCTAATTAAACTGGTGTAATTTTATTGTAATATATTTTAGTCCTTAAACAAATACATTAAAAACACCTGGGAGATATAAATCCCAATTTTACCCGCTCTGAATATTTGCTCTTTTCTTCTTTGTTGGATTTCTCTTCCTGCCTGCAAACATTTTCAGGCTCCTTTGTCTTGGAAAAAAAATCTTTTGATCCTTCTCTTCCTATTTAAATTCCATTCTATTTTTTACTTTCCTTCCCCTGCCAAATTCTCAAATGACTGCTTTAAATACCCACTACCTTGATTCCCCATCACTCATTCATTTCCTAACCCCTAAATCTGGATTTAATCCTCTACTGAATTATATTTTTTTAAGTCAACATTTACTTGTAATTACCTCATTCAGTATACACTACCATCTTATTTTTGAATTTTATTTATTTATTTTTTATACAGCAGATTCGTATCTATTTTATACACATTAGTGTATATATGCCAATCCCAATCTCCCAATTCATCCCACAACTACCACCATCACCACCACCCCCCACCCTGCTTTTCCCGCTACACTACCATCTTTATTTGCCTTGAATTCATTGAAGAATGGCCTACCTGCTCTCTCCCAAACAATACCGTTCCTGCCTTAGTTTCTGCTCATATAGTAAGTGATTTACTCACCTCTATTTTTATTTTTGGCTGTGCCACATGGCTTGGGGGATATTAGTTCCCTGACCAGGGATTGAATCCATTCCCCCTGCAGTGGAAGCACAGAGTCCTAACCACTAGACAACCAGGGAAGTCCCTTACTCTGCTCTATTTAAAGCCTTTCTATGTGGCAAGGCACAGCTGTAGTCTCCCTTCTTTATGGTGCTTTCTCCACCCAATCTAATTTATAATGACGGTCCTATCTGGGTGATTCTCCCCCCAGCCATGATCATCAGAAGCACTTAAGAAATGTTTTAATAAAAATATGTGAGCACAAACTCTACTCCAGGCCTAACAGTTTAAAATTTCCAGGGGGGAATTTAATGTGGTCTGTTTTTTTTGTTTTTTTGTGTGTGTTTTTTTTGGCTGTGTTGGGTCTTCGTTTCTGTGCGAGGGCTCTCTCTAGTTGCGGCGAGTGGGGGCCACTCTTCATTGCGGTGCGCAGGCCTCTCACTGTCGCGGCCTCTCTTGTTGCGGAGCACAGGCTCCAGACGCACAGGCTCAGTACTTGTGGCTCACGGGCCCAGTTGCTCCATGGCATGTGGGATCTTCCCAGAGCAGGGCTTGAACCCGTGTCCCCTGCATTGGCAGTCAGACTCTCAACCACTGCGCCACCAGGGAAGCCCATGTGGTCTGTTTTTTAAAAACTCATCAGGAGATTCTGAGGTGTATATATAACTGGTTGAGAACCAGTTGATTACCCTTGAATTTCCAAACATGTCCCTTACAGTGGAAGCACAGAGTCCTAACCACTGGACCGCCAGGGAATTCCCACACTATTTGATATATTTCTAAATCATTTTTTGCTTACACATTCACTGTATTGTTGAGTTATCTTCAATATAAAATTCTAATTATGAACATCTTTGTAAACCTTTTTTGTGGGAAAATTCCTCTAAATGAAAATATCAGGTCAAAGGATATGAAAGTTATACTTAAAATATAAAAGAGATAACATCACTTCCTTCTTAAAATCAATCACCAGCTTCCTAGAATAAAATCTAAATTCTTTACAGAGCTATACATGATCTAGCTTTGGCTACCTCTCCACCCTTGTCTGGTAGCACACTCCTGCTCATTCTGCTCTAGCCTCACTGAGTTCTTTTCTTTCCCTTAAATATGTCAAGCTCTTCCCCAGATCAACATTGTGGCTCTTGCTTAACTTTTCATATGATTGTTTCTTGTTATCTTTCAGGTCTTAGTCAAAAAGCACCTCCTGAAAAATGTCTTCCCTTACCCTCCACCTCACCCCCACTTTACTCTCTATCACTCTGTAACTTAACACCACCTGCAATTACCTTGCTCCATTATTTACTTTTTCATCTGTCTCCTCCCCCATTCTAAAGTAAGCTCCCTGAGGGTAGGAACCTTGTCTAATGTTCTTTGTTACATCTTCAGCACATAGAACAGTACTTGGAACACAGATGCTCAGCAAATATTTGTTGAATAAATTAAGGAAGTTTAACTCTGTTTTATATTGCCAAATTTATACTCTTTGATTTGATAGTCTTTTCTTGAATGAGGTAAACTGGTAATGTATTTCCTCATTTACATGACCTAGAAAATCAAAATTTAATGTTTCCATCTTCTAAATCTCAAAATCTCTACTAGGTATAGATTATTACATAAGTAATAAATTCTCATAAAGAATTTTATTTTATTTTTAATTTAATTTTTATTTCATTTTAAAATATAGCTGATTTCCTTTTTTTATTATTTTCATTTTATTTTTTTATTTTTTAACATCTTCATTGGAGTATAATTGCTTTACAATGGTGTGTTAGTTTCCACTTTATAACAAAGTGAATCAGCTATACATATACATATATCCCCATATCTCCTCCCTCTTGCGTCTCCCTCCCATCCTCCCTATTCCACCCCTCTAGATGGTCACAAAGCACTGAGCTAATCTCCCTGTGCTATACGACTGCTTCCCACTAGCTATCTATTTTACATTTGGTAGCATATATATGTCCATGCTACTCTCTCTTTGTCCCAGCTTGCCCTTCCCACTCCCTGTGTCCTCAAGTGCATTCTCTATGTCTTCATCATTATTCCTGTCCTGCCCCTAGGTTCTTCAGAACCTTTTTTTTTTTTTTAGATTCCATATGTATGTGTTAGCATACAGTGTTTGTTTTTCTCTTTCTGACTTACTTCACTCTGAATGACAGACTCTAGGTCCATCCACCTCACTACAAGTAACTCAGTTTCATTTATTTTTATGGCTGAGTAATATTCCATTGTATATATGTGCCACATCTTCTTTATCCATTCATCCGATGATGGACACTTAGGTTGCTTCCATGTCCTGGCTATTGTAAATAGAACTGCGATGAACATTGTGGTACATGACTCTTTTTGAAATATGGTTTTCTCCAGGTATATGCCCAGTAGTGGGATTGCTGGGTCATATGGTAGTTCTGTTTTTAGTTTCTGAAGGAACATCCATACTGTTCTCCATAGTGGCTGTATCAATTTACATTCCTACCAAGAGTGCAAGAGGGTTCCTTTTTCTCCACACCCTCTCCAGCATTTATTGTTTGTACATTTTTTAATGATGGCCATTCTGACGGTGTGAGATGATACCTCATTGTAGTTTTGATTTGCATTTCTCTAATGATTAGTGATGTTGAGGGTCCTTTCATGTGTTTGTTGGCAGTCTGTATATCTTCTTTGGAGAAATGTCTATTTAGGTCTTCTGCCCATTTTTCGATTGGGTTGTTTGTTTTTTTGGTATTGAGCTGCATGACCTGCTTGTAAAATTTTGGAGATTAATCCTTTGTCACTTGCTTCATTTGCAAATATTTTCTCCCATTCTGAGGGTTGTCTTTTCATCTTGTTTATGGTTTCCTTTGCTTTTCAAAAGCTTTTAACTTTCATTAGGTCCCATTTGTTTACTTTTGTTCTTATTTCCATTTCCCTAGGAGGTGACTTAAAAAGGATCTTGCTGTGATTTATGTCATAGAGTGTTCTGCCTATGTTTCCCTCTAAGAGTTTTATGGTATCTGGCCTTACCTTTAGGTCTTTAATCCATTTTGAGTTTATTTTTGTGTATGGTGTTAGGGAGTGTTCTAAATTCATTCTTTTACGTGTAGCTGTCCAGTTTTCCCAGCACCACTTATTGAAGAGGCTGTCTCTTCTCCATTGTATATTTTTGCCTCCTTTATCAAACATAAGGTGATCGTATGTGCGTGGCTTATCACTGGGCTTTCTATCCTGTTATATTGATCTATATTTCTGTTTCTGTGCCAGTACCATACTGTCTTGATTACTGTAGCTTTGTAGTATAGTCTGATGTCCAGGGGCCTGATTCCTCCAGCTCCGTATTTCTTTCTCAAGATTGCTTTGGCTATTCAGGATCTTTTGTGTGTCCATAGAAATTGTGAAATTTTTTATTCTAGCTCTGTGAAAAATGCCATTGGTAGTTTGATAGGGATTGCATTGAATCTGTAGATTGCTTTGGGTAGTAGAGTCATTTTCACAATGTTGATTCTTCCAACCCAAGAACATGGTATATCTCTCCATCTGTTTGTATCATCTTTCATCACGGTCTTATAGTTTTCTGCATACAGGTCTTTTGTCTCCTTAGGTAGGTTTATTCCTAGGTATTTTATTCTTTTTGTTGCAATGGTAAATGGGAGTGTTTTCTTAATTTCTCTTTCAGATTTTTCATCATTAATGTATAGGAATGCAAGAGATTTCTGTGCATTACTTTTGTATCCTGCTACTTTACCAAATTCATTGATTAGCTCTAGTAGTTTTCCGGTAGCATCTTTAAGATTTTCTATAGTATGTCATCTGCAAACAGTGACAGCTTTACTTCTTCTTTTCTGATTTGG
Organism: Delphinus delphis; assembly: GCF_949987515.2. Taxonomy (NCBI): domain Eukaryota; kingdom Metazoa; phylum Chordata; class Mammalia; order Artiodactyla; family Delphinidae; genus Delphinus; species Delphinus delphis. The sequence goes on from NC_082685.1 coordinate 124,162,321, forward strand.
AATCCTTTCATTTTTTTTCTTCTCTGATTGCTGTGGCTAAAACATCCAAAACTGTGTTGAATAACAGTGGTGAGAGTGGACAACCTTGTGTTGTTTCTGATCTTGGAAGAAATGGTTTCAGTGTTTTGCCATTGAGAATGATGCTGGCTGTGGGTTTGTCATATATGGTCTTTATTATGTTGAGGTAAGTTCCCTCTATGCCTACTTTCTGGAGGGTTTTTATTATAAATGGGTGTTGAATTTTGTTGAAAATTTTTTCTGCATCTATTGAGATGATCATATTGTTTTCCTCCTTCAATTTGTTAATATGGTTTATCACATTGATTGATTTGTGTATACTGAAGAATCCTTGCATCCCTGGGATAAATCCTACATGATCACGGTGTATGATCCTTTTAATGTGCTGTTGGATTCTTTTTGCTAGTATTTTGTTGAGGATTTTTGCATCTGTGTTCATCAGTTATATTGGTCTGTAGTTTTCTTTCTTTGTGACATCTTTGTCTGGTTTTGGTATCAGGGTGATAGTGGCCTCGTAGAATGAGTTTGCGGGTGTTCCTCCCTCTGCTATATTTTGGAAGAGTTTGAGAAGGATAAGTGTTAGCTCTTCTCTAAATGTTTGATAGAATTCACCTGTGAAGCCATCTGGTCCTGGGTTTTTGTTGGAAGATTTTTTAATCACAGTCTCAATTTCAGTGCTTGTTATTGGTTTGTTTCTATTTTCTCTTTCTTCCTGGTTCAATCTCAGAAGGTTGTGCATTTCTAAGAATTTGTCCATTTCTTCCAGGTTGTCCATTTTATTGGCATGTGGTTGCTCGTAGTAATCTCTCGTGATCCTTTGTATTTCTGCAGTGTCAATTCTTACTTCTCCTTTTTCATTTCTAATTCTATTGAATTGAGTCCTCTTCCTTTTTTTTCTTGATGAGTCTGGCTAATGGTTTATCAATTTTGTTTATCTTCTCAAAGAAACAGGTTTTAGTTTTATTGGTCCTTGCTATTGTTTCCTTCATTTCTTTTTCATTTATTTCTGATCTGATCTTTATGATTTCTTTCCTTCTGCTAACTTTGGGGTTTTTTTGTTCTTTCTCTAATTGCTTTTGGTGTAAGGCTAGGTTGTTTATTTGAGATATTTCTTATTTCTTGAGGTAGGATTGTAATGCTATAAACTTCCTTCTTAGAACGGCTTTTGCTGAATCCCATAGGTTTTAGGTCATCTTGTTTTCCATTGTCATTTGTATCTAGGTATTCTTTGATTTCCTCTTTGATTTCTTTAGTGATTTCTTGGTTATTTAGTAGTGTACTGTTTAGCCTTCATGTTTGTATTTGTATTTTTTACAGATTTTTTCCTGTAATTGATGTCTAGTCTCATAGCGTTGTGGTCGGAAAAGGTACTTGATATGATTTAAATTTTCTTAAATTTACCAACGCTTGATTTGTGACCCAAGAAATGCTCTATCCTGGAGAATGTTCCATGAGCACTTGAGAAGAAAGTGTGATCTGCCGTTTTGGATGGAATGTCCTATAAATATCAATTAAGTCTATCTTGTTTAATGTATCATTTCAAACTTGTGTTTCCTTATTTATTTTCATTTTGGATGATCTGTCCATTGGTGAAAGTGGCATGTTAAAGTCCCCTACTCTTATTGTATTACTGTCAATTTCCCCTTTTATGGCTGTTAACATTTGCCTTATGTATTGAGGTGCTCCTATATTGGGTGCATAAATATTTAAAATTGTTATATCTTCTTCTTGGATTGATCCCTTTATCGTTATGTAGTGTCCTTCCTTATCTCTTATAATAGTCTTTATTTTAAAGTCTATTTTGTCTGATATGAGAATTGCTACTCCAGCTTTCTTTTGATTTCTATTTGCATGGAATATCTTTTTCCATCCCCTCACTTTCAGTCTGTATGTGTCCCTATGTCTGAAGTGGGTCTCTTGTAGACAGCATATATACGTGTCTTGTTTTTGTATATCTTCAGCCTGTCTATGTCTTTTGGTTGGAGAATTTAATCCATTTACATTTAGGGTAGTTATCGATGTGTATGTTCCTATTACCATTTTCTTAATTGTTTTGAGTTTGTTGTTGTAGGTGTTTTCCTCCTCTGTATTTCCTGCCTAGAGAAGTTCCTTTAGCATTTGTTGTAAAGCTGGTTTGGTGGTGCTGAATTCTCTTAGCTTTTGCTTGTCTGTAAAGATTTTAATTTCTCCATCAAATCTGAATGAGATCCTTGCTGGGTACAGTAATCTTGTTTGTAGGTTTTTCCCTTTCATCACTTTAAATATGTCTTACCACTCCCTCTGGCTTGCAGAGTTTCTGCTGAAAGATCAGCTGTTAACCTTATGGGGATTCCCTTGTATATTATTTGTTGTTTTTCCCTTGCTGCTTTTAATATTTTTTCTTTGTATTTAATTTTTGATAGTTTGATTAATATGTGTCTTGGTGTATTCTCCTTGGATTTATCCTGTATGGGATGCTGTGCTTCCTGGACTTGATTGACTATTTCCTTTCCCATATTAGGAAAGTTTTCAACTGTATTCTCTTCAAATATTTTCTCAGCCCCTTTCTTTTTCTCTTCTTCTTCTGGGACCCTTATAATTCGAATGTTGGTACATTTAGTGTTGTCCCAGAAGTCTCTGAGACTGTCCTCAGTTCTTTTCATTCTTTTCTCTTTATTCTGCTCTGCAGTAGTTATTTCCACTATTTTATCTTCCAGGTCACTTATCCATTCTTCTGCCTCAGTTATTCTGCTATTGTTTCCTTCTAGAGAATTTTAAATTTCATTTATTTTGTTGTTCATCATTGTTTGTTTGCTCTTCAGTTCTTCTAGCTCCTTGTGAAACGTTTCTTGTATTTTCTCCATTCTACTTCCAAGATTTTGGATCATTTTTACTATCATTACCCTGAATTCTTTTTCAGGTAGACTGCCTATATCTTCTTCATTTCTTTGGTCTGGTGGGGTTTTACTTTGCTCCCTCATCTTCTCTGTGTTTCTCTGTCTTCTCATTTTGCTTAACTTACTGTGTTTGGGGTCTCCGTTTCGCAGGCTGCAAGTTTGTAGTTCCCGTTGTTTTTGGTGTCTGCCTCAGTGGCTGAGGTTGGTTCTGTTGGTTGTGTAGGCTTTCTGGTGGAGTGGACTGGTAACTGTGTTCTGGTGGATGAGGCTGGATCTTGTCTTTCTCGTGGGTGGGACCATGTCCAGTGTTGTGTTTTGGGGTGTCTGTGACCTTATTATGATTTTAGACAGCCTCTCTGCTAATGGGTGGGGTTGTGTTCCTGTCTTGGTCGTTGTTTGGCATTGGGTGTCCAGCACTGTAGCTTCCTGGTCGTTGAGTGGAGCTGGATCATATTGTTGAGATGGAGATCTCTTGGAGAACTTTCGCCGTTTGATATTATGTGGAGCCGGGAGGTCTTTGGTGGACCAATGTCCTGAACTCGGCTCTCCCACCTCAGAGGCACCAGCCTGACACCCGGCCAGAGCACCAAGACCCTGTCAGCCACACGGCCAGGTATGTGTGGAGTTTCTTGCCTTTTGGGAAGTCTGAGTTCTTCTGCCAGCGTTCAGTAGGTTTTCTGTAGGAGTTGTTCCACATGTAGATGTATTTCTGGTGTATTTGTAGGGAGGAAGGTGATCTCCACGTCTTACTCCTCCACCATCTTGAAGGTCTCTCCCTCATAAAAAGTTTTAAAATGCAGAAGAGTATAAAGTAAAATGAAAGGGAAAACTCCTGGTCCTCCACCAACCCACCCCTCACACACTCCTCCACCCTTGCTTGCCCTCCAATTTCCCTGGCCTGGGTGGAACCCCTGTTAATACTGTATTAATCCAATAATCCTCCAACTGTATTGGGCACAAGATTCATGTGGGCTGATTGTTATGAAGAGTCTGGGGTTCAATCACCAGAGATTGTGATTCTGTAAGGTTTAGTATACTAGTTCAGTAGCAGATCTTGTATGATGTAGTAGATCAGTAGATCTAGTATGAAGTCCAGGAATATGTATTTTTAACATGTACTCTAGGTGATTTTTATACAAATAGTCAGATGATAATGCTTCGAAAAAATTCTTTTAAAATGTCATTAAATATATGTAATAATACCTGTGTAATTTATATTTTAAAGAAATCATGCTGTATATACTACTTTGAACGTTTCTTTTAAAATATATTTTGGACCTCTTTCCATGCCAGTGTTCATAGATCTATCTCTCTTTTAATAGCTGGTTATTATTCTACTGTATATGTGAATAGTAGAGGAAAGTGTAAGCAAACTGGCATTTAGATAGCTATTTTGGTTGTTCCCATTTTTATCTCTTGCTCTTTTCAACAGTATTTAGTACATTCACTTGGTACAGTTGTGTGAATATTTCTTTAGGATAACATCCTAGAAGTGGAATTGCTGAGCCAAAGGATAGTCACGTTTACAATTTTGGTAAAATTGAGCAATTTTTTTGTTGTTTTGATGTTATTTTGAGGTTTTTGATGTTACACATCAATTATATTTCACACATTATTTGAACTAAGCATAGTATATCATCATTTTTATTGTTAATCCATGCCCTGATATACCCTCTCATTCCTGTAGATCTCTAACCGAATTCTTGGCTTTGACATACTGCCTTGTTTTGACTTCTAGCTTTTGTACAAAGCCTGCCTCAGGAGTTGCTCCAGACCCCTACTCTAAATTCACAGCCCAATTTTCTGTAATTTTCCAGGACTAGCTGTTTCCATGCCTCCCTTGCACTCATTGCTATATCATGATTCTGTAAGTCCCCACCCCAGCCCAGGACTCCATAAAACAATTCCACCTACATCCTTCTCACCTACTCTTATACATATGGAACAATAACAAACAATATTAACAATTTGTAGTTATGTGCTAATTGTGTGGTGTAGGCTCCAAGTAGAGAGGAAAGTCAATGAGAACTAGAGCAGTTAGGAAAGATTTTTAAAATGCTCTTTTTGTTTTTATGTTTTGTTTATGAACATTGAAGAAGTTCAGTTTTAAAAAGAGAGTAGGGATCAATAGGTGTGATTTCAGGTAGGCCCTGAAAGATGACTGAGATCTAAATAGACAGCTAGCAGAGAAGAAAGCAAACATGGCAAACAAACAAACAAAAAACAGAAGTAGGGAATTTTTCACATGACCACTTTGATGAAGCCATTTTGATGACAGGTAGGACAGCCCAGTTAAAATGTAAAAGTCACGATTTCCTTTTTAAATCCAAGTAATGTGTGCAACCAGACATCTATAACCTGTATTCTACCTCTAATATTCACTCTAAATATGGTGGACTTCCATTTTCTACTTTAGTCACTTTTATATTGCTTGACCTTTAAGTTAGCATGTACTGCTCTTTTTTTCCAGACGTTTTAAAAAATTAATTAATTAATTAATTAAGTTTTGGCTGCATTGGATCTTCGTTTCTGCGTTCAGGTTTTCTCTAGTTGTGGTGAGCAGGGGTTACTCTTCAGTGCAGTGCGCACGCTTCTCATTGTGGTGGCTTCTGTTCTTGTGGAGCACAGGCTCTAGGTGCATGGGCTTCAGTAGTTGTGGCTCGTGGGCTTAGTTGCTCTGCAACATGTGGGGTCTTCCTGGACCAGGGCTCAAACCCGTGTCTCCTGCATTGGCAGGCAGATTCTTAACCACTGTGCCACCAGGGAAGTCCCAATATGTACTGTTTTTATAATCAAGATTTTTTTCGCAAAAATGTAGGATCACAAACGTTTATGGGAGGGAGACTGAAGATACATATCTGATAAGAGATGTACAGCTTGAAAGTAACTAAAAAAATCTTTAGGTGGATATCATTATGGTGGGCTTTGAACGCCATGCAGAGACATTCACCCTTGGTAGGGACATCGGTGGGAATTCCTTTCAGGACAGGTATGACAAAGGAAAAACCAATTTATTTAAAGCTACAATTTACTTTATATTTTATTTTGATAGAATGTCCAAGTCAGTCACTTTAGATTCAGTACTGCAGTGAACATTTATTGCTTCCTTCTCAATAATCTCTTCTTTCTTCCTAGTAATACCTTGAATTTCTCAATTATATGGTTTGAGTGGGATTGACCCCTCCTCCAACAGTTCCAAGGGTAGGCCCTGATTAGCGTAAGCCTGTCAGTGTATTTCATCCCCCTGACTCAATGATTGGTTCATAGATGAAAACATTCCAATAAGGTGCAAAGAGTCTCCTTTCTCAGACTTGGTTTGAGTAATTGGGGAAGCAAACTCTCACTTTTCTGCTAGAAAATGGACCTGAAGAAAGTAGCTCCAAAGTTGTTAGCAACCATCTTTGTGACCAGAAAGTGAGGACCTGGTAAAAATGGAGTCAACGTTGACGAAGCAGAGCCAAACTTTTGAGGGAGAGAAACTGGGTACTTGTTCTGAGCTCTGTAGGACATTGTCAATATCATGTCTTATGTACAGGAAATGGATGTCAGGTTAGGGTTTGAATTTGTGCTTTGACAGAGTTTATAGCAGAAGCAGAAGTCACTAAGGTGCACATTTCCAAAGGGATATAGAATCTTTAGCAGAAGTTAAAATAGTCTCAATAGATTTATTACCAGTCGGCTTCTAGAAATTATTTTCAGAAATCTCCTATCAAGCTTCAGCTTACCATTTAAACAAGTACTAGAAGAGGTGGGGCTAAAGATGTAAAGCAGTTTGGGTAATTTTAGTTTATTTTCTAATCTCTTGATAAGAAGTATTTGCGCTACATTAAAAGATGTAAAAAAATGAGAAATTTAAGGTTTCGTTTTGAAATCAACTCACTTGGTTTTACATAAGATCCCAACTACAATCTGAAGATATAAGGTGCTATTTGAACCAGTCATTGAGTAAACATATGTTCTTATTATTGAACTTGAAGATTTGGGAAATCTTTTTAAAGAAATGATTTTTCTCAGAATGTAGGAGCAGTTTCCTATAAATCATGTTAGTCCTGAAGAAACGATAGCAGGGGTGGCCCCAAGCCTTGTGGTATTTGTAAGAGTTGCTGTTGAAGGGCTAGCCAGCGCCATGGTTAAAAGAGTGATAACTAAGAAAATGAAGACTGTCTGAAGAAAAGAAAAGAAAATACAAGTATTGATAAAACATCAGTTGATGTCAGAGAATCCATGAAGGTTTAGTTTATGGTTTTGAAACAGGCATGGCTGTGATTGTGACAAAGGCAGTCAGAGCAGTTCAAAGAGAAAAAGTAAGTGGATCCTTCGGGAGTTTTAGGAACGTTTAGGTGGAGTGTTGTCATGGTCAGTTGCTGGAACTATGACATAACTATCAGTACCTGTCCAGGAATTAAAAGAACTTCAGAAAGAGACTTTTGAGGAACAATCAGAATGTGTACACATACTGGATATTAGATATATTAAAGAATTGTCATTAATTTTATTGGGTATGAAATCACTGTTCTGTTTTTTAAAAAATGCCATATTTAAAAAATCCCTTATTTGCTAAAGATACACACACACCCTACAGAGACTTTTTTTTTTTTTTTTGCGGTATGCGGGCCTGTCACTGTTGTGGCCTCTCCTGTTGCAGACCACAGGCTCCGGACGCGCAGGCCCAGCGGCCATGCCTCACGCACCCAGCTGCTGCGTGGCATGTGGGACGCCCCGGAACCAGGGCACGAACCCGTGTTGCCCGCATCAGCAGGCGGACTCTCAACCACTGCGCCACCAGGGAAGCCCCAGAGACTTTTATTAAAGTGGAGAGACCATGAATCTTTTAAGATCTTTAATAAAGATGGAATTTTCAGTCCTTGCAGGTTGAAGGTTGGTACAAGAATGTCACATGTCATGGAAAATGGAAGATTTGAAAGTCACAGGTGTTCTTTAAATGAGTAGCAGAGGCTGCTAGTGATCCTCAGCCTTCCTTGTCTTAGCGTGGCCGTACGACAGAGTTCTGGCCAATGGAATGCTAGTAGAATTGATGTGCACTCTTTCAAGCCATCAAACCTTCTATGCCTTTTTCTCATTTTCTTTCCTCATCTGTCAGCTGAAGGACAGAACTCCTAGAAAAGGGTGGAGCCAAAAGCTGGAAGGAGTCTGGATCCCTGAATGACTGTCCCTCTCCCCACTGAACTGCAATGCACCATGGGATGAGTAAGAAGCAAATTTTTATTGGGTTAAGCCACTAACATTTTGAGATTGTTTATTACAGAAGTTAGTCTGCTATGACTAATACACAAGTCACCATCAAAATTTTATTTTATTAAATGATAACTAAAAGTGGTGGTTTGATTATGACCAGGAGAATTCTCACAGGTCACAGGTTTACTAGGAAGCAGACTCTGAAATAGATATTAGCATGTAGGAAATTTACTGGGAAGTGGCTTAGGGATCAATACCTTTGGGAGAGTGAAAGAAACGGGACTGGGTGGAAGGAGAGTTGAACTGTGATGCGGTGACAACAAAGGCCACTGCAATTGCATGGATAGCTTTAGAGCTAGGATAGTCTTTCAAAGTTTCTGAAGTTGAAATAAGGGAGCAATTTTACCCCTTTACGTGGGCCAATTTTTGCCTATGGGTACTCCTGGGGGAGGGGAGTAGATGTTAGATGAGGCAGCGCCTGACGAGGAATTCAGCTGTGAGTCCTCAGTAGCCAACACTCCTATAAATGGGGAAATTAATGCCTTGGTTTTTGGAGTACAGGCTTCGGACGCGCAGGCTCAGCAGCCATGGCTCACGGGCCCAGCCGCTCCACGGCATGTGGGATCTTTCCGGACCGGGGCACGAACCCGCATCCCCTGCATCGGCAGGCGGACTCTCAACCACTCCGCCACCAGGGAAGCCCAATGCCTTGGTTTTAAAGATGCGTCTGGGCAGTGCAACACATGCCCACTTCAGGAATATTCCAGGAGCTGGTTTGTGAGTATCAATGTGCTTTTTTTAAAAAATAATTTATTTATTTTATTTATTTTTGGCTGCGTTGTGTCTTCGTTGGTGTGCGCGGGCCTTCTCTAGTCGTGGAGAGTGTGGGCTACTCTTTGTTGCGGTGTGTGGGCTTCTCATTGCAGTGGCTTGTCTTTTGCGGAGCACAGGCTCTAGGCTCATGGGCTTCAGTAGTTGAGGCTCACGGGCTTCAGTAGTTGTGGTATGCGGGCTTTGTTGCTCCGCGGCATGTGGGATCTTCCCAGACCAGGGCTCGAACCCATGTCTCCCCCATTGGCAGGCAGATTCTTAACCACTGCGCCACCAGGGAAGCCCTGCAATATGCCTTTTTTTTTTTTTTTTTTGCGGTACGCGGGCCTCTCACTGTTGTGGCCTCTCCCGTTGCGGAGCACAGGCTCTGGACGCGCAGGCTCAGCGGCCATGGCTCACGGGCCCAGCCGCTCCGCGGCATGTGGGATCCTCCCGGACCGGGGCACGAACCCACGTCGCCTGCATCGGCAGGCGGACTCGCAACCACTGCGCCACCAGGGAAGCCCCCTGCAATATGCTTTTAATGAATAGGCCAAGGAGCTATTTATTGTTTATGAAGAAGACTGCCTACTGAGGCCAAGGGATTAGTAAAGTCTGTATTGAATGCCAAGGAGTTTGAGAAAATAATATTAAGATGCCAGAAGATGGTAGATGGAGGAAGTAAGAGAATCTTCTGGAGGTTTTAACCGAGAGAGACCAGGCTAAAGATAACTGCATGAACTAAAATACAGCTTCTCATTGTTACCCTCCACTGACTTTCTGATTATCTATTTGATGATAATTATCAAGTCTCATTGAAAACCAGTTGGAGGCTATTAAAATGATCAAAACAGGGGTTCAGTGAGGTCTTTAAATCTTGATTCATAATACATTTTTAAAGAAGGCAATCTTTCTCTTAATGAATCTTTATTATTTGTTGCAGAACAGTGTCTTGAAAGGGTAGAAAAGTTGCCCAAAGATAAACTCCACTTAGAGCGTTAAGTCTAATGTTTTAAAATTACAATCTCTACTTGCTTCACAAAGCCAGAATGAGTGAGGGGTAGATTGATCAAGGGCAACATTACTCCAGGGGTAACAAAAGAACTGCCGTGTTGGAGTATCTACCTTTTTCCTCAGTTATTAACATACCCACCCCAAACAAAAAGAGAATATAATTAACACTCACCACCACTTATTAATAACTAATAATTAGTTAGTAAATAATAATTAGTATTTTATTCATAGTCAAAGATCTTTTTTACTTGCAAATGTTTTAAAATTGTTCTTTATTTTTTATAAAAATGATTGGTTTAAATTATACTCAATCATAACCCCATTACTATCTTTCTAATTCACACAATGACATTTAGATAACCTTTGCTAACTGTTAAGACAAATGAAAAAGTGGGAACTTGCCCATGAGAGGAAAGCCCCCTGAGTTCAGAGCTACAGAAATAAATCCTCAGGCCAACTCCATGGGTGCTCAGTTGATCTAGTTCATGTTTCTATTGGAGTGCTGACTTCAAAGTAAACTTCCTGAAACCTCACAAATACTGACCTCTTTCAGAAGCTGGTAATATGAAGCAAAACAAAGTTTCCAAACTCAGCTGCAATGAATTGTACTTGAGAACAGACGGTTCCTGTTAGAAGTAACTATACCCTATCATGTAGCCCAGCAAACTGTCCTGGATTACCACACTTGAGAAATTCAGGTTTGCTTTTTCTAAGTTTCCTATTCTCGGGAAAATCAATCTTTTTCAATGGTCATCTCATTGGAACAGAAATCACAGGGCTTACATATTAAATAAAGCATTATAATCTTTATAGATGTGTGTGTGTGTGTGTTGAGAGAGAGATAGTGTATGTGTGTGTATATGAAATGCTAATGAATGTAAACTATAAAAGGAGTGATTTAGGGTACTCCATAAAAATACATGACCAATTTTTTCTTATTGGATTGTATAGAATATATAATATTAGTGAATCTGCTGCCAAGGAATTCTTTTCAAACTATTTCTGGAATTGGGGGTCCTGAAGAGTGAATTCTGAAAAATTCTCCTTGAGAATTATTCACTCATTCAACAAATATTTACTGAATGCCTGCTCTGTGCCAGGCATTATTGTAGGTGCATGGGACACATTATTGTACAAAACCAAGATCCTTGTCCTCATGCTGTTGGGATCTTACATCCTACTGTAAAGAAAATAGATAAAAACATAATAAATAACTAAGTGATATAGTATATTAGAGGGTGATAGGTATATGGAAAAAAGAAAAAGTAGAGCAGGATGAAAAGGATCAGAAGTGTTGGTGGGGCACATAGTCTACAGGATTAAGTAGGAGAGTCAGGGCAAGGCGCATTGGGATAGTGGGTTGTGAACAAAGACCAGAAAGACATGAAGGAATTTAGCTCTGTGACTACGTGGGCGAAGAGCACCGCAGCCTGAGGGAGCAGCCACATGAAGGCCTGTCTGGTTGGTTTGAGGAAGAGCAGGAGTGAGCAGAGGAACAAGTCCAGCTGTGATGCAGCTGTGGCCAATCCCTCAGAGATGTCTTGAGTTAGGCCAAAATGGTCAGGCCTTTATACTCCCACGGTGATCTGTCAATGGATGTGGGCCACCCTGGAATGGCTGTGACCTTGAGCAAAGTGGCTCTCTGCAGCTGAGGGGGCTGAGAGTTGTGGGCTATCTACTGCCATCACTCCTAGCAGCATTCATTGAAGAAGTTGCTGGGAGGTACATCTCAGTATCAGTCTCTGTGGCCGCCTCATTCCCAAGGTCACCTGTGGTCCATGACGGCTGATGTAATTCCAGTATTCCAACCAGCTGGAAAAAGTGAGAGAATGAAAAGGAGATATCCCGGTAGTTGCATGTGCTACTTCTGCTCAGTCTGTTGAAAGAATCTAAACACATTGCCATATCTAGCTTCAAGGAAAGCTAGGTTATGTAGCCTTTATTCTTGGTGGACTAGGACAGCAAACAAACAGGCAAAAGGGATATCAAAGTACAATTAGCAGTCTCTGCTACTATCATACTCCCCATTTTTGTAGGGAAGAGAATGTGGCTTCACCTCATGGAAGAATAAATGAAATGTAGTCCTTTTAGCTTATTCGGGATTTCATGATTTGGGGTGTTGGGGAATTGAGAGGCAGCAAAGAGACAATATTATCTTGAAGAGCTCATAGAAAAGAAGACTTTAGGGGAGAAGGGTGATAGCAGCTATACAGATAAAGGATCAGGCCTGTGAAGTCTGGGAATGAATGTGAAAAGATTTGTATCCGTAGGCTGGTGGGGCTTGGGTTCAGTCGGGAGGTATTAATACAGCATAAATTACTATAGAACTAATTCATTCTGGATCCCCTCCCTTGGCTTGCCTCTCCTGACTTTTCAATCTTCTTTACTGGCTCTTCTTCCCATTCTTGACTCTTTTTTTTTTTTTCGGTACGCGGGCCTCTCACTGTTGTGGCCTCTCCTGTTGCGGAGCACAGGCTCCAGACGCGCAGGCTCAGCGGCCATGGCTCACGGGCCCAGCCGCTCCACGGCATGTGGAATCTTCCCAGATCGGGGCACAAACCAGTGTCCCCTGCATCAGCAGGCGGACTCTCAACCACTGCGCCCCCAGGGAAGCCCACACAGGCATATTGAACTTAAAAATCTATCATACTGAACTCATTATTTTCAAATACATTCCAATCTCATAATCTGTATTTCCAACTGTATTTTTTTTTAATCTAATCCACCTAATTACTCAGGGAAAAAAAATCTGGGAATCATCTTTGATTCTCCTTGGCCTCCCTACTGTCCCAATCACCAGATTTTATATTTTAGATTTTACTTCTCTCCAGAATCTCATCACTATTTCTATTGCTTTAGTTGAGGCCACTACTACCTCTTATTTGGATTATTACAACAACTTTCTAATAAATCTCTTTATATCCAGATTTACCTTCCTCAAATCCATTTTGCATACTGCATCTAGCATAATCTTTCTAAAATTCAGACCTCATGAAGTGATACTCCTGCCTAAAACCCTCCAGCAGCTCCCCACTGTACTATGGTGTTTATCAAATGTGGTCCTTAGAACACGTTTGACTAGAATCACTTGGATGGCATATTAGAAATACAAATTCTTAGGCCTTATTGAAGACTTAGAATCTCTGGGGATGGAACCCTGAAGTCTGCATTTTTAACTTGTATTTTTAGAAAGTGGTTTTTATGCACAAATTTTTTGTGTGAATGCTAATCTGTAAGATAAGTCTAAAATCCTTTTCAGGGTATACAAGGCTCTTTAACATTTGGCTTCTATTGTCTCTTTAATTTTTTTGTCCTACCACTACCTCTGCCATTTGTGGTCTAGGAAACACATGTTTCCTAATAAGCCGATTCATACTTCTTTGTCTTTGAATATGCTAGTTCCTTGGATTGGAGCATTTTTCTCCCTCACCTCTCTTCCACCTCATGGAAACCTTTTTATCCTTCAAAATCTTATTACTTTCTCTCTCTCTCTCTCTCTCTCTCTCTCTCTCTCTCTCTATATATATATATATATATATATATGTATGTATATATATGTTCTCATGACATGGTATCTGGTTTCCCCCAGAGTTAATGATCTAAAGGAGCAAGACAGACACTGTAACACTTTCGTTTTTTTAATGTATTTTTTATTAAAATTTATTTTTTATCGAGGTATAATATATATAATAATATATATTATAAAGCTGTAATATTTTTTATGACCTAGACATAGAAGTCATACTCTGTTTTTCCTTAATATCCTAATAGTTATATAGGTCATCCTCATTCGGTGTGGGAGGAGACTACACAAGTGTGTGAATGACAGGAGGTGAAATTCACTGGGGGTAATCTGGGGGGCTGGATCCCAAGGGCATTGTAATTTTCACAGCTTGCATTAGGTTCCTAGTCTATATGGCCAGAGTGAAGATAAAATATGAGATCATGTGAGAACATTCAACTCCTTTGCGGGAAGAAAAGAGGCACTATGTGGATGGAGAAGGTGAAGAAGAAATATCTAGAAAAATTGGGGGAAGAATGCTGGGAAAAAGATGTGTCGATTACTAGTCACAGTGTTGAAAACTCCCTTGAACAAGAGAGTTTTTGAATGCACCTCTGTGGTACCACTTGGCATAGTACATCCCAATCATGAATTTACAAATATTTCTTTGCTACTAGATTATGAGATCTCTTCCTTCATCTTTGAGTTTACATCACCATGTACGTTGTCTGGCACAAAGTAGATGACCAAATATATGTGAACTGAACTGAACTAAACAGATGAGGACATGAGCAAAGTTCTTAAATAATTAAAGATATGGTTAGGATGAGCACAAAATTAACATCAAATCTCAAATTAGAAGGCATTTCCTGACTTTAAAGACATGCTCTTTAGATGAAATGAGTCAAAAAATTTTGAAACTTGTATATTCAAAAGCTAGAACAGCTAAAGTATGAATAATTTATGTTAAATATTAAATAAATACAATTTATTGAATAAATGAACATTAGTTGGGACTTTTATTTCTTGGTGCCAGGAACAGAAGCCAGCTCAAACTAGCTTAACAATAAAAAGAGGGTGGATTTATTGGAAAGTAACTGGAGTAGTTAATGGAATCCAAGAGGCACCAGATTCTCAAGAATAGAAACACTAACTGTAGCACAAAAGGAAACTCAGAAATTCTTCTCCTTGTGACCCTTATCTCTACTCTCTCTCTACATCTGCTTCACTTTCTCAGTGTAGACCAGTTTTCTTGTTTGCAAACCACATGCCAGTAGGAAAAATTCTCAAGTTAACATTTATAGTGCAGCCACTAGAGAGAGATGATCTGTTCCTCTCGGTTCCAGTTTTAAAATTCCTGGGAAGTGACCAATAGACTCATTTAAGTTCAAGTGACCACTCCCAAAACTAACTGATCATGCTTGGGGGGCAGTGTCACATTATAAAAATATTGCAAAACCTGCTGTAACCCTAGAGGTTGGACAATGGGGTGGGGGCAGTTCCTGGAAAATAACTCCTGGGTATACAAAACAATAGGTATCTGTTCCATGAAGATTTAAATGTTAAGGGATGACATATTCATTCTAAAACACGAAGTTTGTTCAAGGTCCAACACAGTCTCTGGAGCTTGATATGAAATCACAAGATAGTTTCAGTGTCATTGTGAGAAATGATTGGCTGGAATCTTGGTCTGAGGCAGGGTAACATTTCTCATGTTCTGGTCATTATTACAACATTGTCCTGGCCAGGGTGAAAGCATTGTCTGCATTGCTACATGTAATGAAAAGGGTTTAAGATTTTAATTTCCTTTGCTGATGTATTGAGGAAGGCGTCAGAAGAGATTAACTATAGATTACAGCTTTAACTACATTATTTAGCCATAATGGAGGATTCAGATGGCTTTTATAACACGTACTTCCTTCTAAGATTTTGGTGACAACAGTAGTAGATTTGCTAATAACTGACTTCAGCATCTGAGAGTTTAATGCCTATGTTTAAACGCAAATGTTTTTTGATGCTACCTAGTCTTTTTTGTTTCGTGTGCTTTGGCAAAAAAGAAAATGTCTCTAAAAGGTTTTAAGACTGCCATTACAAATGTGATTATTATAGTAAAAATAGAAAATATAAGGCTATTGTACGTGAAAAATATGGAAGAATATGTTCTTGATCTAGTTTTTAAAAGGAAGAGAAGTTATGATCAGAGTGAAATTACCTCTGTAATACATTACTTTCTTAGTCTGTTTGTACTGTTATAACAAAATACCAGAGACTGGTAGCTTATAAACAACAGAAATTTCACATTTCTGAAGGATGGGAAGTCCAAGATCAAGGCACTAGCAGATTCAGTGTCTGGTGAGAGCTGGCGTCTTTGATGGCTGTCTTTTTGTCATAACCTCACATGGCAGAAGGGGCAAGGAAGCTTTCAGGGTCTCTTTTATTTATTTATTTTTATTTTATTTTATTATTATTATTATTATTTTTGCGGTACGCGGGCCTCTCACTGTTGTGGCCTCTTCCGTTGCGGAGCACAGGCTCCGGACGCGCAGGCTCAGCGGCCATGGCTCACGGGCCCAGCTGCTCCGCGGCATGTAGGATCTTCCCAGACTGGGGCACGAACCCGTGTCCCCTGCATCGGCAGGCGGACTCTCAACCACTGCGCCGCAAGGGAAGCCCTATTTTTATTTTATTTTTAACATCTTTATTGGAGTATAATTGCTTTACAATGGTGTGCTAGTTTCTGCTTTATAACAAAGTGAATCAGCTATACATATACATATATTCCCATATCTCCTCCCTCTTGCGTCTCCCTCCCTCCCACCCTCCCTATCTCACACCTCTAGGTGGTCACAAAGCACCGAGCTAACCTCCCTGTGCTATGCGGCTGCTTCCCACTAGCTATCTATTTTACGCTTCGTAGCGTATATATGTCCATGACACTCTCTCACTTTGTCCGAGCTTACCCTTCCCACTCCCTGTATCCTCAAGTCCATTCTCTAGTAGGTCTGCGTCTTTATTCCCGTCTTGCCCCTAGGTTCTTCATGACCTTTTTTTTTTTTTAGATTCCATATATATGTGTTAGCATACAATATTTGTTTTGCCTCTTTCTGACTTACTTCACTCTGTATGACAGACTCTAGGTCCATCCACCTCACTACAAATAACTCAATTTCGTTTCTTTTTATGGCTGAGTAATATTCCATTGTATATATGTACCACATCTTCTTTATCCATTCATCTGTCGATGGACACTTAGGTTGCTTCCATGTCCTGGCTATTGTAAATAGAGCTGCAATGAACATTTTGGTACATGACTCTTTGTGAATTATGGTTTTCTCAGGGTATATGCCCAGTAGTGGGATTGCTGGGTCATATGGTAGTTCTATCTTTAGTTTTTTAAGGAACTCCATACTGTTCTCCATAGTGGCTGTATCAATTTACATTCCTACCAACAGTGCAAGAGGGTTCCCTTTCTCCACACCCTCTCCAGCATTTATTGTTTGTAGATTTTTTGATGATGGCCATTCTGACTGGTATGAGGTGACACCTCATTGTAGTTTTGATTTGCATTTCTCTAATGATTAGTGATGTTGAGCATCCTTTCATGTGTTTGTTGGCAATCTGTATATCTTCTTTGGAGAAATGTCTCTAGGTCTTCTGCCCATTTTAGGATTGGATTGTTTGTTTTTTTGATATTGAGCTGCATTAGATGCTGGTAAATTTTGGAGATTAATCCTTTGCCAGTTGCTTCATTTGCAAATAATTTCTCCCATTCTGAGGGTTGTCTTTTCGTCTTGTTTATGTTTTCCTTTGCTGTGCAAAAGCTTTGAAGTTTCATTAGGTCCCATTTGTTTATTTTTGTTTTTATTTCCATTTCTCTAGGAGGTGGGTCTAAAAGGATCTTGCTGTGATTTATGTCATAGAATGTTCTGCCTATGTTTTCCTCTAAGAGTTTTACAGTGTCTGGCCTTACATTTAGGTCTTTAATCCATTTTGAGTTTATTTTTGTGTATGGTGTTAGGGAGTGTTCTAATTTCATTCTTTTATATGTAGCTGTCCAGTTTTCCCAGCACCACTTATTGAAGAGACTGTCTTTTCTCCACTGTATATTCTTGCCTCCTTTATCAAAGATAAGGTGACCATATGTGCGTGGGTTTATCTCTGGACTTTCTAACCTGTTATATTGATCTATGTTTCTGTTTTTGTGCCAGTACCATACCATCTTGATTACTGTAGCTTTGTAGTAAAGTCTGAAGTCAGGGAGCCTGATTCCTCCAGCTCCGTTTTTCTTTCTCAAGATTGCTTTGGCTATTCGGGGTCTTTTGTGTGTCCATAGAAATTGTAAAATTTTTTATTCTAGTTCTGTGAAAAATGCCAGTGGTAGTTTGATAGGGATTGCATTGAATCTGTAGATTGCTTTGGGTAGTATAGTCATTTTCACAATGTTGATTCTTCCAATCCAAGAACATGGTATATCTTTCCATCTATTTGTATCATCTTTAATTTCTTTCATCGGTGTCATAATCTTCTGCATACAGGTCTTTTGTCTCCTTAGGTAGGTTTTTTTTTTTTTTTTTTTTTTGGCGGTACACGGGCCTCTCTGTTGTGGCCTCTCCCGTTGTGGAGCACAGGCTCTGGACGCGCAGGTTCAACGGCCATGGCTCACGGGCTCAACCGCTCTGCGGCATGTGGCATCTTCCTGGAATGGGCACGAACCCATGTCCCCTGCATCGGCAGACGGACTCTCAACCACTGTGCCACCAGGGAAGCCCTCCTTAGGTAGGTTTATTCCTAGGTATTTTATTCTTTTTTTGCAATGGTAAATGGGAGTGTTTTCTTAATTTCACTTTCAAATTTGTCATCATTAGTGTATAGGAATGCAAGAGACTTCTGTGCATTAATTTTGTATCCTGCTCCTTTACCAAATTCATTGATTAGCTCTAGTAGTATTCTGGTAGCATCTTTAGGATTCTCTATGTGTAGTATCATGTCATCTGCAAACAGTGACAGCTTTATTTCTTCTCTTCCGATTTGGATTCCTCATTTCTTTTTCTTCTCTGATTCCTTGGCTAAAACTTCCAAAGCTATGTTGAATAATAGTGATGAGAGTGGGCAACCTTGTCTTCTTCCTGATCTTGGAGGAAATGGTTTCAGTTTTTCACCATTGAGGATGATGTTGGCTGTGGGTTGCACACAGCATGCCCAGGGTCTCTTTTAAAAAGGCACTAATTCCATGGGTGAGGGCTTTGCTTTCATGACATAATCATTTCCCAAAGACTCTACCTCCTAATACCATCACCTTGGATGTTAGGATTTCAACGTATGAATTTGGGTGGAACATAAACATTTAAACCATAGCAGTTACTATCAAGTGAATGGCTTCCAATCAGCAGGGATATTGTGTGTGTGTGTGTGTGTGTGTGTGTGTGTGTGTGTGTGTGTGTGTTGTGCTATGAGGGGAGGGACTGGGAAGAATGAAGACTATTCTTAGATCCTTTCTCCAATGCTCCCAAATCAACACTTTCTATTTTATTGTTTATCATATACGACACTCCCCTTTCTTTTTGTAGTACCACTGAAATCAGCGTTAGAACCAGGGAAACATGATCTCCACAACATTAGTGTTCTCTGTTCATTCCTGCCTTTGCGTGGGCTGAGGGAGGAGGAGGCATATACCAACCTCCTCCACTGCCTATTAAGTTACCTAGCTCATTTTTTTCCCTGGGCTTCCATGTTTCCTGACTTTAGGCTTTTTCACATTGCCGGGACTGTGATTCATGCCACTAGCTCTTTCCATTAAGGCCTAGTGAAGGCTTGTCATTCATTGATTTGGTTTCTACTTTGAGGTTCAAATTTTGATGTAATGCTCTTCTCAGTCAAACTCATCAATGCCAGCATTTAATGCTCATTATAATTATGATTCTATTTCCTTTACATAATCAATGATCAACTCCTGAAAGCAATTTCTATGAATTTTGGCAGATTTACATTTTTTATGTCTTCTCTTTCTTTTCAGGTATTTTATTATCAAAACGTCTCACATTTTGTAAAATCTGTGCATTCTCTCCACTCGTGAATATAATTTTTTAAGTGAATAATAGATAAAGTAAATGCGTTCTCAGCTTCTAGGTAATTAATCCATCCAGTGTCTGTAGTCTTGATGAGAAAAATTATAAAGCTTTTGTCAGTCCTACAGAGAGACAGACAACCCAAAGGGAGGTAGGACCATTATACTCTGTAGGACTCTGCACAAAGATGGGGAGACAGAGTCCCAAACTAAACTGCAATTCACGTTTGGACCTGCCCAGTATTAGTCATCTGTCAGCCTGATTATATAGTAATCAGAAGCTTAGTAGCAACAAATTACATAGTGCTAAGAAAACCTTCAGATGGATTTGTCCCTAAATTCATGGCTTTTGTCATGTCATTATTTTTGTAGCATTTATGTTGTGGTTTAAATTAATACTTTACTATGTTCTGTGTTTCCTTTTTAAACTCATCCCCCCAAATTCCTCCCAAACACTTTTGACTTAGGAATTTGTGCATGGAACAAAGTAAGTTCCAATAAATATTTGTTAAATGAATGAATATAAATTGGACAGAATAATAGATTCTTTCACTTTTGCGACTAGATTTCTTCGGCAATCTAATGAAGCCTATGGACCCTTCTCAGAATAATGTTTTTAATGTATAAAATAAAATACATAAGATTACAAAGGAAATCAAATATATTGGAGAAATGAAGTAGTTCTGAAAACTGAGAAAAAAATAATACATGGATTTCTTTATCAATCCATTAAATTGATTGTATCCAATAACTACCATAATTTCAAAGTACATAATGACGAATATAATGATTTTTTTTGAGATATCTGCAACAACTGTAATGAGGTATGAAAATATCTGAAATTTCCATTGGTGACAGTGTCTGTGCTAAAGTTGCCATCTCCTGATGTTGTTGACATCTACTCCGTGACTCTGGGTCTGTGTCCTTTCTAACCTGGGCCCCAAAGTAACCCTATTTGTATCCAGAGTTTCTGAAAGTCTCTCACGAAGGTTGACCCTTCAGACTTTTGCTCTTTGCCTTTCATCTCCTGCAAGCAACCCTCAGAAGTTCCCCTATTCCCATCCTCTCCAGAGGAATAGGTGATACTTCAGACAAGTAAAGGAATGTTAATTCACCACTTCCTGCCTGCCCTCCAATCAACAAAATCTTAAAGACATAGTTCTGATTTTTGTCTTTCACCCTGTGTGGTTTCAGTTCTTTAGATGACAACATCATCTTATTTATTTTGGATTTGTTTGCAGTCATTCTGGTTTTAGAATTTTAGAATTTATATTGATTGTCTCTCCCTGTATTTACTGACATCACAACCCAAAAGTTGTGCTCTTACCCAACTGGCTGGAATGATGGTTCCAGCTGCTTCTAGACTTACTGGACAGCCACCTACATCTTAATACCAAATGCAGAGGGGTCAGTATGTTGCAACCATATTTTACAGTAAAACTTAAAATAAACTGTTTTATCTAAGACTTGACCCCACTTTAAACATTATGGATATTCCCAGGGTTCAATCCGTAGCACTCTTTACTTATCTTCCTAATCTTTAATAATTCCCAGGCCTGGTTTCTCTGGGTTCTTCACTCCACTCCCTTGCTTCCTTCTCTGGAGAGCTGGATCCTGCATTTTGTGATCTCTTTCTGTTGGCTGGAGTCCTATCATGAATAGACAGTGTGATGGTTAATTTTATGTGTCAACTTGGCTAGCCTATGGTATCCAGTTGTTTAGTCCAACATTAGGCCAGATATTGTTGTGCAGGTGTTTTGAAGGTGTGATTAAAATTTAAATCAGTACACTTTGAATAAAGTAGATTACCCTCCATTATGTATGGGTGGGCCTCATCCGATTGGTTGAAGGCCTTGAGAGAAAAGACTGAGGAAGAAGGAGTTCTGCCTCTAGACTGCCTTATGGGTCTCTAGCCTGCTGGCCCACCCTGCACATTTCATACTTGCCAGCCTCCACAGTTGTGTGAGCAACTTCCTTAAAATCTCTCTTTCCGTCCTAATGGTTCTATTTCTCTGTACAGTACAGATTCATTGTCCTGAACCTTGATGAGTTTACCCCCTGACTTTGAGTTTTGTTTCTTTGTTTGGGCTTCTCCCACTGTCATGTTATTTGGATCTGTCCCCATCAATATCTATACATGCCTGTCCCAAACATGATTTTTTCCATTTCTTGGAATATTGGACATTTTATTTTCCAGCAGCATTTGCCGGCTCCCGCTCTGCAGCAGGATCATTTTCCTCCTAACCTCTCCCATTGTTTCTAGTTTTTTCTGTCTTCTCCCCAGACTAATTTGATGAGGTCCCATGAAGTCTAGTGCCTGAGTCTGAGGAATCTTGATCCTTCTAAACATAGAACATATTCTAAGCACGTCATTAGTTCCAGTTATTAAAACATGTATATTTTCCTTGGTAAGTGAATAGATTCATAATCTGCTTTTCAATTCATTTCTTGTGAATTTGGCTAGTGGGACGTAGTCATCCAGAACCAGTGCATGTATGACTGAGCTAATGAAATTGAATTTTCAGGACCAGCAAAGTTGAGTTGATGAATTGAGTAAAGGTACTTGTGTTAGCTTCCTAGGGCTTCTGTAATAAATTACCTCAAATTTTGTCACTTAAAGCAAAAGAAATTTATTCTCCCTCAGTTCTGGAGGCCAGAAGCTCCAAAATCAAGGACTTCTCTCTAGAGGCTTTAAGGGCAATTTCTTCCTTGCGTCCTCCAGCTTCTGGTGGCCGTTAGCATTCTTCAGCTTCCTTGGTCTGTGGTCCCATCACTCCAAGCTTTGCCTCCATCTTCACATCGCCTTCTCCTCTATGTATCTGTGTCAGATTTCCCTCTGTATTTCTCTTGTGTTGCCATTAAGGCCACCCATGTAATCCAGGGTAATCTCACCTAAAGGTAACATTCACAGGTTCTGGAGATTAGGATGTGGGCGAATCTTCAGGGAGTTTACCTACCACAATATCCTTTTGCAACAGCCAACTCCCTCTTTGACTTCCCTTAATTTCATGAGCAGTTTCTAATAAAAGTTCTTTCTGAAAAATGCAGGTGGAGTTCTTTGAAATGGGTCAGTATAATGTGTAAATTACACAGTCTACAGAATGGGGATGGGAGATATATCAAGAATGTTATATCCACATTTTTAGTAGATTTCTTTGCAGATTCAATCATATGAGGCAGAGAGCCTGTAAGAAATTGACCTTGATAGGTCTTGCCATGCAAAATGCATCAAAACAAGGCCCAGGAGCAAAGAGTGTCTGTCATTTGACTTCTAGTGACCCTAGTTACTCACAAGATAATGAAATCCAAATATATAATTTCAGATTCAGGATGAGATAGATGCTGTAGTGAAATGGATGTTTGTAACACTACTAGAAGTACAAGAAAGCAGTCAGATCCAGTAGTGATGTATGAAAAATCAGCAAAAAGACTTTCTACAACATTTTTCTTAATAATATTTTAATAATCAGTGAAGCTTTTGCTCAATAAATATTTGCTGGATGAATGAATGGATTTCATGGGTATCGTGATATTGCTAGAGGCTGTGGTGGGACAGTTTGTGCTTTCCCTCACTGTTACAAGGCGGTAAGCAAAAGTGTTTTAAGAAGGAACTTTGCCACACCACTAGGAATCTATGTTAGGAAATCTAACACCATTTATAGCTTTGCTTTTCCAAGGTTTTTTTTCCTGGATGGGTCATCTTCAAGGGAGAATTAGTGTCATTTCTTTTGCATTCAGTCCTTGCATCAGTATCCTTAAAACTAAGAAATAAACTTTTTATTTGATGGATTATTGATAAATTTAAATATTAACATGTCACACTTAACCAGTGACATTTACCTAGTGAAAGCCACCAAGTGTATCAATACATTTGATTATATTCAATGAAAATTATGACTTGGCCTTAAAATATTTCTTTAAAATGTTTTGAATTTGAAAAACTGACTTATATATCCCATTTTATTGATTGATGCCTATACTAGCAAGTTCTCATAACTTTTGGTGGTGTGCATTACCTCCCACTTCAGTTTTGGTGGGGAAGTTATTTTTCTGTACACATCCTTTCCCTAGAAGATTGCTTTGGTTATTAGAGGATGTTGGTCAAAACACTGAACAAGCACATCAATTTTTTTTTCTGAGAGTAAAAGCAATGGCACTTTAGGAGATATTCTAGTGAGTAACTGCTCTGACTAAGCTTTCACAGATGTTTGCCTTCATTGGCTGCTATTTTGGGTTCACACTATCAGCAGGAACCAGAAATGTGATTCTCTTTTGACCCTCAATTTTAGCAGAAAATGTACACTGAAGAAGCATGTGGAGGGGGGAAATACGATTAGGAAATACCAGTAGTAGCAATATAATCAACATGCTCAACTAAAGGTATTTTCTTGTTTTAAAATATCCCCGAGAATTTTAACACCACAGTAAAAGTGCACTCTCAAACATTTTTTGGTTTAGGGAAGACACAAATGGTAGTCTATATTGTAAGGCATCCTCAGGATTCAACATAAAACACTGTGTCGGAGAAATTATATTCTCTTTACATTAGGCCTAGTGGCTTGCCTACTAGTCAGGTTTTAAAGAATGAGATGAACTATGTGTTTTCCTTCTTGCATTGAAGCAAATTAAACTTTGTTATTGAACATGACAGTGATTTTTGGAATATCTAGCACATATTTTTTAGTATTTTATTTTTATTTCATCTGAATTTGTATTTAAGGCGAGAATATTTTCTTACAGTGTAACTCATTTTTATAACTTTCAGAACATCAAAAATCTTTGAAATGATAAAAGCAAAGAAATATCTTTTTTGTTCACTTATTTTTAATTTTTATGCATCAAAAGTCCTTTGAATTTGTTTCCTTTTTCTTGAGTTTATCTGAAATATGCACACTCAAACACTAATAAGAGTTGTAAACATGTCCACATTCATAGTTCCCATCAAAAAAGAGATATTTCTGAAAAAGGTTACAGTATTCTAAATTTTCTTACCAAGAGTAAAAATATTATGTATTCCAAATTCATGTTAATTACCTATTATAAAAGCCTTGTAAAGTGAAATATCTTGTGAATCCATATCTATTTCCATCTATATCTATATCTTTTATGTTTGTTTTTAAATTTTTTTAACATCTTTATTGGAGTATAATTGCTTTACAATGGTGTGTTAGTTTCTGCTTTACAACAAAATGAATCAGTTATATATATACATATATCCCCATATCTTCTCCCTCTTGCGTCTCCCTCCCACCCACCCTCCCTATCCCACCCCTCCAGGCGGTCAAAAAGCACCGAGCTGATCTCACTGTGCTATGTGGCTGCTTCTCACTAGCTATCTAACTTACGTTTGGTAGTGTATATATGTCCATGCCTCTCTCTCGCTTTGTCACACCTTACCCTTCCCCCTCCCCATATCCTCAAGTCCATTCTCTAGTAGGTCTGTGTCTTTATTCCTGTCTTACCCTGAGGTTCTTCATGACATTTTTTTTCTTAAATTCCATAGATATGTGTTAGCATGTGGTATTTGTCTCTCTCTTTCTGACTTACTTCACTCTGTATGACAGACTCTAGGTCTATCCACCTCATTACAAATAGCTCAATTTCATTTCTTTTTATGGCTGAGTAATATTCCATTGTATATATGTGCCACATATTCTTTATCCATTCATCCGATGATGGACACTTAGGTTGTTTCCATCTCCAGGCTAATGTAAATAGAGCTGCAATGAATATTTTGGTACATGATTCTTTTTGAATTATGGTTTTCTCAGGGTATATGCCCAGTAGTGGCATCGCTGGGTCATATGGTAGTTCTACTTGTAGTTTTTTAAGGAACCTCCATACTATTCTCCACAGTGGCTGTATCAATTTATGTTCCCACCAACAGTGCAAGAGGGTTCCTTTTTCTCCACACCCTCTCCAGCATTTATTGTTTGTAGATATTTTGATGATGGACATTCTGACTGGTGTGAGATGATATCTCATTGTAGTTTGTTGTTGTTTTTTTTTTTTTTTTTTTGCAGTACGCGGGCCTCTCACTGTTGTGGCCTCTCCCGTTGCGGAGCACAGGCTCTGGACGCACAGGCTCAGCGGCCATGGCTCACGGGCCCAGCCGCTCCGCGGCATGTGGGATCTTCCCGGACCGGGGCACGAACCCGTGTCCCCTGCATCGGCAGGCGGACTCTCAACCACTGCGCCACCAGGGAAGCCCCCTCATTGTAGTTTTGATTTGCATTTCTCTAATGAATAGTGATGTTGAGCATTCTTTCATGTGTTTGTTGGCACTCTGTATATCTTCTTTGGAGAAATGTCTATTTAGGTCTTCTGCCCATTTTTGGATTGGTTTTTTTTTTTTTTTTATTAAGCTGCATGAGCTGCTTATAAATTTTGGAGATTAATCATTTGTCAGTTGCTTCATTTGCAAGTTTTTTCTCCCATTCTGAGGGTTGTCTTTTGGTCTTGTTTATGGTTTCCTTTGCTGTGCAAAAGCTTTGAAGTTTCCTTAGGTCCCATTTGTTTATTTTTGTTTTTATTTCCATTTCTCTAGGAGGTGGGTCTAAAAGGATCTTGCTGTGATTTATGTCATAGAGTGTCCTGCCTATGTTTTCCTCTAAGAGTTTGATAGTTTCTGGCCTTATATTTAGGTCTTTAATCCATTTTGAGCTTATTTTTGTGTATGGTGTTAGGGAATGATCTAATCTCATACTTTTATATGTACCTGACCAGTTTCACCAGCACCACATATTGAAGAGGCTGTCCTTTCTCCACTGTACATTCCTGCCTCTTTTATCAAAGATAAGGTGACCATATGTGCGTGGGTTTATCTCTGGGCTTTCTATCCTGTTCCATTGATCTATCTTTCTGTTTTTGTGCCAGTACCATACTCTCTTGATTACTGTAGCTTTGTAGTAAAGTCTGAAGTCAGGGAGCCTGATTCCTCCAGCTCCATTTTTCGTTCTCAAGATTGCTTTGGCTATTCGGGGTCTTTTGTGTTTCCATACAAATTTTGAAATTTTTTGTTCTAGTTCTGTGAAAAATGCCAGTGGTAGTTTGATAGGGATTGCATTGCATCTGTAGATTGCTTTGGGTAGTATAGTCATTTTCACAATGTTGATTCTTCCAATCCAAGAACATGGTATATCTCTCCATCTATTTGTATCATCTTTAATTTCTTTCATCGGTGTCATAGTCTTCTGCATACAGGTCTTTTGTCTCCTTAGGTAGGTTTATTCCTAGATATTTTATTCTTTTTGTTGCAATGGTAAATAGGAGTGTTTTCTTGATTTCACTTTCAGATTTTTCATCATTAGTGTATAGGAATGCCAGAGATTTCTGTACATTAATTTTGTATCCTGCTACTTTACCAAATTCATTGATTACCTCTAGTAGTTTTCTGGTAGCATCTTTAGGATTCTCTATGTGTAGTATCATGTCATCTGCAAACAGTGACAGCTTTACCTCTTCTTTTCCGATATGGATTCCTTTTATTTCCTTTTCATCTCTGATTGCTGTGGCTAAAACTTCCAAAACTATGTTGAATAAGAGTGGTGAGAGTGGGCAACCTTGTGTTGTTCCTGATCTTAGTGGAAATGCTTTCAGTTTTTCACCATTGAGGACGATGTTGGCTGTGGGTTTCTCATATATGGCCTTCATTATGTTGAGGAAAGTTCCCTCTATGCCTACTTTCTGCAGGGTTTTTATCATAAATGGGTGTTGAATTTTGTTGAAAGCTTTATCTGCATCTATTGAGATGATCATATGGTTTTTCTCCTTCAATTTGTTAATATGGTGTATCACGTTGATTGATTTGCATATATTAAAGAATCTTTGCATTCCTGGAATAAACCCCACTTGATCATTAATGATGATTAATGTGCTGTTGGATTCTTTTTGCTAGTATTTTGTTGAGGATTTTAGCATCTATGTTCATCAGTAATATTGGCCTGTAGTTTTCTTTCTTTGTGACATCCTTGTCTGGTTTTGGTATCAGGGTGATGGTGGCCTCGTAGAATGAGTTTGGGAATGTTCCTCCCTCTGCTATATTTTGGAAGAGTTTGAGAAGGATAGGTGTTAGCTATTCTCTAAATGTTTGATAGAATTCACCTGTGAAGCCATCTGGTCCTGGGCTTTTGTTTGTTTGAAGATTTTTGATCACAGTTTCAATTTCAGTGCTTGTGATTGGTCTGTTCATATTTTGTATTTCTTCCTGATTCAGTCTTGGCACGTTGTGCATTTCTAAGAATTTGTCCATTTCTTCCAGGTTGTCCATTTTATTGGCATAGAGTTGCTTGTAGTAATCTCTCATGATCTTTTGTATTTCTGCAGTGTCAGTTGTTACTTCTCCTTTTTCATTTCTAATTCTATTGATTTGAGTCTTCTCCCTTTTTTTTCTTGATGAGTCTGGCTAATGGTTTATCAATTTTGTTTATCTTCTCAAAGAACCAGCTTTTAGTTTTATTGATCTTTGCTATCGTTTCCTTCATTTCTTTTTCATTTATTTCTGATCTGATTTTTATGATTTCTTTCCTTCTGCTAACTTTGCGGTTTTTTTGTTCTTCTTTCTCTAATTGTTTTAGGTGCGAGGTTAGGTTGTTTATTCGAGATGTTTCCTGTTTCTTAAGGTAGGATTGTATTGCTATAAACTTCCCTCTTAGAACTGCTTTTGCTGCATCCCATAGATTTTGGGTCGTCGTGTCTCCATTGTCATTTGTTTCTAGGTATTTTTTGATTTCCTCTTTGATTTCTTCAGTGATCACTTCATTATTAAGTAGTGTATTGTTTAGCCTCCATGTGTTTGTATTTTTTACAGATCTTTTCCTGTAATTGATATCTAGTCTCCTAGCATTGTGGTCGGAAAAGGTACTTGATATGATTTAAATTTTCTTAAATTTACCAAGGCTTGATTTGTGACCCAAGATATGATCTATCCTGGAGAATGATCCATGAGCACTTGAGAAGAAAGTGTATTCTGTTGTTTTTGGATGGAATGTCCTATATATATCAGTTAAGTCCATCTTGTTTAATGTATCGTTTAAAGCTTGTGTTTCCTTATTTTCATTTTGGATGATCTGTCCATTGGTGAAAGTGGGGTGTTAAAGTCCCCTACTATGAATGTGTTACTGTTGATTTCCCCTTTTATGGGTGTTAGCATTTGCCTTATATATTGAGGTGCTCCTATGTTGGGTGCATAAATATTTACAATTGTTATATCTTCTTCTTGGATCAATCCCTTGAGCATTATGTAGTGTCCTTCTTTGTCTCTTATAATAGTCTTTATTTTAAATGTATTTTGTGTGATATGAGAATTGCTACTCCAGCTTTCTTTTGGTTTCCATTTGCATGAAATATCTTTTTCCATCCCCTTACTTTCAGTCTATATGTGTCTCTAGGTCTGAAGTGGGTCTCTTGTAGACAGCAAATACATGGGTCTTATTTTTGTATCCATTCAGCCAATCTGTGTCTTTTGGTGGGAGCATTTAGTCCATTTACATTTAAGGTAATTATCAATATGTATGTTCCTATGCCCATTTTCTTAATTGTTTTGGGTTCGTTATTGTAGGTCTTTTCCTTCTCTTGTCTTTCTTGCCTAGAGAAGTTCCTTTAGCAGTTGTTGTAGAGCTGGTTTGGTGGTGCTGAACTCTCTCAGCTTTTGCTTGTCTGTAAAGGTTTTAATTTCTCAATCAAATCTGAATGAGATCCTTGCTGGGTAGAGTAATCTTGGTTGCAGATTTTTCTCCTTCATCACTTTAAATATGTCCTGCCACTCCCTTCTGGCTTGTAGAGTTTCTGCTGAGAGATCAGCTGTTAACCTTCTGGGGATTCCCTTGTGTGTTTTTCTCTTGCTGCTTCTAATATGTTTTCTTTGTATTTAATTTTTGACAGTTTGATTAATATGTGTCTTGGCATATTGTCCTTGGATTTATCCTGTATGGGACTCTCTGTGCTTCCTGGACTTGATTAACTATTTCCTTTCCCATATTAGGGAAGTTTTCAAGTATAATCTCTTCAAATATTTTTTCAGTCCCTTTCTTTTTCTCTTCTTCTTCAGGAACCCCTATAATTCGAATGTTGGTGCGTTTAATGTTGTCCCAGAGGTCTCTGAGACTGTCCTCAGTTCTCTTCATTTTTTTTTTCTTTATTCTGCTCTGCAGTAGTTATTTCCACTATTTTATCTTCCAGGTCACTTATCCATTCTTCTGCCTCAGTTATTCTGCTATTGATCCCATCTAGAGTATTTTTCATTTCATTTATTGTGTTCATCATTGTTTGTTTCATCTTTAGTTCTTCTAGGTCCTTGTTAAATGTTTCTTGCATTTTGCCTATGCTATTTCCAAGATTTTGGATCATCTTTACTATCATTATTCTGAATTCTTTTTCAGGTAGACTGTCTATTTCCTCTTCATTTGTTAGGTCTGGTGGGTTTTTATCTTGCTCCTTCATCTGCTGTGTGTTTTTCTGTCTTCTCATTTTGCTTATCTTACTGTGTTTGGGGTCTCCCTTTTTGCAGGCTGCAAGTTCGTAGTTCCTGTTGTTTCTGGTGTCTGTCCCCAGTGGCTAAGGTTGGTTCAGTGGGTTGTGTAGGCTTCCTGGTGGAGGGGACTAGTGCCTGTGTTCTGGTGGATGAGGCTGGATCTTGTCTTTCTGGTGGGCAGGTCCACGTCTGGTGGTGTGTTTTGGGGTGTCTGTGGACTTATTATGATTTTAGGCAGCCTCTCTGCTAATGGGTGGGGTTGTGTTCCTGTCTTGCTAGTTGTTTAGCATAGGATGTCCAGCACTGTAGCTTGCTGGTCGTTGAGTGAAACTGGGTGCTGGTGTTGAGATGGAGATCTCTGGGAGATTTTCGCCGTTTGATATTTTGTGGAGCTGGGAGATCTCTTGTGGACTAGTGTCCTGATGTTGGCTCTCCCACCTCAGAGGCACAGCACTGACTCCTGGCTGGAGCACCAAGAGCCTTTCATCCACACGGCTCAGAATAAAAGGGAGAAAATGCAGAAAGAATGAATTAGTAGAAGTAGAAAGAAAGAAAGAAAGAAAGAAAGAAAGGAGGGAGGGAGGAAGGAAGGAAGGAAGGAGGGAAGGAGGGAAAAAAGAAGATAAAGTAAAATAAAATAAAGATAAAATATAATAAAGTTATTAAAATAAAAAAAGTAATTATTAAGAAAAAAAAAGGACGGATAGAGCCCTAAGACAAATGGTGGAAGCAAAGCTATACAGACAAAATCTCACACAGAAGCAAACATATACACACTCACAAAAAGAGGAAAAAGGGAAAAAATCACAAATCTTGCTCTCAAAGTCCACCTCCTCAATTTGGGATGATTCGTTGTCTAAAGGACGGAAGGAAGGAAAGAAAGAACGAAGATAAAGTAAAATAAAATAAAGTTATTAAAATAAAAAGTAATTATTAAGAAAAAAATAAAAAAATAAAAGGACGGATAGAACCCTCGGAGAAATGGTGGAAGCAAAGCTATACAGACAAAATCTCACACAGAAGCATATACATACACACTCACAAAAAGAGGAGAAGGGGAAAAAAACCCATAAATCTTGCTCTCAAAGTCCACCTCCTTAATTTGGGATGATTCGTTGTCTATTCATGTATTCCACAGATGAAGGGTACATCAAGTTGATTGCGCATGTTTAATCCACTGCTCCTGAGGCTGCTGGGAGAGATTTCCCTTTCTCTTCTTTGTTCTCACAGCTCACAGGGGCTCAGCTTTGGATTTGGCCCCGCCTCTGCGTGTAGGTCGCCGGAGGGCGTCTGTTCTTCGCTCAGACAGGACGGGGTTAAAGGAGCCGCTCACTCAGGCCGGGGGGGGGGTGGGGGGGGGGTGGGGGGGGGCGAGGGGCACGGAGTCGGGGGCGAGCCTGTGGCGGCAGAGGCCAGCGTGACGTTGCACCAGCCTGAGGCGAGCCGTGCGTTCTCCCGGGTAAGTTGTCCCTGGAACCCAGGACCCTGGCAGTGCGGGCTGCACAGTCTCCCTGGAAGGGGGGTGTGGATAGTGACCTGTGTTCGCACACAGGCTTCTTGGTGGCGGCGGCAGCAGCCTTAGCGTCTCATACCTGTCTCTGGGGTCCGGGCTTTTAGCCGCGGCTCGCGCTGGAGCTCCTTTAAGCAGCGTTCTTAATCCCCTCTCCTCGAGCACCAGGAAACAAAGAGGAAAGAAAAAGCCTCTTGCCTTTTCGCAGGTCCAGACTTTTCCCCGGACTCCCTCCCGGCCAGCCGTGGCGCACTAACCTCCTGCAGGCTGTGTTCATGGCGCCAACCCCAGTCCTCTCCCTGCGCTCCGAAGGAAGCCCGAGCCTCAACTCCAGGCCCTGCCCACCCCGGCGGGTGAGCAGATAGGCCTCTCGGGCTGGTGAGTGCCGGTCGGCACCGATCCTCTGTGCGGAAATCTCTCCGCTTTGCCCTCCGCACCCCTGTGGCTGCGCTCTCCTCCGCAGTTCCGAAGCTTTCCCGTACGTGGGGGGGTTTCTTGCCTTTTGGGAGGTCTGAGGTCTTCTGCCAGCGTTTAGTAGGTGTTCTGTAGGAGTTGTTCCACGTGTAGATGTATTTCTGGTGTATCTGTGAGGAGGAAGGTGATCTCCGCGTCTTACTCTTCCGCCATCTTCGGAGTAAAATTTCTTTACAATGTTCTATATCTATATCTTTATATCTATGTCTCTGTAACATTTGTTATATTGACAGACTTTTCATATGTGTTACATCAACAATTCAGATTTCTGCTTATTTTTAAGCTGCCCAGAGTGCCAACTAAACGGTTAGTACTGTCATTTCAAGTTAATGTGCAAGGTGGAGTTAAGGGGTTCAAGATAGGGATAGCAGAGTTTCAGGGTACTCAACATGTTCAGATGATTATTTCCTTAAAAATAGAATCTTGGTAACTATCACACTAGGTTGAAATGATATGTTTGTAAAATCGTATACCACAATTGTCATGAATCTTCCTAGATGTCTGTCTAATATAAAAATATACCCAGGAATCAGGGAATTAAATAGTACTGTACAAAGAGTATGGACTTTGGAGTCAGACAGACTTGGACTTGAACTCCATATCTATCTCTTTTTTCCTGTCTCTTGTTAAGTTAATGTTTGTGAGCCTCTGTTTTGCCATCTTTAAAAGAAATAGTATCATCTTTTGTAAATTAAGTTAGAAAATGTATATAAAATGCTTATTAGAGTACCTGATACATCAAGTCCACTATAATTATTAATATTTTCCTACCTTTTAAAGGCCTGAATTAAATTAAAATAACTCTAGATATAGTCTAATAAAGCAAAAGTCCTTATATACATTATTACAGTCATTAAGATAAACATAGATTCCTAAAAGAAATATGATTGGGTCTATTAGCAATTGAGCTGGGGTCTCTAAGTAACTTAAACTTTCTCCTTTAATAATAGTATAATATAAATAAAGCCAGTAGAGGTATAGCAGTAACAATAGACATTTATTGGGCACTATGGGCCATGCATTTTGTTGTATGCACTCTTGTTCAATTCTTACAACACTCTCATGAGGCAAATACTACTATCATTCCTATTTTAGGAAGGTTCAGTAACTTGCTCAAGGTCACACAATTAGTAAGTGGCAAGGCTGGGACTTGAAGCCTATATGACTTCAAGTTGTGCACCTGAATTAAGGTGTGGCAGCGGAAATAGAAAGAGGTATTAAGAGTTAAAATGGATTGGAATTCCCTACTGTTTGGTTGGGGCCTAAAGGATAGAGTGGAGTCAAGGCAAGTAAACACATCACTAGTGGCTCCCTTCTAGGTAGAACAGTTGCAGGTAGCAAAAACCCTTATGAGTTAACTTAAGCTCCCCCAAAGAATTTGTTGTAAGGTTCCCGTAGTGACCCACAGAACCCAAAGCCAGGAATGCAGCTGCTCTAGGAACACAGGAAATATTTCTTTCTCTTCTCTGAACATTTGGTTCACTTGTCTCTATGCAGGTGGGCTTCCTTGGCTCCCAACCTCCATGGAACAATTCATCACTGGCCCCCAGCTCCCAAATTTGCCTACTTCAGGTTCAGCTACATAGAGAAACATTCTCCCTTTCTCTCCTAATACAAAGGTAATCAAGCTGACCCAGTTGGAATCAGGTACCCCAGTCCAAGAAACTGTTGCCAGGGCTACAGAGTTATATAACACAAACTTGGCTTCTGGGAAACAATCCAGGGTGGGAGCAGTCCCCAGAGAAGAGGGTCTAGGCTGACACCTTCATGTGTGGCCACCACAGTGCCATTCACTAAAAGGAAATGTCCAGGGTCCTAGGCAGTGGTGATATCAAGGAGGCAGTGAACTGGAGACTTTATTCTAGAAATGTTTATCCTACTGATGGTGAAAAGTTTGCAATAATGGTGAGTTGGAAATAGCTTTATATTTCAAGACTTTCTGTCTTAGAGACATCATTTGGTACAGAGCACAATATCTGTTCCTGGGTGTCAACAGTATCAACGCTGTATACCGTCAAAGATAAGGTAATATCCATTCTGCATTTCCCCCTCTTAAGTCTAGATTGACTCTAGAAAGTTTGAAGTTCAGGTAACAGGGTGCTGTGGTGTAAGGGGTACTCAAAACATCAGTTTTTGGGGAAAACGTCATGGGTGTGGCGGCTTTTAAAACTTGCCATTTTATAGTTGTGAGCATTTTTTACTTTCTAAGGGTTGAGACTTAAACTTACCTGTGGAACAAACAGTTCCTTTATTTTGGGAAAAGCTACACTGCAAGACGAATTAAGTTCTTTCCCATTGTTCTTGGGGGAAAAAACTTAATGCAAAGGAGTTATTCAGGAACAGATGCATCCAACAGAGCAGATTTGTTTAGTGAAATAAACTGGGTACACCTTTCAGGAAACTCGTGTCTCCAGCACTGATATTTTCCTTAGAAATGGATTTAGGCCTCCATTCTGACCCTCTTTGGGCCTACCACTCTCCACAGGGTGAGGAGTCCACAGGGCCCGTGGGACATGCCCTCTTGGAAGCTGCTCTCCCACTTGTTGACCACATTCTAGGTATCAAGAACCCCTTAATTTCCTGCTCAGACATCCCTGACCCTGATCCCAGGGCCTCTTTACTGAGTCTGATTTCTTGAGAAGGTTTTGGAAAGAGCTTAAAGGAGCAATGTGGTTTGACCACTTGTGAGGTCTTTTACGGTACAGGATGGAGCTGAGTCAAAGGAGAAAAGGGGTGAGCCAGGGGTCTCCATTGCCCTGAGTACCACAAATGTTAGGGGTGGGGCTGCCCTCAGAGTGGTAGTTCTCATACCTTAATACACAGAAGAATTATGTGAAGGGCTTGTTTAAAATATGTATAGTTTGTACCTCCACATGTGTATATGTTTCTCTATCCAAGAAATTTCCCTCAGGATACCAGCAGTAGAACCCTCCACAACTGTAGGGTTATACTTAGGGCTGACATTTTAACTTTCTGTTGGGGAAGAAACTTCCAGCCGGCTTGTTGTGACCCAGGTTGGAGCAGGTAGACTGGTAGATCATGGGAAATGTGCTGATGGGGGACAAAGATGGTTCTGATGCCTTTTGGAGGCTGTGGCATAAGAACAGTGCCCCCTTGAAGAAAATGGATTATCTAGGGAAGAAGTCAGTCCCATGGTAGAAAAGGAGGGCTTCAAAGGTAAGCCTTAGGCTGCGGCAGAAGGGAAATCTCCATTCTCTCTTTTGGACTTGACAGTTTGTCCAGGAATCTAAATTGTGGAAATATTTGGGTCATTCTTAGAGGTAGAAGTGAGCTGGCCCCCAAACAAGGAAATAGAATATGTACTCTTGAGGTTGCAGCCCCTGGTCTCTAATTGCCCCTTTGATTGGCTGGTATAAGGATTTGCAGGTTATTTTTCCTTCTCATTCTTCCTAAACTTGAAGAATTGGGTAGAGGCAAGGAAGAAATTAGTGTCCTCTTCTCTTGAGGGCAGAGCGACCATAGGGAGGGCTCATCAGTGCCCAGGGGAGTGTCATTCTCAAGAAGCCATTACCACTATCCCAGCATCGTGGGAAGTTGAAGAGGCCAAATACCAAGATGTATTCCTGAGCACATTTGAGACAGTGTTTGGGAAACTCAGGGGTAGCTGGGGGGACGGTTTGAAGAGAGTTAGTTTCTAGCAACTAAGCTGAAGTGGTTTGTGCTTTTGTAAATTGTCCTGACTTTACTTAGTAATCACAGGCTGGGACCAGGGACTTTTGGGTCACATTCATGATCTTTTTGAATGTTTCTTGGTATTTTTATGCTCTGACCACATTCTGATGGGAAAAATACTTTATGCTAGTTTCATGTGGAACTCTGAACAGGACAATTCAGTTCTGTACTTCCTGGAGGCACAGCCTGACACTACAGTAAGACTAATATAGTGAAAAAGAAGTGTTCCAACAACGTGCTTTGCTGCTGAAGATAGTAATGGTCAGAAACTCACTCCCAGAGGTAGAGATCTACAGAAAGCATAGAAAGGTTTTTAGGGCAATTAGAACAGGGGAAATATTACCATAAAATTGTGGTTGATGGGAAAGACAAAAATGAAAGGTGGAAATTGAAATCTGAGTGACAGGTTCAAATGTTCATTATTAACCAGGCCTTAAAGAAAGAGTCTATAGTTAATCAAAAGGGAATTAAAAGCTGAGGGCCTGGAAAGGCCCCAATGTTTTAAGGGATGGGGGATTGTAAACATATAACTCTTCAAGCTGGAAGGACAGGTTTAGGAAGCCCAGAAGATGTGGAGATAAAGTCCAACCACAAACTGAAGCACACCCGAATATTTACTGGCTTAATCTTGGAAGAGGCACCCACACTCTGTGCCCCTATGACACAGTTTTAGAGGGGTAACTGTTCTCTTTGCTTGGGTAAATAGATTTGTAACCCCAGGAAGAAATAATGAAGTGATAAATCAAAAACTTATAGTTTAATATTTTTATTTTAAATCTAGGAAAACATTTAGTAACTAGGCTTGTAATCAAACCACTTTTGTATATTCCATTTGCATTTTAGGCTTAAGAGGATTTGAGCTCCTAAATTTAAAGATTTGGTTTATTAGATATATAAAATTGCTTATGAGAAAGATTTTTGTTGTTTTTTATACTGACTTGTCAGGTGAGTTTTTTGTCATTGTAATTTAGGATGTCTAAGAGAATCTGATTAATTAAATGTATTAAATAGCTAAATATTTATAAGAGCTATCAAATATAAGCAATATATAAGCATCACTCAAAGGAGAAGTATAAATGATTGTTCTTATTTGGGTATAAAAGTTCATAAAGAAAAATAGATTTAAAAATATATTTTAAGGGCTTCCCTGGTGGCACAGTGGTTGGAAGTCCGCCTGCCGATGCAGGGGACACGGGTTCGTGCCCCAGTCCAGGAGGATCCGACATGCAGCGGAGTGGCGGGGCCCGTGAGCCATGGCTGCTGAGCCTGTGCGTCCGGAGCCTGTGCTCCGCGGCAGGGGAAGCAACAGCGGTGAGAGGCCCGCGTACCGCAAAAAAAATATGCTTTTCTGGACACAAAAGCCGTTTTGGATAATAAAAGCTTACTTGGACCTCAAGTGGTTCATTGTGGCTCCACTACTCCCTTGCTTGTGACATTTAGCAAGTTATTCAACCCCATTGTTTCTTTTTCCTCACTGTAATATGGAGATAATAGTAGGAGTATTTCATGGGGTTGTTAATGAGATTTAAATGAGGTATACAGTAAAGCACTTAGAACAATATTTGGTATATACTAGGTGTACAATAAATAAGTATAGCTCCACATCTCTGCTGTGGCACTGGAAAAAGTTCTGGAAAAGGGCCCCAGAGATGGAGGGGCCAGGATGGCTCTGGTTTGCAGCACTTGAGTCTTCCCCTGATTCTTCTCCTCAGCAGTTACTTGGCTTTTGAAACTCATCTATTATAACATTCTTTTACTTGAATAGTTTAAAATCATCTTCACTGTAGTAACAAAGTCCTTAAAAGAAAAACACAGATACATGGCTCTGCAGGGGCATTTGTACATGGTGGTGATGGGCTTACATAAGCAAACCTATAAAACATATGAATGATAAAAATATCAGACTTCTCAGGTAAAGTTAAGGATTGCTGCTGTGTTCACTGGATGGCAACAATTTGGTTAATGCATGTGATACCTACAGTAAATTGTATGGAGAAATCAGGTATGGAAACAGTGCTTGTGTCAAAGCTGAATTCTGTTTTGATTTAATAAGAGACATGGGCAAGCTGTATTCATGGTTCATCCTCTCCTATACAAGAAGGGTAGAGAGAGTGAGCTGAAGGGAACTTGGATAATAAAGAGCCACATCCTAAGACTTTCCTGGTGGCACAGTGGTTAAGAATCCATCTACTAATGCAGGGGAAACAGGTTCCAGCCCTGGTCTGGGAAGATCCCACATGCCACGGAGCAAACTAAACCCATGCACCACAATTACTGAGCCTTCTCTCTAGAGCCCACGAACCACAACTACTGAGTCTGCGGGCTCTAGGGCCTGTGTGCCACAACTACTGAAACCTGCACGCCTGGAGCCCATGCTCCATAACAAGAGAAGCCACTGCAATAAGAAGCTCATGCACCGTAACGAAGAGTATCTCCCACTCACCACAACTAGAGAAAGACCACGCACAGCAACAAAGACCCAACACAGCCAAAAAAAAAAAAAAGAAAAGAAAAAGAAAAAGGAAAGAGCCACATCCTACATTCTACCCACATCAGAAAATCTTTGTGTTCTACCAGATATTGGAACTACACGGGAGGAGGGAGATAGGTTACTATCAGATATCAAATACCAAATTAAACTAGCTACTTGTGTAATGGTTAACACTGCACTGCAACTCAGGTAGACATTTTATTAAGCCTGAAGAAGGTGAGAATGTAGTTAACTAAATCTGTGGTTAAAAGACTCATGGAATGTGGGAATCACAAAATCTGTCACTTGATTGTTGCTTATTTTGAATTACCAGTCCAACTGTTACTACAGAATCATAGAATCACATGACACTTCACCTGTTTCAAGTCATCCACATCCTTCTAATACAGCTTCTCAACAAGAACTAATTTGATTTTGCTTTTCATAAAGACTCTCAGGGAAGAGATTTTATGACTTCCCTTGTTAGTGCTTTCATAGCTGTCAGCCTACATCACTAGGAAATCTTTCCTGGTGTCTCTTAGGAAATTCCCTGAAAATTAATGAGTAACTAAATCTTGCTCCTGAGTGGGAGGGAAAGATAATGGAATATGAGTCTGCTGAACCAAAGGTGAATGGACCTTCAGTTTATTTGATGTCTGAGCTTCCAGAAGTGGTGAGGCAACTTCTGTAGGTGAATCACAGACTAGGAGGAGATGTGGTTGGCCCTGACACACCCACTTTGTTTCAGGGAGAGTCAAATGGAACTGTGCCAGGGAGTACTACTGTAAAACATAACAGAACCTCAACATAACAGAACCTCAGCTCACTCTGGAACACTTTAGAAAATTGGAGACAGCCATGGACGTGGTATTCATCATTAAAAAAAATTCATTGTAGAGTAAAGGGACCATAAGGAATTCTTCCTTATTTTTAAATGTATATTCAATTTTCAATGACTACTTTGAAATTATAACATATAGTTCAAAATAGAATGGCTTATTAAACAGTCAGTTTGCTGAGTCAGGGTTGGGGCAGATGGGACTATTTTAGAAATGGCTGAGGTGGTGTCATCATATGTCATGGCCATTAAGGTGAGGAAAATAAGGAAATACTCCAATGTCTTCAAATGGCAGCTACTCAAGAAAAAAAAGGTCAGATATGGATACAGATTGAAAATCAAGTTAAAATAAGATTAGATAACTCTTGGTAACTTAGTTAGTGGCAGAGAAGTGTTAAACAGCCATTTAAACAGTGGAGAAAATTTCTAAGAGAATTATTGCTGTTTCTAAGCTGGGGCTCGAGGAAAGATGGATTGGGCCAAACCAGGAAAATTAGGGGGCAGAAATCTGTTCTACAAGATAAGGTTGTCACTCTCACCACTATTATTCAACATAGTTTTGGAAATTTTAGCCAAGCAATCAGAGAAGAAAAAGAAATAAAAGGAATCCAAATCGGAAAAGAAGAAGTAAAGCTGTCACTGTTTGCAGATGACATGATATTATACATAGAGAATCCTAAATATGCTACCAGAATACTACTAGAGGTAATCAATGAATTTGGTAAAGTAGCAGGATACAAAATTAATGCACAGAAATCTCTTGCATTCTTATACACAAATGATGAAAAACCTGAAAGAGAAATTAAGAAAACACTCCCATTTACCATTGCAACAAAATGAATAAAATACCTAGGAATAAACCTATCTAAGGAGACAAAAGACCTATATGCAGATATAAGACACTGATGAAAGAAATGAAAGATGATACAAACAGATGGAGAGATATACCATGTTCTTGGATTGGAAGAATCAACATTGTGAAAATGACTATACTACCCAAA
Organism: Delphinus delphis; assembly: GCF_949987515.2. NCBI lineage: Eukaryota > Metazoa > Chordata > Mammalia > Artiodactyla > Delphinidae > Delphinus > Delphinus delphis. The sequence continues at coordinate 124,202,258 of NC_082685.1, forward strand.
GCAATCTACAGATTCAGTGCAATCCCTATCAAACTACCAATGGCATTTTTCACAGAACTAGAACAAAAAATTTCATAATTTGTATGGAAACACAAAAGACCCCGAATAGCCAAAGCAATCTTGAGAAAGAAAAACGGAGCTGGAGGAATCAGGGTCCCTGACTTCAGACTATACTACAAAGCTACAGTAATCAAGACAGTATGGTACTGGCACAAAAACAGAAATATAGATCAATAGAACAGGATAGAAAGCCCAGAGATAAACCCACGCACCTATGGTCAACTAATCTATGACAAAGGAGGCAAGGATATACAATGGAGAAAAGACAGTCTCTTCAATAAGTGGTGCTGGGAAAACTGGACAGCTACATGTAAAAGAATGAAATTAGAACACTCCCTAACACCATACACAAAAATAAACTCAAAATGGATTAAAGACCTAAATGTAATGCCAGACACTGTAAAACTCTTAGAGGAAAACATAGGCAGAACACTCTATGACATAAACCACAGCAAGATCCTTTTTGACCCACCTCCTAGAGAAATGGAAATAAAAACAAAAATAAACAAATGGGACCTAATGAAAGTTAAAAGCTTTTGCAAAGCAAAGGAAAATGTAAAGAGGAAAAGACAACCCTCAGAATGGGAGAAAATATTTGTAAATGAAGCAACTGACAAAGGATTAATCTCCAAAATTTACAAGCAGCTCATGCAGCTCAATACCAAAAAAAGAAACAACCCAATCGAAAAATGGGCAGAAGACCTAAATAGACATTTCTCCAAAGAAGATATACAGATTGCCGACAAACACATGAAAGGATGCTCAACATCACTAATCATTAGAGAAATGCAAATCAAAACTACAATGAGGTATCACCTCATACCAGTCAGAATGGCCATCATCAAAAAATCTACAAACAATAAATGCTGGAGAGGGTGTGGAGAAAAGGGAACCCTCTTGCACTGTTGGTGGGAATGTCAATTGATACAGCCACTATGGAGAACAGTATGGAGTTCCTTAAAAAACTAAAAATAGAACTACCCTGCGACCCAGCAATCCCACTACTGGACATATACCCGGAGAAAACCATAATTCATAAAGAGTCATGCACCACAATGTTCATTGCTGCTCTATTTACAATAGCCAGGACATGGAACAACCTAAGTGTCCATTGACAGCTGAATGGATAAAGAAGATGTGACACATATGTACAATGGAATATTACTCAGCCATAAAAAGAAATGGAATTGAGTTATTTGTAGTGAGGTGGATGGACCTAGAGTCTGTCATACAGAGTGAAGTAAGTCAGAAAGAGAAGAGCAGATACCGTGTGCTAACACTTATATATGGAATCTAAAAAAAAAAAAAAGGTCATGAAGAGCCTAGGGGCAGGACAGGAATAAAGACGCAGAAGTAGAGAATGGACTTGAGGACACAGGGAGTGGGAAGGGTAAGCTGGGACAAAGTGAGAGAGTGGCATGGACATATATACACTACCAAACGTGAAATAGATAGCTAGTGGGAAGCAGCCGCATAGCACAGGGAGATCAGCTCAGTGCTTTGTGACCACCTAGAGGGGTGGTATAGGGAGGGTGGGAGGGAGAGAGACGCAAGAGGGTGGAGATATGGGGATATATGTATATGTATAGATGATTCACTTTGTTATAAAGCAGAAACTAACACACCATTGTAAGCAATTATACTCCAATAAAGATGTTTGAAAAAACCTAACAAACTAGTGAATATAACAAAAAAGTATGCTCACAGATATAGAGAACAAACTAGCAGTTACCAGTGGTGGGGGAGGAGCTATATAGGGCTGGGGGAGCAGGAGGCACAAACTTTGGGGTGTAAGGTAAGCTCAAGGATATATTGTACAACATGGGGACTATAGCCAATATTTTTTCATAACAATAAATGGAAAGTAATCTTTAAAAATCATATTAGGGCTTCCCTGGTGGCGCAGTGGTTGAGAGTCTGCCTGCCGATGCAGGGGACACGGGTTCGTGCCCCGGTCCGGGAAGATCCCACATGCCGCGGAGCGGCTGGGCCCGTGAGCCATGGCCGCTGAGCCTGTGCATCCGGAGCCTGTGCTCTGCAACGGGAGAGGCCACAACAGTGAGAGGCCCACGTACCGCAAAAAAAAAAAAAATCATATTAAAAAAAAAAGAAATCTGGTCTAGTAAATAACCCTAGAATAAGGCCAAGGGATAGGGGATTAGTCCAAGTAGGGTTTGGAGGTGGAGTGAGGAAAACAGATAGGCAAGATCTAAGTATCAAGAGCATAGCTTCAATTCAAACCCCAAGTTCAGGTTTCAGTCCTAGTAAAAGCAGTGAAGACAACAGCCAAAAGTTCCAAGCAGCAGAAAATCAACACAGATCCAGACAAGTAGGAGAGAGCCACCCTGGTCTTAAGGTGCTTTGGTGCAAATTAGTAAAAGCCACCCCTTCTTCTGGGAGATGGTGCTCAATGTCAAGTCTCAAGGATTGGTGAGTGAATTGTAGGCTGATGTCAGCTTCCAAAAACCAGGGCCCACCTGTGGGACCCAACTACACAAATGTGCACAGTGGCTTGGCGAGAGCGATTGCATCGGTGTATCACCACACCATTAGTTCTCATCCTAGGACCCCGGTACATGCCCACTGATTCACAGTTTCTGGGGGTAGGGTCCTGGAATCAGTATTTTGTCCCTTAAGATAAAAAAGTATTTTATATATATATACACGTGTGTGTATGTGTGTATATATATATATATATATATATATATATATAAAGTATTATATATATACACACACATACATATATGTATATTTTTTTGCAGAAGTAGTACCTGCCTATGCCTCTTGAAGTCAAAATGAAACAAGAATATGCATGAAGACAAAACTAAAGCCTATCTTCCTCTTTCTACCCCACTCGGAAGGCCCTAGGATTAGTCACTCCTGGTAGATTTTGTTTGTGCATACAAAAATGTATTTGTATTATCTATATTAATGTCTCATACAGGATAAAAAAAACTGTGAAGTAGTATTCACAAGGTTTCCCTATGCATTTCCACTCCTCTCACCACGAAAAAAAGAATTTTTGCCTACTTGGAACTCAGGATTTTGGTTATAGAGATGAAGAAAATGAGCTAAAGGAGACATCGAACTTGAAGGAGCCTGAGATGATTGTATCAGTCAGGATCCTGGCAGGAATCAGATGGCACACTCAAGCTGGGGCACAGAGAAGAGCTTAATTGAAGGACTGTTTACAGAGGAGTGGGCAGGGTTTAAATAAGCTACCCAGAGGTGTGGAAGTACCCCAGGGCTAATAACACCTGGGAGCTGCTACCACCTCCAGCCACATGGGGCAAGGAGTGCTGGCTGTTGCTGCTGGGACCCAGGCTGACAACTCAGTAGGGAGCGATCTGAGCGGTAAAAGCACTTGACCTCTCTCTCCTCGCTTCCTTCTACTTCCTGCCAAGTCTTCCCACTGGCCCAGCTCAATTGGAAGCCAGAAGGCAAAGGGGCCTGGTGATATCATCCATTGAGGTCAGCCTCAGAGCAGGCCACAGAGTAGGAGAGCAAAGGAGGCTGGTGGGGCAACTGGAGGATATCCAGCACAATATGTTTCTGAAAATATATATCTTAGCAGGCAGGAGAAGTGACGGAAAACATTGCCAGAGCCCTGTATGAAAAGGAAAAGAGGGGTTGGGGTATTTAGAGAAAGCAGAAGATCCTTTAGTGACAGAGCACTATGCTGTTGCTGCTGGTGCTGGGGTGTGTGCTTCTGTGTGTGTGTGTGCATGTGTGTGTGTGAGAGAGAGAGAGAGAGAGAGATAAAAGAGATTTTAAAGAAAGTTGCCACAGATTATAAATTGAATGCTCTTTAGTGGTTACAAGACACTGTGTTTCTTTTTCAAATATTCTGGTTTTGTTGGAATGCTGGTTTACTTTTTTCCCTTCAAATATGTACAGGGATTTTTATACAAGGAGGTTCATTATGGCATATCCTTAGTGCAGAGAAAAAAACTAGAAGGAGATATAAAAAAATGTTCACTGATTTAATTTCTAGAAAATGGAATTATAGCTGACTTTTATTTCTTATTTTGTGCTTTTTAGCATTTTCCAAACTTCTGGCCATAAAGATGCATTATTTTATAGTAACTCAGTCTTGGACCTAGATCCTTTTCCTTTCTTTATCTTTACTCCCCATAGGTGATCTCATCCGTTCTCACGGGTTTAAACATCATCCATATGCTGAAAACTCCCACATTTACATTTCTAGCTCTGACTTCTCTCCTGAGATCCAGACTTATTTGCCAACTGCTCCCTGACATCACCCCTGGGTTGTCTAATAGACATCTCAAAGTCCACATGTCTGAAACAGAGGTCTCGACTTAACCCCCTCTCCCTCTAATTGCCTGATCTCTCCTTTCCCAGGACTGGGGGTTTAAAAATTATATTTTGCATAGTCAATCCACATGTTACAAAACGTAAAAGGTACAAAAGATTAATCATTGTAAAAGATGTTCCTGTCCTAACCCAGGTTTTGTTTCCCTGTTCCCTATCAAGTTTTCCTTCCCTAAAACTTTGTCTGAATTTTTATCTTCTTTGTGCATACGAATATATGTGAATATACTTTTTTATATTTTTAAATTTTACATAAAAGTTAGCTTTTTTTTTTTTTTTCCCCCAATACGCGGGCCTCTCACTGTTGTGGCCTCTCCCGTTGCGGAGCACAGGCTCCAGACGCGCAGGCTCAGCGGCCATGGCTCCGCTCTGCAGCATGTCGGATCTTCCCGGACCACGGCACGAACCCGTGTCCCCTGCATCGGCAGGCGGACTCAACCACTGCGCCACCAGGGAAGCCCAAAAGTTAGCATTTTTTATCCACTGCTCAGCATCTTGTATTTTCTCTTAACAGCCCCTCTTGGAGATATTTCTATCTATACCAGTATAGATAGAGCTGTTCATTCTTTTTAATATCTGCATAGCATTCCATTATGTGAATAGGGTTAATTTTTTTTAAACAAGCCCTTATCCTGAGGCTAGACTATTTGCATTCCAGTTATATTATGTGTGATAAAAAATTATACCATATCAGGATTACTATTATATAACTGTCTTTTTTGACCCATCAATAGATAGTGGGCATTCTTCCATATTAGTGCCCACAGAGCTACCACTTCTTAAAATAATCACAGCCTTCACGTTTTATAATATGAATGTGCCATAATTCACCCAACCACACCTTTGTTTATGAGCACTTTGTTTTCCGTAGTCTTTTGCTTTCATAAGCAATAGTGTGATGGACATCTCCCTCCAATTCCCTGTGGTGGTGTTCACCACACCTTATTTCTTTTTCTCCAGAGCACACAGCTAGTCTACATTTCCCAAGCTCCCTTCCAGGTAGAGAGAACAAGTTCTTGTCATCCAGTTCTGACAGACAATATGGGTCAAAGTGATGTTTTCAACTTCTAGACCTGGTCCATAAACATCTCCCACACCATCCTCTGTACGTTCTCTTTCCCCAACTTGCAACTTAATAGAGGGGACTCCAAGGACCTAGAGAAGGAGGGAGTCACCACATAGCTCTCTGAATGATGTGTGAGCAGAGCTCCCCTGTTGACTTGCATTGGCCTGTGATATGAGCACAAAATACACACATTGTATTGAGCCACTGAGATTTTAAAGGTTATTTTTCACTTCGGTTTGTCTATCCTAAATAATATGCACATATCTATGCTTCTACAGAGAAGCATTAGAGGCATCTAGTTTTGTAGGATGAATTTTGAGAATCACGAAGCCTAAATGGCCTAAACATTTAAAATTTGACATTTATTGTCAGTTTGTTCTCCAAAAAGTGTACCTTAGCTTAAAATCATGAAAATCATGAAAACCATAAAATCATGAAAATGGCCAAGGAGAATGAAAATATCTCTTCTATTTATTTTATAAAATAGGTATGAAGGAGTAATTAAAGTGGAATCTAAAAAAAATTAAAGCTTTAGCATTGCAATGACATTAAAGGTTTAAATGGTAAATATGCAGATTAGTATTGTCTAAAAGATTATTGGTTGCCGGTGTTGATGGGGGTGAGAGAGTATCTGCATTTAGTTAAAGAGCTCTCTAGGTGATTCTGATGCCAGGTTTGGAAACCACTAGCCTGATGTGTTGTGGATTTTAAGTGGCTAAATGCTGTGTATTCAATGGTGCCCCTCATAAAGTATCATGGAGTCCATATATAGCAATAGAAGAATCTTTTCTAGCTTGTCTCAATTTAGAAGTTGTACTTCTACTCTTTTTGTCTCTAGCAGGCTTTAGAAGTAATCCTATCATCATAACACAGACAGAATAGCACGTTAGGGGCAGAGAGCCCTCAAAGCACTGAGAGCCGTAGGACTGAATGAATAGATAGAGAAACAATCCCAACATAGCAGCTCACTAGTAGCAGACATTTTGCAGAAGTGTCTTGGTGAAAAGCAAAGGTTTTTTAGAAATCAACTGAGGAACACTTTGCCTGAATTTGTTCAAAATTCAGAAGAAAAAATAGACAACCAAAAGCAGGAATTGATTGATTATTTTCCACAGTTGGGATTGGCCAGTACAATTCAAGAAGGTAATCATGTCTTTAAAGAAGAAATAATCAGCAGAAACTCATCAAATACATAAAGGAAAAGAGAACTAGACCAGAGAAGATTCCATTCCCTACTCAACATCTGCCAGAAGGATTTATTAAATCCTAGTGAGAAAAAAATGGAAGTTAAAATTGGAATTCTAAATGTGTGTGTATATATATATATATATATATATATATATATATATATTCTAAAAATGACTATATTGCAAACTGTACATGGGTCTTATTTTCTTAGTGTGGGCTGGATTCTCAATTAATCCTATAATTATCTTTAATAAAATCCCAAGTTAATTCTTATAGATATTCTTATCAGACTGGGAACACATGCAATCCTAGCTGACAAGTGCAGTGATGACAAGTGATTCTGGTGCTTTTTTAGATCAACCACATGCCTTTGAAAGTGGTGTCTTTATAAGACATGTTTCTGTCAATGGCATGCATTTTCCATAGGCTCTCAGCTTTGGAAAGATCTGGTGGCAGTGTTAACTCCCAGTCATAGGCAGGCTGGGATTCAGAGACATAAAATCAATTTGTTAGTGGGAGGGTTCTGGGATGCCCAGAAAGGACTGTGCTATAGAGGTAAATGCTGGGTCATTAACATGGTCAAAGAACAATTGGAAAGGCTGATTTGACATTAAGCTACCTATCTGGGGTTCCTTACTCTCCCAGGTTAACAACCTGGGAGAGTAAGGAACCCCAGTATTGAACTCAGAGGCTGAGGGAGGAGGACATTTGATAGCTCTAATTTTAAATATTGGAGGACTGCAGGGATAGGTGTCTTGCTGGAGTACTAGGTGGCTTATTTTATTTTATGTTTTGGTGTAGTACTTTCTGGAAGACTGGGAGAAAAGCAGAATTTTGATTTTCAGCTCTGAAATAGCTATATAGTTATATACTGTACAGATACTGTAGGAGATAAACACATATTCCACCTTCCTCTTTTATTATAAAACCCTAATTTTTGTAGGTAATTTATCTTCTACCACTCTACCTTGCGCTTCATGAAGCCAGTCTTGGTAATTCTGTTTCTATTGCTACTGATTGGTTTAGGAATAGCTATGTGATTCAGTTCTGAGCCACTGAGATTTGAGGAGACACTGGCAGAGAAGTTTGAGACAAGTTTCCTTCTTCTTAAAAAGAGGCACAGGAAGAACAGATAAAATTGTTCATATATGGCAGCCATCTTGCAACCATGAGGCAACTAGCCTGAAGACAAAGTCAACATGAGAGAATGGCAGAGCACAGAGCTGGGAAGTACCTGCATCCTTGATGGGACACTGAGCAATTGAATGGAGCAGCCCTGGGGCTGCCTGTCTTATGTGAGATAATAAATGTTCATTGTTTAAGGCAGCTGAGTCAAGCTTTCTGTTACTTGCAGTTAAAAGCCAACTATCTGATACTTTCCTAAGAAAAGTCCCCACAAATCACCTGATGGCAGTGTCTTGATAGAAAATGCATGGTTCTAAGAAGGAAATGAAAGGTCTTGTTTAGACTCTGTCACAAAATTGTAAACAGGAGTGAAAAGGTCTTCCGTTGTTTGCTAGGGAAAGCTTCGAGAGGTTTCCATAACTTTTAGGAATTCTGAAGACAACTGTGAGTGTCTGTGTTATGTATTCATGATTTTAAACTTAAGGGAGAGCTCCTTTCGTACTTTTGTCTTATCAGTATAAATGAATGTTTCAAAGCCACTGCAGTTATTATTTCTTGAAAAGGCACTAGATGAAGGAATGAAGATGGCTAATGTCAGTGAGTGCTCACTAAGCCCTGGGCATATGCTAAGTGCTTTACATAAGTTATCTTCATTGTTCTTCAAAACAATCCTGTGAAGTAGGTTCTATTATCATTCCCATTTTACCAGGGAAGACATTATGGCTGAGAGAGTTAATATAACTTGCCTAAAGTCACAAGTAAGTAGTAAGTACTGAGGTCTGAACCCGAGGTCTGTGTGACTCTAAACGCCAGGCACTGAAGTCTTACACTGGGCACAAGGACATATTGGCCACTTTCCAGAGTCTTCCTTTGGTTGTTTACCTTCACAGACCCAGAAGCAATGTCTGGAGGTTCCCTTGTTAGTTATGCAAACAGTCAATCTGGTTACACAATAAAGGAGAGAGGCCAATTCTGGCACTAATTTTAGGGCAAACCACAGATGTCTTTGATGTTTTCATTGTACATGAGAACAGAGCCAGTGATCTGACAGCTGCTGGCAGCTCTGATCAAATATGCAGAATATTAAGGCAGCTTTATCTCAGTGCCTAATTACAGCTGGTACAGAGGAAATTTATTTTGCAAAGGGGGAGATGTCAAGTGGTATAAATGCAATATATAACCAGATATGATTGCCTCATTCTATTTTCTCAGGGCTGTCCAATTACAGAGCATTTTTGGAAAAGTGTTTATTAAATGATTTTCCTCTCAACTTTATTTTAAATATTATTGGAACAGCTCAACTGCCTTATTGTCTTCTACTTCAATTTATTTTCTTCAATATAAAATATATCCAGTACTTAATTTCAAAAATAAATGTAATTATGACATTCTTGTCCAGTCCAGACTTTTATACCCACATAACAATGTAATAGGACCACAATTTAATGTCTTTTACTATCAAAAATTGTTTCATATTAGTAATGACAGAGAAATGGCTTTATAATGCCAATAAGAGACAAAGAGCTAATAGTTGGCTACTTCAAGTACCCGTAATCATAGCTGGATGAGGCTCTGCTTCACATGTTTGGCCAAAGATGCTGCAAGCTATGTGAGGTTGGAACAAATGTGCCCAGATTTCCTTCAGGGAAGGGCTTGTTGCCCAGCTGTGGGATGGCACTCCAGCCGTTTGCTCCTTCAGGATCTGCCTCAGCTGTAGAGACAACCTCATGATGCCATGCCATTCCAGGGACTGAGTGAAGAGGGGTACAAAGGCCCAGCACTCAGCCTGGTATGGGAGACTCTGAGGTGCAAGTCTCCCTCTAGAGCTCTCCCTCTGCTCAACCTTCCTCCTTCCCCTTCCTTTCAGTGCTGATCTCTCATAAACATCTTACATCCCAGATTCCATCTCTGCATTTCTCAGCATCTGCTTGTAGAGAACCCAGCCTGTGACACCCTGTAAAGTGAATCACCTTAAAACAGTTCTACTTCTGGGGGGATGATCTTTCAGCCATTGTTTGGGAGTAGACTGTATGTTGAGTTAAAAGTCCATTGATGACTTTCATTATTAAATTGACACATTAAAAGTTATCAATTAATTATATACCAGAAATTTAATTTTTCTCAACATACTGAAATGCATTGCTAAAACAGTACTCTTTAAAAAAAAACAAAAACCTTTCTTGACTTCATTGTAGCATCTGACTCTCTAAGCCCCTCTCTCCTTAAACCTTTTCCCTTTCATTTAAAAGAAAAAAAACATACTTCTGACTGTTCCATTATAATTGGTGCTTGCTGCCTGCTCTATGATGCTGTACCCCAAGATTCTGTTCTTGGCCTTTGCTCTTCTAGTCACTTTTCCCAAACACTTATCACATGACTTCAACATCTGCTTAGACGCTGGTTATGTCCATTTTCAAGTTTATGATTCAGGCCTTGTTGCTGAGCTCCAGAGCCATATAATTTCCCCAAACAAAAATACCCCGAATGGAATGTTTTTATCTCCACATCCTTCCTTCCAAAACATCCCAAAATGTAAATAACGAACAATGGCAACATATTCATCCTCCAACAGTCCTGTATCCATGAATAGTACCACTATTCACCCTGTGATCTTAGCTTGAATACGGGAAACAACCTAGACTTGCCCCCAGAAACTCTCCATATCCAAGCAGTCCTGAGACCTTAGATTCTCCCTTCTCATCAACTTGAGTCATTTCACCTCTTTCTTTCCACTGTCTTTTATCCTCTCTTCCATGGGTGGCTTAAAGTCTCCAATATAGATAGTCCTATAGCCCTTCTCCTTAAACCCGTCCTTTTTTTCTCTACCATCTGATCAAGCTATGTCACTGCTGAAAATCTCATGGCTGCCAGCTTAACACACAAGGTCCTTAATGATACGGGCCTTATCTATCTAGTCCCATTGTCAGTCATTTTTCAGGGTCTACTCTGAGCCCTGGGAATAAACACATCAGTCAGAGCCATGTTCTGGTGCCTTAGCAAGATGTGGTTCCTTCTGCCCTCTGGCATATGACCCAGCAATCCCACTACTGGGCATATACCCTGAGAAAACCATCATTCACAAAGAGTCATGTACCAAAATGTTCATTGCAGCTCTATTTACAATAGCCGGGACATGGAAACAACCTAAGTGTCCATCGACAGATGAGTGGATAAAGAAGATGGGGCACATATATACAATGGAATATTACTCAGCCATAAAAAGAAACGAAATTGAGTTATTTGTAATGAGGTGGATGGACCTAGAGACTGTCATACAGAGTGAAGTAAGTCAGAAAGAGAAAGACAAATACTGTATGCTAACACATATATATGGAATCTAAGAAAAAAAAATGTCATGAAGAACCTAGGGGTAGGACAGGAATAAAGACACAGACCTACTAGAGAATGGACTTGAGGATATGGGGAGCGGGAAGGGTAAGCTGTGACAAAGTGAGAGAGTGGCATGGACATATATACACTACCAAACGTAAAATAGATAGCTAGTGGGAAGCAGCCACATAGCACAGGGAGATCAGCTCAGTGATTTGTGACCACCTGGATGGGTGGGATAGGGAGGGTGAGAGGGAGGGAGAGCAAGAGGGAGGAGATATGGGGATATATGTATATGTATAGCTGATTCACTTTGTTATAAAGCAGAAACTAACACACCATTGTAAAGCAATTATACTTCAATAAAGATGTTAAAAAAAAAAAAAAGGAATACGCTTTCTGTTCCCCCTTATCCTCTTCAACTGGCTCTTCCCCATCCTTCAGAACTCAGCTCCTGCTGAGACCACTTTTGGAAAGATCTTCCCAGACCCTTCTCTCCTCGCACCTGAGCACATATCTATCAAGGCATTTATCATATTGTGAAGGGATTTTTTCATTCAAACTGGTCTACAAAACTCTTTGAGAACAGGGGTTATACTTTATAAGAGTTTATATCAGGATATTTAGCATAGTGCCTATCACATAGTAGGCTTCATAATGTGTTTGTGAGATGAATGGAAATGAAGTTGTTTAAAAATGTACTTACTTTTCAATGAACCATTGTAATGGTAGATTTGTAAAATGCACATGCACATGTTGATATTTTACCATGTCAACCCTTGGCACATTTTAGAAAAGGTTTTTATCAATACTATGTATCACAACACACAGATTAGCAAAATTTACATTGGCTTTTACTTTAAAAATTATCTATAACAAAATTATTGATATATAAATTATATGTAATATAAAATTATTTTCAGATAATTTTATAGTATATGCTTTATTATATTTATATATTGTATAATATAAATTATTCCTAGATACTATGACATTTATATATAATATCATATACCTTATATACTGTATTATTTATTGTATATGTATATATATATTTTTTGGTTGCATTGGGTCTTCACTGCTACATGCAGGCTTTCTCTAGTTGTGGCGAGCAGGGGCTACGCTCTCTGTTGTGGTGCGTGGGCTTCTCATTGCGGTGGCTACTCTTGTTGCAGAGCACAGGCTCTAGGCGCATGGGCTTCAGTAGTTGTGGCACACGGGCTCAGTAGTTGTGGCACACGGGCTCAGTAGTTGTGGCTCATGGGCTTAGCTGCTCCGCGACATGTGGGATCTTCCCGGACCAGGGATCGAACCTGTGTCCCCTGCATTGGCAGGCAGATTCTTAACAAGGGAAGTTAAGTTGCATCCCCCAGGGAAGTCCTTATTGTATATTTTTAATATAGATTTCTATAGCTATATAATATGTGTTATAAAATTATTTATATAGATAATTAAAAAAACTATTATAGGTAATTTAAAATGCAATATAAAATTATTTTAATATAGTTTTGAAAGGAAAAGCCAGTCTACATTGGCTAATGATCTACTTTGGCTAATAATCTACATGTTGCTAATGAGGACTTTTGAGTTGGTGTAGTGTTTTTCATGGAGTAGCTGACACACAGTTTCTGCCTCTTCAAACTGATTGTCAACATATGGGTAAATAACAATCTGCTGACTTTGAAAAATTAGTTATAATCCATTTCACATAATGCATGCAAAGCACAGCAGGCAATGGCCCATAATTGAAGGATTAATTTTGGGCCTTAGGGTGGTTTTTAAAATTCACAGGCTGATAGAATGTTACACCCCATATGGACCCAGAATATTCTCATCAGGGAGTTTCCTCCTACAGAATATGACATGTACTGAGTACCAGGAGAGAGAGAAGTGCTCTATCCATCAGCACAGCAGCTGGAGACCTTCCCCGATGATAAGGTGAGCAGAAGGCTGAAAGTGCTTTAGAAGAATTTGAATGGGACCTGAAATGGAACAAATCTGTAAAACCACTTAGGTCAGTTCTAATTTTTCTGCTATCAAAGGCACACTGCGGCATTTTCCTGTCTCATGCCTGAACCTTGCATCCTGCTAAAATTGCTCTACGTGCCCTGCTCCCTTCAGATCTTAATGGCTTACCAGCGTGGAATGAGAAGCTACCATGTGACTATTCTATCTCTTACATCTCTTCAGTGACTTTCTCTGTTTACTCCCACCCATCTGCATCAATATATACCATTTCCTTCAAAAGTCTGCGCCTGTTCTTTATCTCCAGTTACTGCTTTCCTCTCCTGTTTGTCTTGTAGGACCCTTTCTGAATCTCTCAGGAGGGATCTCTCCAAGCCCCATTTTTCACCAGTCTAATTCCAACCAGCCTGTGCTGGTTGGGAAGTAGGAGAAAAGAAACTCTTGCTACTAACCTGCATGGTCCTCTCTGCTCCTGGGTAACGGTATGAGTGTTTTTATGAACTGTTCTCATTAGCATGAAATGCCTAACAAAGCAGTGATTTGGCAAGCCTGAAGTCACACACTGGGGCTCATAGCAACTTGCTTCTACTAGCAACATGAGGATTAGAAACACTTCCTTGCCAAGTGGCTTTGAATCAGCTAGAATTGGGGGAACAATGAGGCTGGATGCCCTTTGCTGAGGGTGATAAGGTTTTAGAGTATTTGTTAATTGTCCAATCATTTGTTCAGAGAGGCAAAATATACACACATACATTAAAACATTCCTTGGTTACTTATTAGGCTTTATGTTACTTTTAGTAAGAATGCTTGAGTTTGCAAGTAAAGCTTATAAATCACTTCTCAGATATCTTTGCAAAATGAAGCTAAAAGATGATTTTTAAAGAATCAAAAATAGCATATATGATTTATAGCTGAATCAGGAAAGCATTTGATGTTTTTAAAAAAGGAATAATTGACTAAAATTTAAATTATCTGCTTTCCCTAAAAACCCAGAGCTGAGCAACAAAAAGAAATGTTGAGAGTTATGCTGGGTATGTGTGGGGGAAGGAGGTGGGTCTAAACTGGGAATGAAATTTCTTGGAGAAAACCTACAAAACTGGCCAAGCACACATGGATTGCGTGACTTCATTTAGTTGGAGAAGGACTGCTGAGCACCACACTGAACTCAGATGTCTTCCCCTAGGAGAAATGATCTCTCTTTTCTTGGAATGGCTGTAGCACTGAAAGTCTGTTCCACCCTTTGGCACTTATCTTATGCTCTCCTGTAATAATATCTCTTTTAGAAATGTTTTATCTCTTCATTATAACAGTTCTCTTTTTACATGTCTGACTTACCTAGGATCTCCATTCATTCCAGGTGGCCTGAGGCAGCTCTGATGTATACCTGTTGCCATGGTGTAATTCTTAATAGTGCCCCTTTCACTCTCAAAAATGTCCTGGTTTGGATGATAACTTACAAGGTTACCACAGTCTTAACCCAACTATACTGAAATCTCCTGTGCAAGAAACAAAACACTAGGAGTTTGAAGAGATCGCAGTGAAGGGCTTATTTACTGAAGTGTGGTCAAGGTTAAGGGAATCAAGGAAGGATGTTAAGGTATCAGGCCTGAAACAAAGGGTGGAAATGATGTTATGGGAGCCCATGTGAGACGTAGAGCCTTAGAAGAGGGTCAGCCCTAGAGAAGCCATGGTCTTAGAAGGACTCAAACACTACAGAACTGGCCAAGAAGGAAAAGAAATTCCTTACCACTCTGTCCTTCTATCATTGGTCTCCTGACTGTGCTTTCTATTGTTTGAAAACAAATGGAAGCCAAAAGGCAAAGGACCCCTGGTGAGAAAGTTGGAAGGTGTTAGCTTCCCTCAGAGAAAGGGCAGAAAAAGGCAGAGGATGGATTCAGGGAGTCAGGGAGTCGGGGATCAGTGGGAACTGGCAGAGACTATAGCTCCTTAAATGGAGTCTCCTGTCTTCAAGTCGATTAAGAAACATCTGTGGAAACACACATGCAAAACATTGCAGGAAAGGCCACAATGAGCAAGATTCGGCAGCTACTTCAAGGAATATACTCTCCTTGTTGGCGGAACAAGAAATAAACTTAAGAAAGTTAAACTATAATACTGAAGGAAAATGACAGTTGAGTTCAGCAATATAAAAGGTGCTTAGCAGTACCTGTTGATTGTTGGATTAATGGCTATAGACCCTAGATGTTAAAGGAATTCGAAGGATGAAAGATCACAATGAACTGGAAGAGTTTGAAAAAGGATTTATGGAAGGGGAAAGGTTTTCAGTGGCACCAAAATCAAAGCCACAGTGGCAAGGAGAAGTAGGCCTTCTTTGGGTGAATGGCATGAAAAGAGCATAGGTGTCAACGTGAAACACATCTTCCCCTGGTAGGAGGGCTGGAGACCCTTCAAAGATTTTCAAAAATTTCAGAACTGCCCCAGGATATTACCTATGGAAGTGTCTAAAGGGAATTAATTGGGTTGTAAGAGGCATGAGTTGTGACTAGCCATTTATTCATTTCTTCAACAAGCATTTGTTGAGGGCTTGGTATGTGTCAGGCACTGCTCTGGATCTGCTGATGCCAAGTAAAGTAAGACGCTATCTTTTCCCTTAAGGAAAGCGAATGGAAAAGGTAGCCTAGGAAGCAAGTCATTGTTTTGCTCTGTGATTATAGAGTTGTGCAGAGATGATATGTGAGTATACAGGAGATCATCTAAATGAGACTCAGGCAGAGAGGGTGAAGGTGGTTAAGGAAGACTTCCTAGAGGAGGTTAACACAATCTGAGTTCTGAAGGGTGAGTAGGAGCTTCACAATTGTGTATCCATTTATTTATATCCATCCTGCTTCATCCTAAAAAAGGAAGTAAGATGATTTGCTTAAGAAATACACACAGCAGAATATAAAGAAACTCAGATAAAACGTGGGGTGAGCTTATTTGCCCTTTATATACACTTCACATTTGATCTCAGAACAGCCTTACAAGATTGTAATTATATCCTCATTTACTGATGAGGAAGCTAAGCCTTGGTGTTTAAAATACCTTGCCCAAATCACAGTCTTGACAGGCAGTGGTAGAACAGAACCAGGCTTGTTTCACTCTAGAGTCTGTGATTTCTATTACAAAAGATGAGCTTGTGGTTTACCTCCCTGCATAGAGCTTGTGGCCAGAAGGTGCTTCACAGGGTAGTAAAGGATAGTCATGCATTTTGAAGGACTGAAGAGTAAGTCACTGAGGGGACTGTGAAGGGTGGACCAAGCAGAAGAATCCATGTGTTCAAAGGAAGAGGGGTGTGAGAGAGCATTGCATGTTGGAAGGATAGTAATAGCTCATTATGGTAGGAAGATTCTTAATAGAAGAGTGGTGAGAGATGGGGCTGGAGGGAAAAGTAAGCGCCAAATCTGAAGGGCTTTGTTTATCCCTTTACCTGATGGTGGTGGAAGCATAGGAAGGAGTATAAGCAGGGAATGCTACGACCAGCCCAGAATTTTAAAAAGCTCACTAGGACAGCAATGTGGGCAAGTCTGGGTCAGGACAAGACTGGAGGTGGGGAGGGGAGTTAGAAGGCTTGCTGCAGTCATGGGGCAAGAAGATGATAGGAATGGGGCAGGAGAGGGTTAGATTGGGAGCTATTAGGGAGAAACCATTAGACAGAAGTGGGCACGTGGATCTGGGGATAAAGGAAAAAAATTCTCACTTGAGCAGCTAGCTGGGTGATACCATTCATGAGAAAGGGATCCTGGAGAATAGTTTGGAATTTGGGGGTGATGAGCTTGGATAATGATGGCCAAGAATAACTATTAAAGAAAATGAGCTTAGCTTTTTTACCTTCCTATTCTAGTTGCTTAGTTTATTGTTGCCTTAGAAAAAATACGAGAGCCCCAGAGAAAATATTCAATAAATAATAAAATTTAAATGTAATAAAAGTTAAATGTATTTATTTATTTTGCTAAAGCTTATTTTTTATTGCAAAAGAGCTATGTATGCAGAAAATTTAGAAAATACAGACACGCACAAAAAATTATTGCTGTTACCCAAATACAATCTTAGAATGACTTGTAACATTTTGGTGTATACACTTTCAAGTTTGGGCATGCTTTGCTTTTATAAAATGGTTGTACAAAGAAGAGTTGTTTTTAAAGTGCTCTGAAAGAAGTATATAATGTCCTTTAATTCTCAAGTGAATTAAATGTCATGAAGGAAAATAAACTGATGTAAATATGTATCAGAGGAAAATAATTATAAAGGAAATTGGTATGGCCATTAAAAAGGAAGTGTGGAAACTATCTGTGAGTTGAGTCACCCTCTGTTTTCAGTGAGGACGGAGACCATGTTTCCCAATGAGATTCCTTTGCTTTAATGATTTTCTCAATGTTTCCCCAGGAGCATAAAAAATGTGATCAACTCTTCAAAATGATCTAGGAGCTGATCAACCTTGTGAATAATTGCAATCGTAGTTAAGTTCAACTTCCTTTCGCTAGTGTACAATGAATCTTTTGCATACATCTTTTAACGTTTTTGCTTAATTTAGAAGCAATCCTTGGGGCGAGACAACACATTGTATACTCTTTTTTTGGCTGATCATTTTCCTCTTCCTGAGAATTCTTACTAACTACGCTCTGTGCTAGGTACCCTCGTCAGGCCTCTAGTAGTCAAATACCCGAAATTCCTCTTCCCCAATGATGATGTTGCACACTACTGGAAGAGATATTTCTGGCTTGTCTGAACAAGGCTAGATTCTTGATCCAGCACAAAAGGGATACTGGAGGCCAATGATAAAGTGGTAGTCTCTGTTCAGACAGCAGGTTCCCCCAAAGTGTTTGGAAAATCACTCATGCTTTTGAATGCCAAGACATCTTGGCCAGATGTAGATATATCTCAGCAGTCTCAGCTCCCATTTTCTATTGCAAATATCTTTTATTCTATAATAAAATGAATAGATAATATAATCTAATCCCACACATAATTTTACAGGATGACGGCCTAAGTATAACATCAAGGAGAAATTAAAGAATGTAATTTTTATAATAAAGAAACATGCATTGTAGTCAGATGCTGGCACTTATAGAGTCATTGTGACTGTGACAGCTACAAATGCAGACTGATACTGAAATGTTGTATTAATGATTCAAATACCACACCTGGCATCATCGTTGGTGAAGTGATTTTTTTAAATGATAAATAATTCTGAGTGAAGTTATGAGTGAGACGATATCCAATCTTCTTTGCATTTATGTGGTAGTTGCATTCCTAGAAAATACAGTGCATTTAAAACTATTCAAAAATATTCTGTGTTTTATGTATAAAATAAAGTTATGTTTTTGGCTCAGATCTTTGTAAACAGGTTTTTCACCTAGGAAGGACATTCAAAGCTCATCTCTGATATGGACAGCCCTTTGTTTGCGTGACTGACTCACAGATTGTTGGATATTGCTAATCCCAGGACCCCGGTCAGTTATACGCTATTCATTTTGTGACTCAAAAAATCCACAAAATTATAAAATGTCCCCGTAGGAGGGTATATTTCTCCTGTTTCACCCCAACCACTGTTTTAACAGATTTGGACTCTTTTTGACCCAGAAGGATCTGCCTCTGAGGTAGAGAGTACTAGGTTAACCTGAGTTACCTCATGATTTTTCAAAAACTGTGGTAAAGTATACATACAATACAATTTGCAGTTTTAACCATTTTTAAGTGTACAGTTCAGTGACATTAAGTATATTCACATTATTGTACAGCCATCACCAGCATCCTTTTAACTTTTCACCTTTTCCTCCTGATTTTTTTTTTTTAAAGAAATCATGTAACACGTCTTATTTCTAGTTTTTTTTAGGTCTTCCTAATGGTGCCTGTTGGGCATTGGTCTGTTTCTTGATTCTGTTCAGGCCAGATTTGTGACTCAGGTTTTCGTCAAGTTGGCCACGCACTGACCTCTGCCTATGCTGACCACAGTCCTACCTGCCATCAAGTGGTAACCACGTATCTCCCCCGTTCCCACAGGCCTTGGTCTCCAGAGCTCAGCTGCTGTGTCTAAGGCTGAGTAACCCTATTATTCCTCATCAATCCCCATTCCAAAAAATTCACTTTTTATTACATCATTTCAATGGATTTGGTCATTTTAGACCTCCTCATACGCAACCTTACATTCCTGCTTTGTTTGTCTACACATGCCTATCTGAAGTCATATCTTGTTAGGCTGCATAGTTGTTAGAAGAGGCAACTTGGTATGGTGGAAAGAGCACAAGACCTGGAATCAGAAGATGTGAGTGTTAACTCCAGTTCTGTCATGTACTAGCTGACAGAGAATACAAGAGCCTTCAATGCTTGGAAGCTTTATTTCCTCATCCGAAAATGAGAGGGCTGGTCACCAGATACTCTACAGCTTTAAAAATACACGTTTCCAAATTAATTTCTATAAAAGATAATATCTGCTTTACCTACTTCACAGGACTGTCAGGTCAAATGGAAATGAAAATCATAAAAGTATAGGTATTATTAGATAGCCCTGACTGTTATAAAAAATGCTTCAACATTCAAATATGTTGAATGGGATTCAAAAATCCCCTCTGAGACTGAACTGCATAGCTTTTCCTTTCTGTGTGTTGGTCATTTATTCAATCCTTCCTTGGATTCCATGAACTAATCTCCTCCTCTTCTCCCCCCACTTTGGTATAAGTTAATTGAGCTGGGTTTATTTACTCTCTCATTGCAGCTGGTTAATTGAGCTGCAATGAGAGAGTAACTAATGAAGAAGGATCTTGAGTGTCCAAGAAGCCCAGGAATGTGATATGCTTTAAAGTAGGTGATATCAAACTTCTTCAGGTGTTGTCTACCTGAAAGTCGAGGTTCTCCTATTCGAACACTATCAAGCATTTATATATTTATTTCCCTCACATACGATAGGAAAAATGATTATCTTTGTAGAAAATATGACTTTATTATATGGATGCAGGCAGGTCTCATACATCCAAGCTTTTTATTTATTTGCTACTTGTTCCTTCATGTTGTCTTTTAACTTTCAATCATAACTGACAAAACCTAAGAAAAATTATGAGAGAAATAAATTTTTTATTCAATAATTGAACATTCACCATGTATCAGGCATTGAGCTAGGTGCTAGGTTATAATTGTGAATGAGACTAAATCATTGTCTCCAAGGAGTTTATAATCTAATGGTGGGGTAGGGGGAGAGGTAAATGGGCAGTTGAAACACAGTGGCTTTAAGTGCTCTGATTTGAGCACCATGTAAAACTGTGGGTCACCTAATCAGTGTGGAGGGGAAAGAGGTTTCCTCCAAAGAGGTGACATCTAAACTGAGACCCAAAAGTACACAGATTTAACCAAATTCAGGGACTTGGGTTTAGGGAATAGAGGAGGCAGGCATTCTAGACTGAGGCAAAAACATGGCAGAAAGTTGTGGTGGCAAGAGAGAACATAGAATTTCAAGTAACTAGGTTACAGAGTACAAGGAATGAGATGGCAATAAACTGGGGCTGGATAAGCAATGCCTCTTACGCCACACAAGAGTTTGGCTGTTGACTGAGGGCAGTGGGGAGTAGATTTTGAGCAGTAAGTTAAGGGGAAAAAAATCAGATTTGAGTTTTAAAAAATGTTTGGAAGTCCAGTTAGGAAGCCTGTGACCTAATGCAGGTTTGAACTGATGGTGCCTTCCTTGACAAAGATGGTGGCAATAGAGATGGAGAGGAATGCACTAGATCAAGAGAAATTGAGGGTGGAATTGATGGGACTGGGTCATGGATTGGACGTGAGGGAGAGAAAGTCAAAGATGATATTCAGGTGTCTGGTTTAGGTGCTTTGCTGGATGGAGGTGCTGTTCCTTGGGAGATGACAAAGTCGTTGCTGAGAGTGGCCTGTAACACAAGCAATGGAGATGTCCATCAGGGGGTTAGATAGATAGCGTTGGTGCTCGTGGGATCTGGCAATTTAAGTGTTGACTGAATACAGTTAATAACTGATACTGTGGATAAGATTACACAGGTGGAATGGATGAGATTACAAAAGGAGAATGTATTATGTAAGAAAATCATCGAAGGGCTTCCCTGGTGGCGCTATGGTTAAGAATCCGCCTGCCAATGCAGGGAACATGGGTTCGAGCCCTCGTCCGGGAAGATCCCACATGTCATGGAGCAACTAAGCCCGTGCACTACAACTACTGAGCCTGTGCTCTAGTGCCCGCGAGCTACAATTACTGAGCCTGTGTGCCACAACTACTGAAGCCCGCCCACTTAGAGCCTGTGCTCTACAACAAGAGAAGCCACTGCGATGAGAAGCCTGCGCACCGCAATGAAGAGTAGCCCCTGCTTGCCGCAACTAGAGAAAGCCTGTGCACAGCAAAGAAGACACAATGCAGCAATAAATAAATATATAAAAATGTTAAAAATTAAAAAAAAAAAGGAAAATCATGGAAGTGAAGACAAATCTCTAGGAAACCTCAACATTTAAAAGATACCACTTTTGGTAGCAGTTCCAATAAACGGCCTGGTCTCTGGAACTCTGCACTAAGACACAGGTCCCCAGGAAAGGTGGTGACCCTACTGGATTGTCAGACATCCTGTGAATGAAGCATGTATTACGACAGTAACAGAAAATTTACAAATGAGAAAGAAAAAATAATTTGTCAGCATCCCACAACTGTACCCATTTGTGTTTCCTGTGTTCATTTGGGTTTCTCCATGGAACTCATAATCAATGCTGAGTCATCCCTCAGGATTCACCTTTGGCTTTTGTTTTGGTCACAAGATGAGAGTTAGTTTCATGCTTGAGGCAAACACATGCTGAGACTTGAGGGGCCTCCTGCATTTTGGGCTGAGAGAGAGCCTAAGAGAGACCCCTGATCAAGGGCTCAAAGTGTATGAGATCAATTGTAGAACAAATATTAATATTGAACATCCCTGCTAGCTGTCTGAGAAGGTTTCTTATTACAGGCCCCTTCAGACTGTCATCTCCTAGGCTTGCTTTTAAAAGCAAAGCCCAAACTTATTTTTGAGAAAGGACAGAATTAAAATTCAGCAGATAGTTATTCATGCTGAATAAATAAATTCCTCTTCAGAAAGTGAAGTAATCCTTTTCCTCTCGGATTACAGAACTGCTTACAATCACTGTTGTCCTCACATCAAGAGCTCAGTCTTTGTGGCATCTTTACTTTCTTGAAGGAGGAAGTCAGGTAGCTGTTATCTAAGCGTATGTCATATACGTTGATTTTCCCTACTAAATCTGAACGTTTGGGGATATACAGGTAAATGTTTCTTGATCTGCGATCTCCCTAAAGTGAATGTAAAAATGCCATGCCTGAATTGAAGAATAGCATGTATGGTTAAACTAGCAAGGATAGCAAATATTGTCCTCTGGTAATCTTCTGACACTAAATGAGGTTTCTCATTATTTTGTGCCTTTTCCATCCCATTTCTTATAATGCTAGGATCCCTAATTCTTCTATATGTTATCATGTTGGGGGCCTACTTTATCAAGAATAGTATTTTTTCACACAATTTTCCTCTGAACAATATGGCAGGCCCCTAGTTTGTCCTGATCTATAATCCGACACTACTCTATACAGATATATAAGCAAACACTCTTCTTTCTTTTTTTTTTTGGCCTTAGGAACCTGCTCATGTATCAGATTTTGGTGGCATGTTTTCAACACAAAGCTGATGTAACGCAGTTAGTTTTGACCCTCCTGAACATGTGGGGACATCATGGCCGAGACCAACAGGCTTCTGGCCATCGCATATTTTTGGAAACAGAATCATAACATACTCAGTGACACTGTTTATTCCTAAGGGAAAAATGTAATAATTAAAGATTGCATTCCTCGGCTAGGGATATGTGGCCAAATACCCCAAAATATTATTAAATAAAGTACATGACAATGTAAATTTCTAAACCAATAAAAAAACAGTAAAGTTGTTCTCTAGCTTCTATAAAATGGGCTGATTACACCAGGGACCCTAATGATGTATAAAATGTACTGATAGTACATGAAAATGTAACTTCAATGTGGTGTGAATTTGCTCTAAAATTAATATACTGCTGATAATAAACATTAAACATTTAACTAAGAACAATTTTGCTTCTTTCTCAGAAGAGAAAAGATTTCTGGTTGCATTTTGGAAAGCTCAGATTTCTTTAAAACATCTGTCCAGGGAAATTTGAACTAATTTCTCTTTTATTTCCCTCTCTTAAAAATTCCCATTAGCAAGCAAATATATTCAAAACCATCCCATTGATCTTATAACTGTATTTTATAAAAATATCCTCGAGCTTTTGCTTTTTGTCCTATAGCCTGAAAGTGCTGAAGTATGGGGTCTGAATGGCACACAGGGACGAAGGGAACTGGGAAATTAGGAACAGCCAAGCTTGGAGAGGGACTGCTAGTCTGGCAGCGTGGTAGACATGTGGAGGGAGGGGCTTGGCTTCATACTTTCTGTTTTCTGACCTTGTTTCCAAGGACATAGTGTAAAAAGTGAAGACCTTTTGGAGCTTATTTAAAACTATAATGGAAATTAAAGAATGAAATTTAAATGCTAGTTCCATAATAAAATCACAGCTTGGCACTCTTCCTCTCCAAAACCCAAACAATTCCTTCAAAGCAAACCACCCATCCCAAATTCAGACACAGCCCATTCTTCCATTTCCCCCAGAGCCTTCTGGTCGTATCAGTTCAGTGTCATGCCTTTTTCTTTTTTTTCCAGCCTCACTGAGTGGCATGCGCGATCTTAGTTCCCCTACCAGGGATTGAACCCGCGCCCCCTGCTGTGGAAGCACGGATTCTTAATCACTGGACTGCCAGGGAAGTCCCCAATGACATGCTTGCTGAGGCCATAAACACCCAGGCACAAATACAGGCAGGGAACCCACTCAATTTACCTGATGCAACCCTGCTGAGATTGTCTGTTTCCATGGACATTTAATGAAGTCATAGGAGAGTTTAACTTTCTCTCTCTCCTCATCTCTTCTCCTATCAGCTTATCTATTCTCCTCAAATCTCCTAGACCAGTCCTGGCGAGAAATTTGACCCTTAAAATGAGTACAATGTATCGAGCACTTACTATGTGTCAGGCACAATGCTAAGTATATGATATGTATTATTGCATTTAATCCCCATGTGAGTTAGGGAGTTTTAATTTCACTGTACGGTAAGAAAACTAAGACTCAGCAAAGTTCATTAACTTGCCTAAGATTACACAGCTAGTTAGCGGTGAGGCTGAGATTCTAACTCAAGTCTATCTTGCTTAAAGCCCATGCTCATAGCCCCTCTGCAGTACGACCTTCCAATGTGGCCACTGTCCTCACCTCAGTACCTAGTGTTCTCATGAGGCACCTCTGGCTTCTGAGATGTCTCTCCCTCCTGTGGCAACTTATGCCTGGGACGTTGCCTAATATTCTTCACTGCATTCAAACTTAACATTCACTCGTTCAACCAATTTTATAAAATGCCTCTTTGTGCAAGAAAGGCCACTTTGAAACCAGAGCTCTCCCAAGGAAACCAAAGGCTCCTTAGAAACAACGTTCTAATCTGGATTGCTATGGAAGTAACTCAGAAGCCCTTGTCCCCTCCACTTCTATTCTTGGGTGGGTTTGGTCTCTAGTTGGTTTAGAAATTCTTCACCCTCTTTTAGACTCCCTGAGGGAGTGGCTCATTCCAGGGCAGCCCCACCTCATTCGGCCCATAGCAGGCTTCCCTCCTGGCTCCACTCCCCAGAGGCTCGCACCGAGAGTGGACAGCTGTAGGGCCCACGCTGCGCAGGGGCGTGCATGTATGTCCCCAGACAGGACATAGTCTCATTCTCGGAAAAACCTAATGGCTGCTTTCTTGCTTTAGTCACATTCTTTAGCTAAACCTTTCGGGATGACTAAGACATTCTGTGCCCTGAAATTGGGAGTGGTTTTAAAAAGTGACCTCAACTATTAGATTCCAAAGATCCAAGCTTCCACCCCCATGTACAGTTATCTGTAGCCAGGAAGTCTTTCCATTCGTCTACTTTTACCTCCTTCTGTGTGCAAAAGTGATGTATCCTATTTGAATTCAAAGTGGCTCAAATTTCAAGTACCACTCATTAGGGATGCTGTTCCCTAAATACATAGACGCCTCTGTCTACATATTCAGGTAGTGAGTGGGAGGGAGGCAAGAGATGCCAAATTCACAGCTTGTTCTCCTCCATTCCCTCTCATCAGACTCTGTTTTATTCTCTCTTCAGACACCTGTTTCTCCTTGTCTTCCAATTGACAATAGTAAGTATTACCTCAGAATCCAGAGCGAACCTCTAAGTAAGCGCTTATTAGCTGAGAGTACTTTCAATATCTAATAGCAATAGCAGGACTGAAATCAAGTTGTAGGGGGATCGTGGCCACAGGACATTGTCACCACGTGGAGCGTACACCACCCTCACGTACGGATAAGTGGGAAAGCTACTGACATGAGATCCTTTTCCCAAAATGGCTCTTTCAGAATCATGTCAGGGTGCCTATAACTTCTATCATTAGTTACTTTTTTTAAAAAGCCAGTTTCGCCCATGCTGGTGTTCAAGGAAATATTAACAAGTGCTCAATTCTGGAATACATTTGGGAAATGGGGTTAAACTAAGAAAAGTACTTTTTTTAGCTGCAGGCTGCCCAGAGCCTTTACCCTGTGAACATGCATTATCACTCTTTGCAAAGGGGTTTGTCATGGGTAGCATTTCCCAGTTATTCGACCATGGAACCTCTTTTTTCACAGCAGACCTATTAATAGCTCCTAGAAGAGAGTTCCAACAGTCATAGTGTGGTGAACACTGAAGGTCTTTGTCCAGAGCTTTGAAGGTTTTTGTCGAGACTGCATGTATTATCCGGGAGAGGTAATGGAGTGGACCACTGTTATCTAGAATAAGGTGGCTGAAATTAGCTAGCAAGTCGCTTGGCATGGCTTCCTCTGTCTTGAGTTTGAATCCTGGTTCCATCATTGCTCTGTGACTGAGGACTGATGCGCCTTCCTCCTCTACGTTTATAACCCTCACTTTACAAGGTTTTGTGGGCATCAGAGATAATGTTAGTAAGACCCCAGCAACAGCTGCCCTTCTGCCCCCCCAGTCCCTACAGCAAGACACTGTAAGAAGCTTTGTCTATTTTAGACATTCTCTGGCTTAAAAGGAGGAAAGATTTTCCTTCCTAACCTAATTGAACTTAATCCCCACCTACACCTTCTCAGAGCTTTTCACCTCTGAAAAATGTGGCCTTAATCAAACATGACTGCTAAATATGGGGCAGAGTGAGAGTGGGCTGGCAGAAGATTAAAAGGAAAAATGCTGAAGGATATTTCATATTAAAATTTCCTGGGCAATTTAAAAGAGGGGTTTGATGCAGAGAATTCTCACAGGAGTAGCTGCATACGGGCAGAATCGATGAACCATGGCTTGGATTTTGTAGAAATGTTTCCAGTCGCCAGTGAAGGCAAACAGCTCATAGGTGTTCCACTGCATCTTGACCAGCTCTGTAGGCACGGATACAGGTGATTAAGAAGTGACGTGGGGCCCTGCCCCATGATGCCGAACAGACTCTCAGCAAGCATCTGAACACACTTTCAAAATTAAGTTCTTGAAGATTGCTTGGGTATTATGCCTTATGTTAATATAGCTCTTTCGAGTTTTAAAGGACTTACTTTTTTATTTTTTTAAAGTTGCTTTGAGCATTCTCTTATTTATTTATTTACGTTTACTTTTGGCAGCGTCGGGTCTTAGTTGCGGCACGCGGGATCTTTTCATTGTGGTATGTATGCTCTTCGCTGCAGTGCGCATTCTCTCTAGTTGTGGTGCGTGGGTTTTCTCTCTCTAGTTGTGACACACGGGCTCCAGGGCGTGTGGGCTCTGTAGTTTGCGGCATGCGGGCTCTCTAGTTGAGGCGCACGGGCTCAGTAGTTGTGGCGCGTGGGCTTAGTTGCCCCGCGGCATGTTGGATCTTAGTTCCCCTACAAGGGATCGAACCTGTGTCCCCTGCATTGCAGGATGGATTCTTTACCACTGGACCACCAGGGAAGTCCCATAAAGGGCTTACATTTTTTTTTTTTTGTGGTATGCGGGCCTCTCACTGTTGTGGCCTCTCCCGTTGCGGAGCACAGGCTCCAGACGCTCAGGCTCAGCGGCCATGGCTCACGGGCCCAGCCGCTCATCCGCATGTGGGATCTTCCCGGACCGGGGCATGAACCCGTGTCCCCTGCATCGGCAGGCGGACTCTGAACCACTGAGCCACCAGGGAAGCCCAAAGGGCTTACTCTTAAATGTCTTTTCCCAACTGATTACAAAAAGACTTTATTTCATTAAAAGATTTTTAAAGTTTTAATTATTTATTTATTTTATTGACATATAATTGACATATAAGATTATATTAGTTTCAGGTGTACAACATAATGATTTGATATTTGTATATTTTGCAAAATGATCACCATAATAACTCTAGTTAACATCTATCACCATACATAGTTACACTATTTTTTGCTTGTAATGAGAACTTTTAAGATCTACTCTCACAGCAACTTTCAAATATACAATAGAGTATCATTAACTATAGTCATCAGGCTGTACATTCCATCTCCATGACTTACTTATTTTGTAGCTGGAAGTTTTTACCTTTGACCCCCTTTATCCATTTGGTCCACACCCTACTCCCCGCCTCTGACAACCACCAATCTGTTCTCTGTATCTATAAGTTTGAGTTTTTTTCTAGATTCCACTTAAGAGCAAGATCATATGGTAAGACTTTATCGTTTTAGAGCCGTTTTCGGTTTACAGAAAAATTTCCCAGAAAGTACAAAGGGTTACCATATAACCATCCCCTCCCCCTGCATAGTTTCTCCTATTATTAACATCTTGCATTAGTCTATTATAATTGATGAACCAATATTGGTACATTATTATTAAACAAAGTCCATAGTTTATGTTAGGGTTCACTCTTTGTGTTGTACAGTTCTGCGGGCTCTGACAGATATATGAGGTCATGTGTTCCCATTACAATATCGTACAGAATAGTTTCACTGCCCTAAAAACACCTGTTTTCCACCTAGTCATCCCTGACCTCCTGTCAACCACTGATCTTTTCCTGTACCTATAGTTTTGCCTTCTCCACAGCGTCATATAGTTGGCAAAATTGATTTTAATCTTCATGACAACTCTGTAGCTCGGTAACTTTTATTACCTTTGTCATAGAGGAGATAAGTTCATTGAAGTGCAGTGACAGGACTAGAACCAGCCAACAGCATGAACAGCTGCCGATCTCAGAAAGGGGTTCATTGCTGAGGACATAGACTGTTAGCTTGCAGGAGGCCTCTTAGGCCAGGCACTTTAATTTCTGATGGTAGCTAGAAGGAGGAAGGTTGCACATCTTCAAAGGAAACTGGATGTCTGATACTGGTTAGATGAGACGCAGAGGTGGCTTTAGAGACAATGGGTCTAGTGCCCCCTAATTAAGAAGGAAAGACAGGCCCTGCTAGGCTGACTCAGAAGCCTCGCTGAGTCATCTTATTTGTCCTCTCTGCTGCTATTTATGGTCTTCCCAGTTGCTGATATTTGTTGGTTAAATGCTCACACAACCAGTCTTGCCTAAAGCGGTATCGCTATGGAGTGTTGAGAATAAATAGGGTGACAGGTGTTGTGGGAGAGTCATTTTAAAAAATCTTCAGTAGCTGATTCTTTTTTAAAGCTCTCTATGTTTAAAATATAAGTATTCTGGGAGAAAATAAAAGCCAGGACCCTTTCTGTTTAGAGCTGCTGAATGCTAAGACCTTCTGGGGTGTTGGTTTTAGCAGAGGCACAGGTCAATATTACTAAAGATGTTGATGAGAACAGTTCAGGAAATGAGGGGAATGAGACAATGAGAAAAAAAGGCTGAAATGTAGTCACTTGGGCAACTTAGGTGTGTTTATTACTAAAAAGAGACAACAACAACAGCAAAACCCTCCCAGACCATTAGTCTGAGTCTGATGGTAGACAGATTGCTCATGCAAACGGAGTGACTGAGGAAAGATTAATGAAGGGACTCTACAAAGGTGTGGGCAGGAGTAAGGGAAACTCCCTAGAGCTAGCAACTGCAGGGACCTATTACCACTCAGGCCTAAAGAGGCAAAGGGAGGGGCCAGCTACTAGAACCCAGAGAGAACTGTAGTTCAGCAGAAGGCTGCCTGACTCCTCTGAGCCCTTTGGTCCAGAAAAACATCTACACAGAGAGGGAGCCAGGGAATGAATAACCCACTCTCTCTTTTCTCTCATCCTCTTATCTGCTGCTGATGACTCCCATTGGCCAAAACCCCAAATAAGGCAGAGACGAAGAAAATCCATATGACGCAATCCACGAAGGTCAGCAACCTAAGCAGGGCAGACAGGGTGGAGAGTGGATCTGGAGGGCCATTACACCAAACATCGTCCACTAGAGGGAAGAGACTGTGTTAAGGTTCTGGGGTCAGATGGACAGTGCCAGAAGATATTGAAATCTGTTTTCTTTAGTTTATCTTAATAGTAAAGATATTATTAATGAAATAATTAAAATACTAATTTGAAATGTATTGAGTATTCAGTTTAAACTTTATTATCCTTTGGTTCTTGAAAATTCTGAAGTACCTTTCAAAGGGTATGTCTCTCCCCCTAACCCTATTGAAAATCACTCCTAAGAAACAAGACAAGGTCTGGTTGTGTTAAAATTGAGTGTACGCACATGGAAAGCTTAGTTAAAAAGCCATTGAATAACTGCAATAATAAAAAGAGGGTGCCGGTTTGTACCTAGATTTAATATTTTCCCAGTTTACACCTAGATTGAGCTTGCATTTTTCCATTAATTCATTCAGCACACATGTACTGTGCTCCTGCTTTATGACTACAAAAGGGCCTATAATAATCTGTCTCCTTCTGATAGCACAGTGCCCACCTGGGCCCCCAGCCACCATTGGCAGGACTGGTGAGAAAAGGCCTCCCTGAAGAGGTGACATTTGAGCAGACACCTAAAAGAAATGAAGCATCCAGCCACGAAGATCTGGGGGAAGAGCAGAGGGAACGGCAAGCTCAAAGGCCCTGAGCTTTGCTTGAAGCAAGGGCAGTGGCCAGTGGTATTGGATGGGATATTGAAGGGGCAGTTGGGCCTGTACACATGGGGCCTTGTAGACCATGGGTAGAAACTTGGATCTTATTCTGAAGGTGGTGGGTAGTAATTAGAAGGCTCTGAGCAGGCAAGTGAGATGGCAGAACTTATTTTTTAAAAGATCACTCTAGCTGCTATGAGGAAAATTGATTTCAGGGAAATCAGAGCAAGGAAACTGGTTAGGAGGCTTTTGCAATGGCCTAACCAAGGGATGATGGTGGTCAGTAGAGGTGGTGAAGAGTGGTTGGCGTGGATACACTTTATATGGATACTCATACTCTCCTTCTTAATCAAGGATGATTTACTTTTCTTTTTGTTAAAACATTTTGTGGGGCTTCCTTGGTGGCGCAGTGGTTGAGAGTCCGCCTGCCGATGCAGGGCACACGGGTTTGTGCCCCGGTCTGGGAGGATCCCACATGCCGCGGAACGGCTGCGCCTGTGGGCCATGGTCGCTGAGCCTGCACATACGGAGCCTGTGCTCCGCAACGGGAGAGGCCACAGCAGTGAGAGGCCCACGTACTGCCAAAAAAAAAAAAAAAAAAAAAAAATTTGTGAGAACCTATTTATTATTTTATTTAATTTTATTTATTTATTTGGTTGCACCGGGTCTTAGTTGTGGCACATGGGCTCCTTAGTTGGGGTATGCGAACTCTTAGTTGCAGCCTGCATTTGGGATCTAGTTCCCTGACCAGGGATTGAACCCGGGCCCCCGCCACCGGGGAAGTCCCCTAGGATGATTTAGTTTTCTAAACTAAGATTTGTGGAAACTGTTCAGCGAACTTATACTAGTTAAAAAGAATTTAATTACTGTTGTCTAACTTAGCTGGTCTCAAATTCACTCAAGAAACTAATTAAGAAGACAAATTTCCCAATCTCATACTCCAAAAATTCTCATTCTGTGAAGCCTAGAAATCTGCATTGTGTGACTGACTCTGAGAATTACGTTAAGCGTTTAGCAGCATCCCCTAGTGGTGGATATCTGAAATTGCAGATGTTAACAAATTTAAAGTACACACAGCACTTTGAATTCTTCATAAAAATTTGTTATAGTCAAAGTAACAATCTTTTACATTTATAATAGAGCTGGTTTTTATGGGAATAACCAAGTGGGGTGGAAACTCCTTCTTCTCCAGTGATTATCTGGAGAGAACTTTCAGAAGTATTAAGATAAAAAATAATTGAAACCTTGTAAATAGTCATTAATCTGCTCTTACAATGTCAGAGAGCAGTAATAGTTCTAAACCCCCCATCCAGCTGCTTATTAGTGTGCTATAAAGTTAGAGTAATTGCAAGTGTGGAGAGAAAATAGAAAGATAAAGGTGTTTTCCAAAAATCATGAAAAGCCAACTCTTACTTAGGCAGCAGACTTACACCAGCCTTGGAAGAGTAGCAGTACTATCCCCAGGGGTGTGTATTTCTTTCAACCATTGCTCTAACTTGGCATGAGTACGTTCTTATTAAGAGTTTTGTTAGTTTGTCATTTGGGGTTGGAAATTTCTCCTCGAAAGCCCCAACCAAGACTAGCCCACCATGCCATGCTGTATCTTTGCTTCACTGCTCAGGTAGCTCTCCCCCCTGGACGTTCCAGAGAGTGGACCAGAGGGCAGCCCAGTGTTTGAGAGCTCAGGCTACAGAGAAGGAAATATTGCAGAGGGAATTCTGCGTGGGAGTACTGTTTCCATATGCTGGTTGGCTGCAAGGAGCCTCCAGCTTCATTGTTTATTTGTTGGTTTGTTTGCTTGTTTCTGGTTAATGATTATTCTCAGAATTCTCCAGAAACGTTCATCCTGCATTTTCACCACAACCCCCATTTTCTCTCATTCAACCTAGGCTCATATTTGAATTGGAAAATCATCTAGTATACATTTCTTACATTCTAGACAAGGCAACTGAGGTGTGAGTAGAGTAACTGCTCTAAGTCTACATAAAGGGGTAGCTGTCCAACTGGGGCTAAAGCCCAGGACTACTCGTGGTGGCCCAATAGTGCTTACAGGACAGTGTGCTTTCTGGCACCAACCACCCCTCAACATGTGCTTGTCCTGTCCTTCCTCCATCCTTATAAAGGTGCCCCTCACCTGTGCGTGCGCGCACACGCACACACACACACACACACACATTTAGCTTCTCTTGGTTTTCTTCTTTCTGCAAATCCCCTTCCCCTTTTCCATCTTGCCAAGCTGACAAAATATGAAAACTTAGGTAAATCAAGCCTTAAAAAATCCTTTATTTTTAAAATAAACCCAAATGAAACCTCAGCTTCCCAACCTTCACCAACTAAGTTACGCAGTGTTTACTTGCGTTACCTCATCTTGATTTATTTTTGTAGGTTACGCCTCTAAAAAAATAGAAGGTTTATTTGTTACAATCAAAAGAACTTGAAGGAGGAAATAAACTACAGGAAAGGTGAGCCGAAAGATCGCATAACTAATTAAGGGAACATGAAATACAAATGTGGACATGCCCACAAGTACTTTTCCATTTAGAAACAAACCGAAGAAGCCTGTGGTGCGTTCCTTTTTTTCCTCAGGACTCAGTTGCCCAGTCTCAGCTTTGCATCTGGACTAAGCGTTAGCCTGCCCTCTAGTGGTGCTTTCAGACACGTATGTATACATGCGTCCAATGCAGAGCTTAGGTTGTCCAAGGACACAGCTTGAAAAACTCACTGCAGTATTAGAAGGAATGCTTCAGCTGCTTTCCAGTAAATACAGTAGGTGGAGACACACACTGTAAAACTGGAATATACTCAACCTTGTTTTCATTGGGCTCTTAGAAGATTGCTAGGCACCCAGAATTATTGAAACTAAGTTTGACCATAATTTATTTGTGATGCTTCATGTTTCCTGCTTGTTTTTTAATTCTTGAACAATGTTCAGATATGGAGAGTTAAAGCACATGCAGTTTCTAAATCCGTTGCTCCCCTCCCCATTTATTTATATTAAATATCTACTGTGTGCAGAGATTTGGGGTGAGCTGGAGGTGCAAAAGTTAGTGAGAAACAGATCTTGTCCTTAAAACTCACCCTCTGATTCAGAGAGAAGACATATTTGGACATAATTACAATACATGGCAGTGGTATATAAACACATAGAGTTTAATATATTAAAAAATATATTATATATTGAATATATATAAAATATTTTATATATTTTAAATTTATATATTAATTTAAACTAATTATATTTATGTATACATAGATACACACACAGAGCAGCTGTGGGCCAGGCCCTGTGCTAGGTATGTCCACTTCTCATATAATATTTATCGCAACTGTGCCTTTTAACATTAGAGGAAAGGGAGGTTCTCAAAGATTAAGTAATTTGTCCTAGTTCACAGAACTATGAAATGACAAAATTGGAATTTGAATTCAGATTTTCTGATTTCATCTGTATTTCAATTAACTTCAACAGACTTTTACAGAGAGTCTACCATATGTTGGGTACTCTGCTACAGGCTGGAGGTGCAAACATAGGAGATGCTGTCACTGGCCTCAGGGTTACAGTTTGTAGGGGACTGGGCATGTGGAGAAATGATTAGACTACATTATGATAGATGCAATAATGGAAGTATGTACAAATTCCCTTCCAAGAAAAGTAGCAATGGCGGTTCAACGTTCATACGTTGTCGTGCTTTCCATCTTGCAACCCTGTTACTAGGCCATGATTGAACTGATCAGAAATCTGTGACTTAGCCAGAGTAATCGTCTTTGATTTTGCCTTTAAGCTCTGAGGAGGCCTAATATAATTTTGGCCAACAGGGGAGACAACTCACTGGCCCAACCGATGATCTCTTATAGGCAGTTTCCAGTGTGAGAAACTCAGAAAGCTATAGAATTAGGAAGAAATAAAACCGGAGGTAAAAATTGAACTAGTGGGACTTCCCTGGTGGCACGGTGGTTAAGAATCCACCTGCCGACGCAGGGGACACGGGTTCGAGCCCTGGTCTGGGAAGATCCCACATGCCATGGAGCAACTAAGCCCGTGCGCCACAACTACTGAGCCTGCACTCTAGAGCCTGCACGCTGCAACTACTAAGCCCACGTGCCACAACTACTGAAGCCCGCACACCTAGAGCCCGTGTTCCACAACAAGAGAAGCCACCGCAATGAGAAGCCCGCGCACTGCAACGAACAGTAGCCCCCGCTCGCTGCAACTAGAGAAAGCCCGTGTGGAGCAACGCAGACCCAATGCAGCCAAAAAACACATAAAATTAAAAAAAAAAAAAAAACTAAAAAAACCCCTGAACTAGTAAGAAGCAAAAGCAGAGAGTTAGAGAAAGAGAGAAGCTAAATTGGAAGTCTGGCATAGCCACAGGAGTAAGGAAGGAGCCAAAGGGCCCTCTTCTCAGGGGAGTCTGTTTTTACTGTTACTTCCTTAACGACATTCCAGGGCTCCACGGAGCTGGGCTGTGTAACAGCTGATACGGATGCCCATGCTTCCTTACTGCCTGAAGTGTCCTTACAATCACCCACATTGCCTGAGGTCAGCCAAGACTGATTCTGGCCACAGAAAAAATCCTAAATCCTGCAGTACCAAAGCGGTCCAAGGGCGGCAGTGAGGAAGTGTGGCTGGCTGTACAGGTGGACTCAGCAAAACCTTCACCTGGAAGTGATGCCCAAACTGAGTATTGAGGTACAGCTAGGAGTTTTCCAGGAAGACAAAGGTGCGGAGGGTGCCCGAAGGTTCAGTGTTTGTTCCAGTACTAAACATGACCAGTGGCAAAAATTTAATTTCCTGGTTCTCCTTCTAGCATAATGACTCCAGAAATTCTTTCTTCAGGCACCCCAGCTTTGAGAGAACGGAGTGGGAAAGGGGAATTTTCTCTTTCATGAAGGCACTAAGTTCTGAAGCCTGGTGGCTCTGACCATATGGTGTGGCTTCAAACATTGGCATATTCTTCTCAACTAGGATATCTATGCCCTTAGGAGTATGTGGTTTGGGGCATAGTGCGACACTACAGGATACATATAGTGAATCTTCTTGGGGTGTCATTATTACGGATAATTTGGGAGGAGAAAAGTTTTACATTTTTACAGTCTTTAAGGTTTTGTAATATACAAATCAGTATAAGCCTACTTTTCCATGTTGGTTTAATTTTCTTTATTGTTGCACTAACTTGAATAAAAGCCAGAACTCCTATCTATGATCCCAGCATGGAATTGCACTCAAAGAAACATGAACTTGTCCTCTCAATGGTAATTAAAATGTTATTTCTATGTAAAAATAATCTTGATCTAGTATGAAGTGGTAGGCATATTTTGCATGTATTTTTAGAGATTTTAGAGACAAAATACAAGGCTTTAGAGAAGTTTCTGCTAGAAGCTGTGGCCTTCAGACCAACTGGATTTACCTTTGTCCACCCTGAGGAGAATGTCAGGGAAATGTTGGAGAAGCACTTTTTAAAAAAAAAAAATTTATTGGTGTATAGTTGATTTACAACGTTGTGTTAGTTTCAGGTGTACAGCAAAGTGAATCAGTTATACATATACACATATCCATTCTTTTGTTTTTTTTAGGTTCTTTTCCCATGTAGGTCATTACAGAGTATTGAGTAGAGTGGAGAAGAACTTTTGTAGGCTGTTGCCCCAACTTCCTTGCACTGTCTAAATTCTACCCATTAAAAATCCGAGTAGATTGATTTCCTTTTTAATTTTTTAATTGTGGTGAAAAACACATAACACAAAATTTACCATTGTAACCATTTTAAAGTGTACAGTGTAGTAGTCTTAAGTGCAACAGAGCTTTTTCATCCTCCAAAACTGAAACTCTATAGTCATTAAACAGCAACTCCCCTTCCCTCCTTTTCCCTCATACTCTAGCTAAGAACACTCTACTTCTTGTTTCTATGAGTTTGACTACTTTAAATACCTCATATAAATGGAATCATACAGTGTTTGTTCTTTTAGCATCATGTCCACCAGGTTCATCTATGTTGTAGCCTGTGACAGGACTTCCTTCTCTTCTAAGGCTGAATCATATTCCATTGTATGTATACACTACAGTTTGCTTATTCACTTATCGGTTCATGGGCACCTGGGTTGCCCCTACCTCTTGGCTACCATGAACAATACTCCTATGAATATGAGTGTGCAAATATCTCTTCAGGACCCTGCTTTCAAGTCTTCTGGATGCATGCCCAGAGGCAGGATTGCTTAATCATATACTATTTCTATTTTTAATTTTCTGAGCTAACCACCATACTGTTTTCATAGTGGTTACACAGTGCTCAAAGGTTTCAGTTTCTCCATATCACTGCCAACACTTGTTATTTTCTGGGTTTTTTTGATAATAACCATCCTAATGAATGTGAGGTATATGTAGGTTGATTTTAAAGTGCAGATTCTCCTTGGAATGGTGAAGGTATCTGGGAACCTTCATGCCTCTGGTAAACTTTGATTTTAGCAGCCAGCAGAGATCACTGGCCAAGTACATGTCATTTTGATGTGGGGGAAAATGTTAGGACCCTAGAAAGGAGATTCTAAATCTCCTCAAAGACTATAAAGTTTTCAAGCTGGAGTTACCAGGAGTGGAGGCTGCCTGAGAAATCCCACATAGATATTTCCCTCTCAGTTGTTTTGACCTTGAGGACATTTTTATTGAATGAATACAAATATTTTCATCAGAATTATTCCAGCATTGCTGAGAATATCATCAAGAAATTATTTTTGGAGACAGCTCTTTTAAGTTAATTGAGTTCCTTGATAAAATTTCTTACTGTTCAAATAATTTTTTATTTTACTGAAATAATTTAGATTTAATCCAATTATCACATTTTTGTGTCCATATTAAAATTTTCAAACTTCAGCTTCAGCAATTTTGAATTTTCTTTTGTGATCATTTTCAACCAAATCCAATTTTCCTGGGTTAGGCTTTGCAGGTGTAGTTTTTTGACAAGATTTGATTCTTTAGTCAATGTTTAAAGTCAATAACAAATTTTGCTGTATGTAGTTTTTGCCTTTGTCAGTTTTGTGTTATTTCTATAAAGTATAATTTTAACTGCATCATTTGTACTTTTGAGCATCACCAACACAATGAGATTCTTCATTTTTTTTTGTCAATATCAAATTTAACATATATAGTTTTAGCTATTATTCGTTTGATTCTGCATGGATTATTTCTACTATGTCTACTTTTTTTTTCTGGGTGACAAGTTCAAAATGTACTTGAAGTCAAAATTTCAAGGTCATGGCATTTTGTTTTCATCCCTGATTTTTTTTTTAATTTTTAAAAACTTATTTTTTTTATTTATTTATTTTTGGCTGTGTTGGGTCTCGTTGCTGTGCGCGGGCTTTCTCTAGTTGCCGTGCGCGGGGGCTGCTCTTTGTTCCGGTGAGCGGACTTCTCACTGCGGTGGCTTCTCCTGTTGCCGAGCATGGGCTCTAGGCCTGAGGGCTTCAGTAGTCGTGGCTCGCGGGCTTAGTTGCTCCACGGCATGTGGGATCTTCCTGGACCAGGGCTTGAACCCGTGTCCCCTGCATTGGCAGGTGGATTCTTAATCACTGTGCCACCAGGGAAGCCCCTTCATCCCTGATTAAAAAATGAAAAGTGTAGTATCAACATGTTCTCAGGAGGCATGGGTTTCATGGGTGAACTACTGGTTTAGAAGTGAGAAGTTCTGGGTGTTTGTCCTTGCTCTATAGTCTAATAGTACTCATCTAAAAAGAAGTGATTTAAACATATGATTTCTAAATCACCTTGCAATTCTCGTTGTCTATGATTTAAATTCCTATCTGTCCTATTTGACCATTACTTTGCTTCTTATTTGATCCCCCCGGCCTCCCTGCCACCCCCACCTCTCCTCCTCCCCACCTCCTTCCCCACCCCCCCACCCGCCTCCCATCTCCTATCAACCCAGTGCCTCCAGACAACCACCCAGCCTGTCCTCCCTCAGGCCCCGGGCAAGAGCCTCTGACCTTCCTCACACACTTCTGAATCTTCTTCCTACCCAGTCCTGGCTCTTGACCTGCTCCAGAAATCCACCATTCTTAGGTTTTCCGAGCCCAAACTATGCTTCCTCTAATTGAGCACCTGCCGACCTGGCTCAGAGCAGCCTTCTTTAACTCTGACCTTCATGTACCTAGAAGCTACAGGGTCATCAGAGGCCATGCTGAGCCTTGCCTTTCCCTGTCCCCACTCCCCAGTCAGTCTTATTCTTACCACCTCTCTCTGTTGGACATGGAGGTGAATCTTGTGGTTATGTGAGTGTGTTTTAGGGTAGACCATCCTTGGGGCAGGGGAGGTAGGATGGGGTTCAAGGGCATTCTAGGCAGGAAGGAGAGATAGGAGGGACCACACCACTTTAAATTCCGGCAGAAAATTAACGGACTGCTCACATTAGACCAATGTGACTATTTGCAAAGCTATGGGCAGTATATAAGGAATCCATAAAAGACAGTGCAGTACCACTGGATTCAGTTACAACTCCTGAGCTCAAAAAGACATGGGAGGGATCAGTTACTGGAACCTGGAAGGAGAGAATCACACAGAGATTACTGCAAGGCTTCCCTGCAGGGAAGGAACCAGAGGCATGAATTCCCCAGCTCCTTCTCTGCCTTCCTCCGTCTTATCTCCTGTCAGGGATCCCTAACTGGCAGAACAAGGCTGGAGTTAAAGGACAAGGGAGTCCACAGATGAAACCCAAACCCATACAGGCCGGTGTCTCAAGGCAGAGACTAGGGTGAGAAGGGTGGAGAGTGAAGAAGATGCTGTGAATATCATTTTGAACATGTGTAAATATATGAAAGAGAAAACCGTTGTCTGGAACTTCTTGCGTTTGTGCAAAATGTGTCCAGGGCAAGTAGATAAACTGGTGGTACCTACTTCCCAGCTTATAACTGAAGGGACTGCTGATGCCATGCACTTGTCGGGGGGCACATAGCTCCATGTCTTCTGACATTCCTGGTGTCCCAAAGAATAGCAGGAAAGCCAGTTTAAATATTATGCGACTTATTTTTTTAAAATACGGATGGGGACCTTGAAAATCACAAAGTTATTTAAAAATGTGGACGTGTAGTATTTGGTGTGCCAGGCAACATGGGCAGAGTTCACAATTGAGATCCCGTGGATTTTTATTTTGCCTCTTCCCCAAAGCTAAAGCTGGCCGCTGGGAGAGCATCATTTTCTCTTTTCTACTGGAGAACACGTCCCCTTGGGCCCTGTGAGACACTTCTTTTTATAAAGGGAAGCCAAACCAGGCTTAAAGCTCTCCCATCTCTCTCCTGCTAACTTGTAAATTGTGCGGAAAGGAACCAAATATTATGAATTGCCCTTCCCCATTAGCCCAATGAATGGCCATACAGACTAAGCTGAACAACAACAAAGTCAAAAGGACCAATACAGCCCCTTTTGTAGGATTTTGAATGTTTTGTAAATGTATTGGTCCGTGTGTTGTATTCTGTAGCCTTCCTAGTTCCTGGGCTTTAGCTTCCCTACTTCTTGTATGTGTATGCATACTGTAGTCAAACGTTAAAGTCATCACACACACACACACCACATAAGGCACAGGCTGCTCTTATTAGCTGTTCACATATGTCCCAGTGAAATCAGGTTAAAAGGAACACCCAGAGAAGACTTACAGGAAAGGGGGGTCAGCATACCTGCTTCATCTTGGATGAGGAATGAGTTGAGTACATGTGACCTTTGTTAATTGCAGCTGATATCATTGTTTACATCACCTCTTTCCCTGTCACCTGCTTTCTGAGCCATGACCCTGGTCCTGCAGTGGTTCTGAATCAGCAGAAGCCTGGGCTGGATTGATTAACTCACTTTGCTGGTCCCTGGGAAGCCTCTGAGGAGTCAGCTAGAGTGGGAGCCTAGGGGAGGGCAGGATGGAAGCCCTTGGATATCCAGGTGGGGTGGAGGGAGTTCTAAGAATAGGGGAAAGGGGAGACGAGAGAGTGTTGAAATGGTGCCAATGGCACACCTGGCCAAGGGTCAGACCTGGGCTTACACAAGAGGGCATTACACCAAGATCAGCATTTAGAGAGCATTCTGATGTGCTTTACGTGCAAAGATGCCACCTCCACTGCCTGAAATGCGGGGTACTGGCTGAGATGCTGCTTGGACTATGGTAGTGATGGGAGGACAATGGAAGTGCCTTCCCCCTTCAGAGTCCTGTAGCACAGAGTTCTGCCTGTGAACACCACATTTCTGCTTCAAACACTAGGGCAAATCATCAGTTTTAACCTGAGAGATAAATGAGAGAATGAGTGACTGAGAGACAGAGAGGGAAAGAGAGAGAGAGAGACTGATCCTCCAACTCACTTGCTTATGGACGAGTTGGTTCTGGTGCTCACCTCTGATGCAGTCAATGACTCGTATTTGTGGGTGGGTGGTGAAGAGGGGTGTTCCCAGGCAGCGGGAACAGGGTAGGCTGTGGACTGAGCAAGAACTTAGAAACATGCCTATTCCAATCATGCTTTGCTTCTTGTCAGCGATGCAATATGTGTTTAACGTATTCTCTTGGGAATATTAAAATTCAATGTAATATACGCCTGTCGCAAGTAATCTTTCTTTCATTGTATACAGTGGGTGGTGCCTGAAAAGAAAGGCGTGGTTTGGTCAGTAGAGGGAAAAGAGATCAGAAAGCTCCATGAAAATGACCTCATCTCCCTGACTTCAAGATGTAGCATCCACCTTGATCAGAATCACCAGTTCCAAGAATTCTTCAGAAGGAAGAAAAAGGGAGGTAAAAGGAAAAGAGAATGGAGAGGGAGAATTTTATTGTCAAGTAATTCCCTGAGGGAACAAAGTCTTCTGAGAAGTCTGAAGCACACTCTCCCCTTTCCTTCTGTGATTTTTCTATCCCTCATGAAAAAATCTGTTAATTTTGTATTAAAACAAAATGTGTTTCTTTTTCTCGAGTACTCTATCATTGTATAGGAATGTGTATAATTTCCTCCTCATAGTTTTGAGGGTATTTTTGAAGACTGTGACATATCCTGACTCTTTAAGAACAAAACAATTCAATTTGAAAATCACTGAGTGACAGCAATCAAAGTTCTGAAGTGATGCAGTTCACTTCAGCGCTTGTTCGAAATGTCATTAGAAAACCAACATATAGCGGGTTGTTATGGCAACTGGAATACTGGAGTTTATAACATCACTGCAATTAATGTTATCCAAACGTTATTAATCTTTCAACATCATTCACATCCTCTGAAGGCACAGCAGCTCTGGCTCTCCCAGGATTTCTCAGTAGTGTAATCTGTTGCAGCTTTCTTCACATTTTTTTTTTTTCAGATAGATCTTTCCCTGACTTTGCTTTAGTGAAATTAGCTATTGTTTCTACTCTTTACTCATTCTATTTTGGCTGCTTTTTTTTTTTTTTTTGCGGTTCGCGGGCCTCTCACTGTTGTGGCCTCTCCCGTTGCGGAGCACAGGCTCCGGACGCACAGGCCCAGCGGCCATGGCTCACGGGCCCAGCCGCTCCGTGGCATGTGGGATCTTTCCGGACCGGGGCACGAACCCGTGTCCCCTGCATCGGCAGGCGGACTCCCAACCACTGCGCCACCAGGGAAGCCCTTGGCTGCTATTTTTTGATGAAACTTGAAATAAAATGGGAAAGACAGGGATTACAGCTAAAAAATAGAATAAAGCCCAAAGATAAAAAAAGGTTTATAGGGCTTCCCTGGTGGCGCAGTGGTTGGGAGTCCGCCTGCCGATGCAGGGGACACGGGTTCGTGCCCCGGTCCGGAAAGATCCCACATGCCACGGAGCGGCTGGGCCCGTGAGCCATGGCCGCTGGGCCTGTGCGTCCGGAGCCTGTGCTCCGCAACGGGAGAGGCCACAACAACAACAACAACGACAACAAAAAGGTTTATATATTTAAATGTGGAGAACCTGAGAAAAATATTAAAATATTTTGCATACAGATTTGTAGTATTAACTTATATTTGCATAGCATTTTATAATTTTTAAAGCAGTTTTACCTATGTTATTTAATATAACAACCTTGAGAACAAGTAATATTTTTGGGGTGTCTACGATGTGATAGTTAATGTGATATGCATACATGAATTTTTTTAGATTTCATAATAACTTGCAAGAGAGGTGTGATTTAAAAATATGCCTCCACAACTCAACAACAGCAACAGAAAACCTGATTGAAGAATGGGCAAAGGACTTGAACAGACATTTCTTCAAAGATGATATATACAAATTATGTACATGGATATGAAAAGATGCTCAACATTACTAATCAGAAGAGAAATGCAAATCAAAATTACAAGAAGATATCACCTCACACCCATTAAAAAAAAAAGAAAACTAGGAAGTAACAAGTGTTGGGGCAGATGTGGAGAAATTAGAGCCCCTGTGCACTGTTGGTGGGAATGTAAAATGGTGCAGCCACTATGGAGAACAGTATGGTTGGTGGTTGTTCAAAAAATTAGAAATAGAATTAGCACATGAGGGACTTCCCTGGTGGTCCAGTGGGTAAGACTGTGCTCCCAATGCAGGGGGCCTGGGTTCAATCCCTGGTCAGGGAACTAGATCCCGCATGCATGCCAGAGCTAAGAAGTCCCCATGCAGGAAGTAAAAAAGATCCCGAGCGCCGCAACTAAGATCCCGCATGCCGCGACTAAGACACAGTGCAGCCAAAAAAAAAAAAAAAAAAAAAAAGGAATTAGCACATGATGCAGCAATTCTACTACTGGGTATATAACCAAAAGAATTGATAGCTGGATCTTGAAGAGATATTTGCACACTCGTGTTTATAGAAGCATTGTTCACAATGGCCAAGAGTAGAAGAAACCCAAGTGTCCATGCATGGGTGAACGGATGAACAAACTGTAGTATATACATACAATGGAATATTATTCATCTTTAAAAAGGAAGGAAACCCTGTCTCATGTTACAGTGTTGGTGAATCTGGAGGACATTATGCTAAGTGAAATAAGCCAGATACAAAAAGACAAATACTATACGATTTCACTTACAGGAGGCATCTAAAGGAGTCAAACTCATAGAAACAGAAAATAGAATGGTGTTTGCCAGGGGCTGGGAGGAGGAGGAAATGGGGAGTTGTTTAATGAGGACAGAGTTAAGTTTTACAAGATGAAAAAGTTCTGTAGCTCTATATTCACAAGTGTGAATATACTTGCACTACTGAATTGTACATTTAAAACTGGTTAAGGTGGTAAATTTATATGTGTGTGTTTGTGTGTGTGTCTACTGAGGTCACAAATCGAGAATGAGGGAGTCTAGGGCTACAGATTGAGATCTTTCTGCTTGCAGAACCCACACTCACTTTCTACAACACTAGTTAACTATTATCTTCATTTTAGGGATGAGGAAGCTGATCCTGGGAGAGGCCATGGTTATACTGCTCTTTGGTACCAGAACTGAGGTAAGTCTTAGCCCAATACTCTTTTGCATGACACCTTATTGCTCCTCTGTTTAAGTAATGTATTTTGTAAAACTTGAATAGTTTAATATATAAATTTGAAGAAGGTAATCAAGTAGAATTATACCCCAGTATAGAGGAAACATGTTAGGTACATAAAGTAGAATCAGTTTCTTAGGTTTTTACTTGAGGGTTTCAAATTTTAAATGACATGGTGGTTTAAAAACTTTTTCCATTAAATCATTAAACTGTTGAGGAAATAACTACTTGTTAAGAGTAAAAATATACAATAATGTCTCAGTGTTGTTTATTGTGTTACATTTTCAGAGCACCTTGAAATTAATTTATAATTTATAAATCTTGCTATTAAATTCCCCCTTTTACCATATGGATTCTGTCTCCTGATTGGACCAGACAGATATAGTATACTACTGGTATTGTGGTCATCTAGGAGAAGATTCTTATTTTTAGGAGATGCGTGCTGAAATATTCAGGAGTGAATGGTCATGTTATCTGCAATGTATTTCAAATGGTCCAGCAATATACATGTTCATATATTGATCTATCTATATACATACACGCATGTATATATATGAGTATAGCAAATAGGACAAAATACAGACTGTTAGCAATTATTGAATCTATACGGAGGGCGTATGTGACTTTATAGTATCTATTTTTTAAATGCTGAGTGAAAATCCTCTCCTTCCTTCAGTGTCCTTATTTAGTGGGAAGAGGGAGAGATTCTTTTATTCTTTTATTGGTAGGAGTGGTTGGAAGACTTGGCCCAGTTTCTTAACTCTGGCTGTGTACCGAATAGCCTGGGAAGCTTTGAAAATTGTGGATGCTCAGGACCCACAAAACCTTGTGAATCAGAATCTCTAGGATCTTGTTATTCCAAGGGGACTTAGAATTCTAAAGAAGCAGCTTATCAATCATTAGGGTGAGCGTGGGGTGCATAGCTAAAGTTTTCAAGGGCTCTTTGCAAATTATATTTGTTCTGAGATATTCTGATGTGCTGTCTTAAGGGGGCATGCTAGAATTTGAAGAAAATTCTATGTTTCTACATATTCTTCTTTTTAATGAAACTTCTTCCTCATGAAGCT
Source organism: Delphinus delphis (assembly GCF_949987515.2). Taxonomy (NCBI): domain Eukaryota; kingdom Metazoa; phylum Chordata; class Mammalia; order Artiodactyla; family Delphinidae; genus Delphinus; species Delphinus delphis. The sequence continues at coordinate 124,246,886 of NC_082685.1, forward strand.
AAATGTCCCCTGAAAGCCATTGATCCAAATGGATCTCTCACTGACAGTGTATGTGGCTGAAAATTTGGGCAGTACTGCTCCCGGCCAGGTTCTTCTGGTTGTCCCATCCTATTCTGTCCCTAGTGGCTTCCCAGTAAAAGTATCCAGTGGTCCGGTATCAGTCAGTCCCAACCTCCTTGTGTAACAAAGACGCAGATGGAAGCTCTGTAGCCACACTGATAAGGAAGGTACAGACTGGTACCTGCTATCAAATTGGTGCTTCTCACACCACTGTTCTTTAGTCCAACATTTTCCACTATCAAAATTACAAATATTTCAACATCTTATTTCTACGTTCACCCATTCATCCATCTTTATTTATTTATTCACTCATTCACACATAAATCATTCATTATTATAATGGATATTGTTGATTCCCTGTCCAGATGCCCTTGAATTTCTTTTATGGTTTCCATAGCTTTGCTGCTAACAGCTGATATTTGTTTTCTTCTTCAGAGGATTTCTCTTGGGCTACAGGAGCTGAGAGGCAAGAGTCCCCGACAGTTCACAGCCCCCTGGGTGGCCCAAGACTGACGTGGTGAGGGAGAACAAAGCTCAGCTCCCTTGCCTCCAGGCAACACTCACTCTGAGCTGGAACTGTGCAGTCTAGAGCTCCCTGTAGGATTAGGCTAAGGCTGGGAACTTCCCTGCTTCCTTCACTCCTGTGTCACTTCTGTAGTAAATCATTTGCACACTTACCCTTGCTTTGGGGTCTGCTTAAAGAACCTGGCCTAAAGACAAATATTTACTTTCATTTATTACAAATATTTACTGAGTATCTGCTAAGTGCCAAGCCCCATTCTAGGTGTTGAGGATACAGCAGGAAACATAGCAAATCCCCTGTTCTTAAAGACCTTTCATTCTAGGAGGGACAGGAGGGACAGAAAGACACATGACAAATGCATGAGTCTGATGATAATAAATGATACAGTGAAATATAAAGCAGGATAGAGTCATGGCAGTGATAGCGAGGTGCTGTTTGAAACAAGGTGATCAGAGAAAGCCTTTGATAGAGTGGTGTTTGAGCAGAGATTCTGAATGGAGTGAGCAAGTGAGGCATTTGGATATTTGAGGCAGGAACATTCCTAAGGAGAGGGAACAGGTTATGTAAAAGTCCTGAGGCAGGAACGTGTTTAGCATGTTTGAGTCATAACATGGAGGCCAGGATGACTAGTGCAGAGTGATAGAGGCAGAGAGTGATGGGACATCACTCCACAGAAGGAGCTGGTGTCAGATCCTGTAGGGTCTTGTAGTTCACTGTGACGACTTTGGCTTTTACTCTGAACAGGATGGGGACCCACTGGAGGGTTTGAATGGAGGATTAGTGTAATTTTAGTTTCATTTTAAAATTGCTGTGTTTAGAGTAGACTCTGAGGGGCAGGAAGGAAGTGGAGAGAAAAACTGGAAGGCTGATGGGCAAAAATCTAGTGAGAAGTAACAGGGCTTGGACCTGGGTGGTAGTGGCTGGGTGGAGAGAAGTGGTCAGGTTCTGGATATGTGTTTCAGAGGTAGATCTGATGGCTGGAGGGGTGAGGTGAAAGAAGAAGATCTCTTTTTTGACTCCAGGATTTTTGTCCTGAGCAACTGGAAGAATGGGCCATTTATTGACGTAAGGAAGGTCGAGGGACAAGCTAATTTGTTTCCTTTATGCCACTGACTCAAACTAATAATTTTATTTTAAGAGGCTAGCCTTTAAAAAATGATGCCCAAATCTAAAAGTAGACAACATAAATTAAAAAATTGATTTGATTACATAAACACCTCAAACGTCTTTATTGTGAGAAAGAACTTGCAAGATAAATGAAAACTTAAAAAAGTATTTTAAACCTACTTGACAAAGGATTTATTACAGAAAGAAACAAGAAATCCTTATTACAGAGAGAAATCTTACAAATTGATGAAAAAAGTGTATCTTCAAAAGAAAAAAAGGGGAAAAGATATAAATAGATAATATAAATAAATATAAATACATAAATATGTAAAAAGATGTAAAATCTTATGATCAAATAAACACAAAATAAAAAGGGATAATTTTTTACTTATAAGTATTTAAAAACTGAATTTACTTAGTATTGGCAAAGGTTCAGAGAAATGAAATATTCCATAATTCATCATTGGAAATGCATAGTATTTTTGAAGCAAAGAGACAATATGTGTCAATATTTATACTTTTCTGACCCATTTATTTCCTTTCTAGGAATTTAAGGTAAAAAAATCTGTGATATGCCAAAAAATGATGGTGTATCCAAAGGATGGAATTTTAATAGTCTTAAAAATAATACTTTGAGATATTTTTGAAAAAGACACAGTAAAAATATTATGTAGAGTATGATCTATATATTCATAGAAAAAGATGTGAAAATAGTGAAAATGCTAACAGCAGTAATATGAGGCTGGAGGATCATTTTTATTTGCTGATTTGAACCTTTCTGTGTTTTCAGCACTTCTGATTATAGTGAACATTTACTTTCTTTAATCAATAAAATTAACCCTCTAATATTACGTTCTTAGAAAAAATTCTTTCCCTCTCACCTCTCTCCCCATCTCCAGCTCAACCTCTCACCTCTCCTAGGTCTGAGGGCCTGATTCTGCTTGTCTCTTTCACTCAATCTTATGGAACTCCTTTGTGTGTGTAAACCAACTGTCTGATATTTTCACCCCTTCCAAACACTCTCCTGGATCCCTGGTGTGGACTATGTTTTTTTACTTTTTGGCCAGCTTCCACTAGAGAAGCTAAAAAGGCTGGATGGCACCTTTCCAGCCTCCTGTGAGACCAAGGTTTGGGCACGTGTTCCAGGTTCTTACTAGATGCACCTGCACTAGACTTGGCATTGGAAGCTAGAGACGCACAGAAGTAGAGACCACAAGGAAACTGTTTCCCTTGGAGCCAGTGTTGGCAGCAGTGAATCCAGTTTCCAGAGGCAGCAGCAGTGGTTCTAAAGGTGAATCATGTTTTTGGCCATTGTCCCTGGTGTTGTCCAGCAATGGTGTCCAGTATATCTGATGTTAGCAGTGTGAGCCAAGTAAAGTGTCCAGCAGCTGAGACGGTGGTGTCTTCTCAGGACCAATTCTGTGCGGTGAGATTGAAAACATTGTTTCTGGCAGTGAGGCTTCCACGGTAGGTTCTCTGGCCATGTTGGAGACTATGTGAGCCAATTATCTTTTAGTAAATTCATTTTCTAAATAAATCAGCCAAGAGTTGGTTAATGTATATTGCAATTAAAAACTCTGATGGATACACTTGTTTCCTGATTTTTAATGTCATCTCCCTCAAAACTTCATCATTTGAGGTCATTCCCTTTCAAATTCCACCAGTGGTGGAGAAGGGGTTATTTCTCTGCCACATTGAGACCACCATCTCTGTCCCTTCACCATGATTCCATAGCAACAGCATCCATTTAAGCACACCACTGCTGTCCACTGACTTCCAGAATCACTTTTGTAGCCAGCCTCTTGCTTTTATTCTCCAGAACGCCTACATTCTCATTGATTATTCACCGTCCTTTTCTCAACTTTAATGGCCTTTGTTAGAAAATGGTTTTGAGTGAATCAAGAAGACATCACGGTGGGAGAGAAGGTGTGAAGCCTGCTCTGAAATGTAATGTGTCTATCTACAAGCTAATACTCCTCATTAGTGTTAGTATTAAAGGTGAAACCGAAGGAGCTAAAACTAGAGGAAGACTACATGAAAGGGACTTTAGAAACTGACCAGCAATAAAAAGATGTATGGGTTGGTATCTGGCAGCTGAGTTCATAATCAAGGTTAAGAAAGATGTGATATGTCCAACACTACTATAACAATAAAAATCAGTAGCATTTGTTATTTTGTTACCCTCTGAAATTTTTAGCAATGAAGTCCCTTAGAAACCCTCAAATGAAGCTGTGCGCTTGTTTAGGAGCAGAGGCCAGGGAAAGAAATGTCAAGAGTATACTGTTTTGCAGCAAAGGAGAAAAAAAGCTGCAATTCAGGAATTCAGGTAAAAAAGCTGATAGAAGTGGAATGAACCCCGGTGGAGTAAACCAGGAACAGTCCTCAGGTCTGGAAGCATAGTCGCAGTGCGCATCTGAGGAAGGACTTTGATATCATAATCTGTTTGCCCCTCCAGCCAACCACACGAATGTTCCCTCCTTGGACTTTTTCATTGTTCAGACCTGTTCCAGCTCCAGGGACTCAAACTCAGATGCTTCTCTTCTCCCCCAACACAATTTCCCTATCCTCCATATCTTCTGTAAATATCTTCCTTATCTTCCATAGATTCAGACTATATTTCCTGAATCTTTTCTTTACCTTGATAATGACTTTGAGTCTCCTGATTCCTCTCTTTTCTCCCTCTTTTTAAAGCTTCTTCGGCATGCACTTGCTTCCCTTACCAAATTTTGTCTGAAAGTCTCATAGTCTTGGAGCTGCCTTAAATCTGCAGATTTCTATCTGCTTGTCACCCACGCTGAACCTCCTCCTTGAATTATTCCTATTGTCTGCTTTCAGGTAATGTGGTGGCACCAACATCAGTTGTTGGAAAAGGCATGAAAACATAGTAACTGGACCCATTTTGTCTGTCTGGTTCTTCTCTTTCAGACTTTTTTTCTATACATATACCAATATACGCATGTAGCATTTTTAACTTATATATTTTTTTTTCCCCAGAAATGGGATTATAAGTATTGCTGGTTTTTTTTTTTTTTCTTGACAATGTCTCCTGGGTATCGTTCTATGTCATTACATGTATATTACTTCATTCTTTGTTGAACAGCTGCACAGCATTTCACTGTATGAATTGTATGTACTTTATTTTCCCAATTTCATATTTAGGTGGCTTCTAATTTTTTGCTATTTTAGACAATGCTGCAATAAATAACCTTGTGCATATATCTTTTTTGCACCTGTGTTTTTTTGTAGGATTATTTCCCAGTAGTGAAATTGCTAGTTTAAAGGATCTATGCATTTTACATTAAAGGAAACTATCAGCAAAATGAAAAGACAATCTACTGAATAGGAGAAAATATTTGTAAATGATATGAGGGTTAATGTCCAACATATATAAACAGCTTATAAAGCTCAACATAAAAAAAAAACAATTAAAAAATGGGCAGAAGAGGGACTTCCCTGGTGGTACAGTGGTTAAGAATCCACCTGCCAATGCAGGGAACACGGGTTCAACCCCTGGTCCGGGAAGACCCCACATGCTGCGGAGCAACTAATCCTATGGACCACAACTACTGAGCCTGCACTCTAGAGCCCATGTTCCACAACAAGAGAAGCCGCTGCAATGAGAAGCCCGCGTACTGCAACGAAGAGTAGCCCCCGCTCGCCACAACTAGAGAAAGCCCGTGCACAGCAAGGAAGACCCAACACAGCCAAAAATAAATTTAAAAAAAAAATGGGCAGAACTGAATAGACATTTTTCCAAACAGAAAATGCAGGTGGCCACAGGCACATGAAAAGATGCTCAACATCATTAATCATCAGGGAAATGCAAATCAAAACCACAATGAGGGCTTCCCTGGTGGCGCAGTGGTTGAGAGTCCGCCTGCCGATGCAGGGGACAAGGGTTCGTGCCCCGGTCCGGGAAGATCCCACATGCTGGGGAGCAGCTAGGCCCGTGAGCCATGGCCGCTGAGCCTGCGCATCTGGAGCCTGTGCTCTGCAACGGGAGAGGCCACAACAGTGAGAGGCCCACGTACCGCAAAAAAAAAAAAAAAAAAAAAAAAAAAACCACAATGAGATATCACCTCACACTTGTCAGAATGGCTGTCATCAAAAAGACACAAATAACAAAGGTCTGTAGGGATGTGGAGAAAAGGGAACCTTGTACACTGTTGGTGAGAATGTAAATTGATACAGCCACTATGGAGAACAGTATGGAGGTTTCTCAAAAAACTAAAAATAGAACGACCATATGACCCAGAAATTCCACTGCTGGGTATATATCCAAAAAAACAAAAACACTATTTTGAAAAGGTACATGCACCACAATGTTCATAGCAGCATTATTTACAATTGCCAAGATATGGAAGTGACCTAAGTGAACATCCACAGAGGAGGAATGGATAAAGAGGATGTTGTATACACACACACACACAAACACACACAATGGAATACTAGTCAGTCATAAAAAAGAATAAAATTTTGCCATTTTCAGCAATGTGGGTGGACTTGGAGGATATTATGCTAAGTAAAATAAGTCAGACAGAGAAAGACAAATACTGTATGATATCATTTACATGTGTTATCTAAAAATACAACAAACTAGTGAATATAACAGAAAAGAAGCAGAATCACAGATATAGAGAACAAATTAGTGGTTACCAGAGGGGAGAGCAGGGCAGGGGGCAATATAGGGGTAGGGCAGGGGTCCCTAACTCCAGGGCTGTGGACTGGTACCGGCTCGTGGCCTGTTAGGAACCGGGCCGCACAGCAGGAGGTGAGTGGCGGCGAGCAAGCAAACTTCATCTGCTGTTCGGCATCGCTCCCCATTGCTCGCATTACCGCCTCCCTCCACCCCACCCCTGTCTGTGGAAAAATTGTCTTCCAAGAAACCAGTCCCTGGTGCCAAAAAGGTTGGGGACCGCTGGGGTAGGGGAGTCAGAGGTATCAACTATTGGGTGTAAGATAGGCTCAAGGATGTATTGTACAACCCGTAGAATATAGCTAATATTTTGTAATAACTGTAAATGAAAAGTAACCTTTAAAAATTATATAAAAGAATGAAACAATTAGAAATTTTAAAAATCAAGGATCTGTGCATTTTAAACGCTGATAGATATTGCTATATTGCTCTCCAAAAAAGTCATCCCAATTTACAGTTACCAAATATGTATGAGTATGGTTCTGCTCCAAATTAATGCTAGACTTTCCTGGATTCTCAATGCATCTTGGGATTCCAACTATTCATTTTTCATTGGTTCTCTATTTTACGGCCTAAATAGCATCGCTAGGCCGTTTCTATTTCTGAGACTCCTAATTTAATCCTGCCCTTCTGATCTCAGGAACTGACCTAACTTTCTCCTTTGCCTTCTTCAATGTGACTGCTGTTCATCCTCTTGCTTGTTGCCTCATGATCTGGAAATTGTTGCTACAGCTCCACACATTACTTCTGCATTAGGAAAAGTGGGGCAGGATATCCTTTTTATCAGGAAAGTAAAGCCTTCTTGGAAGGCCCTAATTGACCTCCCCTTACATCGTTTAGACATAACTGGGTCCCATGATGATTTCTAGCTGCAATAGGAAATTGGAATATTTAATATCTGTCAAAAGGGAACAAGATTGTCATGAATATGTGTACCAATTTTGATTTATTGCTTGAGCCTAGGTATGCTGCCACCCAGAATAAGATGAAGATTCTGTTAGTATGGAAGAAAGGAAGAATGGATATTGAGTAGTAACCCACAATATTTCAAACTCACAGAAGGCTAAGTTTCATTACAGTAGCAAAAAGACAAATTTTTTACATAGTCAAGTTATTATAGTTCATTCTGATCAGGATAGCTTTAAATTATACATGTACATTTTTTTGCCAACGGTGCTATTTAATAAGGCCTGAAGTAAAATTGAAAGCAAAAGCAGAGTGAGTTTTTTGAAGTATTTATCTTATGTTCTTGACTGAAGAGATAAATTTAGTAGTTCTCAGGTAACTAAACTTAGCTGTCGGGCTTAGTTTTTTATGTATTTAATTTGCCTTTAAACCTGGATTCTGTGCAAAGTTCCATAACTGCTTTAAAATATGTGCTTTATTAGGGATGTGAAAGATGAGACTGCAGTAATATTTTCTCCTTATTAACTCATCACAGGATACTGGCATTGGGGGATGGGAACTTAGAGCACTCAGATATCCACACTGGGAAGAGACAAGGCCAAGCAACTGTGCCTTTTCATGACCCTGAAAATAATTGAGGTTCTGCAAAGAAGAACTTGATTCCTTTATCCTCAAAATCCGCTGCTTTGGGAGTTGAATAGTGTAATATTTTATTTAGAAAAAAAAAAAAACATGGTCATGTTTTGTAGAAGGATTTTCAGAGTTATGTTTTGCTTTCCTGCTCACTGGTTGGTTATGTGGAGGCAGGGGTACAAACATGTAGATTTCATTTCAAAAGATACTTTAGATGGAGTTGGTAAATGAACACTGAATTGGGGTCCACTTTTAAGAGGGTGTTATGGTCAGTGCTTCAGGCTGAACACATGATTAGCCCTTTATACTTCACAAATCTATATCTGTGATTTTACTGATGGGTCTTGTGTTAGTTAAGGTGCTTCAGAGAAACAGAATCAGTAGGATGTATTAGGATACACACACACACGCACACACACACATGCCACACACATTCCAGGATGCTCACTCCAACCTTCCCTCCCTTCACTCAAGGTCAGGTGGCACTGTGGTCGGACAGCTCCCAGCCTTCCTTGGTTCACTCTCTCTTTTCTCTCACACCAACATTTCCTCTAATAAAATTCTTGTATGTTTAATCCAAACTTGGCATCTGCTTCTCTGAAGAGCCAGACAAATGCAGTGATATTTGTTTCTACTTATTCCCCCAAGTAATCTACGAGAGTGAGTATTTTGCTTCATCTTTGTCAGCATTTGATAGTTTCAAAATCTGTGCTACTTTGCAAAATGCAGAGTGTGTGAGGAAGAGAAGCCTTGGATCCTACTTCAGGAGATGGATTTCCAGCATTCCAGATGGGAAATTGGAATACATCTTTCCTTTGGAATTTTATTACAGATGTTGCTCAGGTTCTAATTTATTTATTGTTAGCATAGAATCATATTTCAGGTACATTATGGTTAAGTGGGGTTGCATGGGCTGGTTTGAGGTTCTAACTACCTGGATGATACTATTTTGGGAAAAAGCATTTGAAATTCCAAACAGTTGGTTCATAACTACCTATGTACACACAGTAGAAGCTGGGGTGGCCTGTATTTACATATAGTGGTAGTACAAATGTGGTAGAGGATAAAACAGGTAGGGAAGTAATAACTCAATATCATAACAGACTAAAAGGAAAAATGAAGTGTGGTGATTGAGATAATTCTTAGTAGCAACTTGATATGTCAGTGAATTCCTATCTGTTTATGCTGAGAGGCATTTTGTTCAAGCAAGATCTTACATAGACCCTGTATGTGAAGCAGATAAAAAGCAACACTGCTTTGGCTTCAGTAGGTATGGAGGTTGGAGCTGGTGTGCTCAGCCCACTCTACCTGTGTAATAGCTGCAGGAGAGCTCCATCGAACTTCGGGGTCTACAGAACACAGTCTAAAAACACTGTTGTAGACCACTCTCTGCCTTGGGCTGCTAAGCAAATCCAACAGTCATGCTCAGATCTATGCAGGTACAAGAATACTTGGATGTTATGAGAGCATGGTGGGCACTACCCAGAAATGGTAATATTTTTAAATGTGACATAACTAATCTGTGAATTCTTGCTAAATCAGATGTGACACATGCTGGTCCTTGCCCTCTTGGCCTGCAGGTTCATTTATTGCTCTTCTCTGCTCACTCAGGAGGTGAATCCTTGCAGGCTGTGGTTTCCCAGGTTCCTGTTAGGTTTGGCCATTGGGAGGCCAAGGCAGGAGATTGCAGGCAGAGAGGAAAGGAGAAGGTAGCATTTCTCTTCCCCTCTCCCCTACACCATTATCCCACTCAGCCCCTCCCCACCTTGGGTGATGTCTCTGGCAAGCACCACACCTCTTCTGTGGCTCCAACTCCCCTGGATTGGTCTGCTACGGGTCTAGCCTCTGATAGCAGGAACCAAAAATCTAGGAAACATGAGAGAAAAATCTTAAAACTGAGAAACTTCTGTCCATTCACTTAGGATTTTTTCCCCTGATAACTGGGGGCAGGGAGGGGGTAGAAAAACATCCCTTTTCTATTTTTAGCAGTGGAATGCCTATGTCCCAAAGAAGAATGGTTTGAAAATCATGGCATCACTGAAACAAATTTAATATTTTGACTTTAGGAGCCTTTGGATTTTAATACAAGACTATGTTGAGGATCATCTCAGTTGGGATTTGGGGCTATTTTGAACCCCTCCCTTTAGCAGCAGTGGTCTGGAGAGGTGTCCCAGGAATAAGTGAACGTACAGAGCTGCTACAGCTCTCCCTCTGTCCTCCAGTATTTCCTACCCAGAAGTACAAGCACATGATGATTCCCTGAAGCGCTTATAGTCTTAGACTATTCTACCTTTACAATTTCCCTGGTTTATAAACGGGATCTGTATTAATTTGATCTCTTGATTCTGGGAAGGGTGGGGATTGAAATGCCAACACAGTCAGCTTAATATCTCAAGATGCTAAGGAGTAGGTAGGAAGGGATCAGCTTCCTGGGCAAACAAGTGTATCTGAAAAGGGAAAGACCACAGCTGCTAGATGAGGAAGATTTTTTTCTCTCTTTCATATAGACTCCTTATTCTGAGTGTCGTTTGTGAAATTGACTGGAAAAGCCATATGCTAGTTCCCTTGATTTCTACATGGACATCACGGCATGGACAAAATTTAAGATTCTGTGAAATGGACTTCTCTTTGTCTTCTTGTAAGTTAACTTAGAACCTTAAAGGCTCACAGCTACTGAGCCGTAAGTCCTGGCCTTGGTTATAGAAGGTTCTATAAATTTTCAAAAAACCTTCTCTGGGGACTAGACTTCTTCTTGCCTATATGTAACTGCTGAGAATTAGAGGAAAAGTTTTCTTAATTTTGGTGAGAAAGACCAAATCGAAACTGCTGTCATTCTTGCCTGTCCAGTGTTGCCCTAATCTAGGTCCTAAACCTTTCAGTCTGTGGCCCAGTCCCTGAACCAAGAGAATCAAGCTTGGAGCTAAAAAGTCACCTTCTCTCCACCAGTACTGGCACGTGGAGTCTGCAATGACCCTGTAGACCCGGGCATAGGGTGGCTCACCCAACTGCAACCTCTTTGCTTACCCCTACCATTTGTCTTATGTCTAGCTAGAATTCTAGTTCCTGGTGGTCACCCTAACTCTGTTGAAACCAGAGCCCTGCCCTGAGTTCAGGTTTTTGTTCAGGGCCGACCTTGCCAAGCCTTGTCTGCCCTCTCTCTCTGGTTGGCTGAGGTCCTGCTTCAACTAGCTGGACACCTCTCCTGCTCATTGCCAAAGAAAGATGCTGTCGTACACCTGGAAATCAGTGGACACTATTGACCTGAGATGCCTACCTGCTGTGTTCCAATCCACAGATCAGATTCTGTGAGTATTAATCCTCCCTTGGACATTGTAATGTGGGGTGCTGTTCCTTCTTGGGACACACCCTAAAACCTAATCAGTTCCCTCTTAGCCCCAGTCTCAGTCATTGCCTCTTCCTTCCGATGGAGATTAGGTTCCCAAGCTAATGCCACTCCATTCCTGACAACTGGGTCTCGATATCCAGATAGTCAGAAAGATATATAATATCCAGCTTGATTTGCAATGGTATAAATTTATATATGTGTATACAATCTCTATGTGTGTGCACATTTAAAAAATGGAAACATCTTTTTTTCCCTGATATGAAGAGATTATTGTAAAAAATTTAAACACAAAGAATGTGAAAGTTCCCCCTACCGTAATCACCCCTCTGATTAATAATGTTAACAGTTTATATTGATATAATCCTCCCAGATCTTCTTTAGGGAAGTATAAATTTAAGTATATACTATTTATATTTAATATAAAATATATATTTAAAACATAAATTAGATTATATTTTTCTGTAATTTGCTTTTCATTTGAACTTCATCATTTATTGTTGGACATCACTGTGCTCTCATTTTATTTATTTTAATTTTTCTTTCTAGTACTTTTCTCATTTTATTTATCTTTAAAAAATTTTTTATTTTAGGGACTTTGCTGGTGGGGCAGTGGTTAAGAATCCGCCTGCCAATGCAGGGGACACGGGTTCGATCCCTGGTCCAGGAAGATCCCATATGCTGCGGATCAACTAAGCCCGTGTGCCATAACTACAGAGCCCTTGTGCCACAAGTACTGAAGCCCACGCACCTAGAGACCGTGCTCCCCAACAAGAGAAGCCACTGTAATGAGAAGCCTCCTCACCACAACGAAGAGTAGCCCCCGTTCGCCACAACTAGAGAAAGCGCATGCACAGCAATGAAGACCCAACACAGCCAAAAATAAATAAATAAATTTATGAAAAAAAATTTTTTTAACTTTATTTTGAAGCATAGCTGATTAACATCCTGCTCTCATTTTAAATCTGGATTCCCTCTGGCTTAACTTCAGTGTACTCTGTGATTTAAGTATGAAAGAATAATTCTTCTTCTCTTTTTATAGTCTTTTTCTTGGGGGGAGTGTTTGTTAAATTATTTATAGTGATAGGTTTTACAGAAATAGATGTTTTTTATTGAGACCATCAAAACCCTCAGTGCCTTAATGATTCTGCTGATTAAGTGGAAAACACATGAAGGCATGTCGATCTGTCAAGCAAAAGAAAATGCTATCTCTCCCTAATGTAGATGGATTACATAAAGGCCTGATCTCCCACTGCAGCAAGTTATGGTGTTTCATGCTCTAAAGGCCAGGTAGGTATTACTCTGCATCATTCTTGTAGAATGTTGAACTTTTAAAATGAAGAACCAAATTTTAAAACTGTCATAAATCTGAGTCTGGCTTTCAGAAGGCAAGAATGCTATTTTTAGTGTGTCTGGATTGCAATCTTTCCCTTTGGTAGTTGATGATGACTGCACAGTAAGAATGAAAAATGAAACTTCTGGAGATTGGATAGCTAAGGAGATTGAAAATAACATCCAGACAGTGGTGCCTTTGGGTCACTAATTTGAATTCAGCTCAGATCAGTGATGACTACAAATTGTTCTCTCTGATGGCAGTGAGGCTTGCAGAAAATACATTCCTCATCGTTATCTATGTTAATTATGTCTTTCTGCTTGTTGGAGCCAGGTTTGCTGGTTTGCGATTGTAATCCCCTAGAGGGCAGGGGCCGCCTTCACTTAGATGAGTGTTGATTAGATGATTTTGATAAGGGGGATGAAGAAATGCTTTTTCTGAGTGAGCTGGCTTGTGTGAAATCGTAGCTACCAAGCACTCCTGTGAAATATGAGCGACATCCCTTCCAGTTTGTTCTGGGTGGCCCTGGAAATAGTTTAGTCTCACACAATGACACATAGTCTCTTTTCATAGTCCTGTCAGCAAACACTGCAGCTCAAATGCTGAAATTTAAAGACACTTCTCTTTCTTCTCTTCTTTGCAACATCTACTGGACTCCAGCTTGACACCCTCCTTTTCCATTGTCTTCCTTGATCACTTCAGCATACCTTGGTCGTAACACATTATTATGAATTCTGTTTATTTTGTCTGTTAAATATAATCCTCCACTGATATTGATCATTTTGCAAATGTGTCCTATCTCCCCATGTAGAAGCAAACTTTTTGGCGGTCAGGACCATGTCTTACATCTTTTTGTAACCTCTCCAGCTACTAGTACAATGTTTGCATTAGTACATGCTAGTATTTGTAGATTTTATTAATAACATTGTTGAAAAATTGAATAAAAGTCTTAAAAGTTTACATAGTCTTTTATATTAACTGTTATTATATGAGTTGTGCTTCTTTTCTGACTTAATATTATATTTCCGGTGCTACGGAGGTGGTGCCCATACAGTCAGGCAGGTTGTACACTGCACAACTCTAGAGGGGCCTATTTACATAGACAATGGCTGTGGTGATTGCCTCTAATGGCTCTGAAAAGTGGAGGTCAAATAATGATAACATTAGTGCTCAAAAATAAAACATGTCAGTAACTGCAAAAGGTTAGTCAGGTGAGAATAAGTCACTAACACACTTGTTTTGGACCAAAAACAAATAGGATAGGGATAACATTTTTCAACAAGTGAGTGTTTCCACTCCTACTCCGCTTTGCCCATCCCAAAGAATTTTTTTGTTCTTTTACTTGAAGGCTCAGTTTATTCCTGTTTTAGCCCTCTAAATAGAGTTTAACTTTTGTCGACCCAGGTCTCGGACTTTTGTGATGCAGAATCAGGAGATTCTATTGAAACAGACAGGATTAGAAAGCAGAGAGGACAAAAGAAGGAAAAACAATCCAGGGTCCTAATTGCTGGGGAGGTTGGGAGAGTAAGAAGGTCTAGACCAAGGTAGGCTGGGAGAGAGAGGTGCTGCGGAGAGGATATAAGTGGATTCCCTTTAATGCCTACATAATAAGATAGGCTAGTCTCTGTTGTAGTTGCAAAAGGTGCAAACAACTACTAAATCTCTTTGGCATCACACAACAAAAGCTCATTTCTTACTGAATAGCTGGTGCAGATACCACCAGATTCACGTGTGCAGGAGTCTTGACACGTGACTTGGTGGCCTCAGCTACTTTGATCTGATGACTCTGCTGTCATAAGAATGGCAGGGGAGGAGAGGGCATGGAGACCTCACAATCAGCCTTCTACACTTTAGCCAGGAAGAGACTTTTATCTGAAGCCCATTGCCTGGACCTGGCCTCATGCCCTGCCTGACTGCAGGGAGGCTGGGAAGCAGTCTTGCATGAGCCTGGAAGATGAAAACTGTATATAGATGAGCTCTGCTAGTATCTGCCATGGGCTCTTCAGAAGCATGCAGAAGGAGCGGAATTGCTTTTACGTTTGGTGGCTGGACGGTGTCTCTTATAGGCCATATCTCTCTGAGACTGGGCCACAAAGACCTTGGAATTTATTTGGCTTACACAGAAAAAGGCAACTGTAGGTAATAAAACTTTCTTAGAAGTTTCTTAAAAATACAATAAAGTAGTTGTTATCCTGCTAAGTATTATAAGAGCTTTTGAAAGTTTCTGTTGGCTTGCTCTCTATCTCTCTTTTTTTCCCTTTAGTGAGAAAATACTCATAAATGCAATTACTCCCATGACTTATTCAGAGGAAGTTTTAAATTTGGTTTTATTTCCTTTTCTTCCTTGATATTCACTTTATTAGGCATCTTAAGATGGAGAAAAGGTTATAAATTCCCTTCAGGGTCATTAAAAGGAAGCCTGTCTAGAATGACATAAATGTGATGGTCATTCATGATTCCCTCGAGCTTTATGACTCTTCCAAGAATATGAAAAGTCTATATTGCAAATCCATAGGAGAAACGAAGCTGGCAGGATGTGCCTAATATGATTTCTTAGCAAGTGTATTTTAGCAGAGGACAAAAGATTATAGAACTACATACAATTTTTTTTTGAAAATAGTAGGATAAATTAGGGAACAATTTTAGGTCTTTCTGCAATTTCCTCAACAGAAGCAACTATATTTTAGGAGAGATGATCTGATTATTTGTGTCTTGACATTTCAACAATTTCAACAGGTGGTCCATACCGTTAACAAGAACAACAACAAAAACATGGTTGCCATAAATG
Organism: Delphinus delphis; assembly: GCF_949987515.2. Taxonomy (NCBI): domain Eukaryota; kingdom Metazoa; phylum Chordata; class Mammalia; order Artiodactyla; family Delphinidae; genus Delphinus; species Delphinus delphis. The sequence goes on from NC_082685.1 coordinate 124,262,275, forward strand.
AGAGTGAGAGAAGGCACGATTGAATACTTCAGTATGCAATTACATTTTCTGCATAGTCATAAATTGAGCATCCAAACACAGATGCATAAGTAATTAATTATGACTTATTTAAAAGCACTCGGGTTGTGACACTTTGTTCTTCATTTCCTGCACATCAAATTACTGAAGTTTTCATTTCATTTAAAAATAATTTTCCCTGCTTTATTTTTTTTAATTTCAACGGAGTTATAGGGTTGATTACAGACTAAATAGCTGGTGCAGTAAGGTAAACACCAGTGAAGGAAGGGTAGGGAGGGATGATATCTGAAGGCCTAAGATTAAAGAGGGTTGGATGAACTTACTCTGAAGCTGGGAGTAGAAGCTGAGGATGCGGCTGGCAGTGCTAAGTAATGAAAGATTTTCACGGTGTTTTTTATTGGGTTGATTTGGCCAAGAGAAGTTAACACATTAAGAGAAATAATACAGATGAAGAAAGTCTAATTATTAAATGATTAAAGATTTGGAGCTGAACCTAACATTGCCAACTTTTAAACCATTCATTAAACTATTCTGTTTACCAGTTGTTTTATTTTTAGCAGATTTAGATGTTGTGGATTTCAGACTGTGTTTCTTTCCTAATAGAGTCCATGGATTATTTGAGGAGAGTTAAGATGTACTACCTGGACATGTGTTTTGGTCACATTACTGCCTTTTCTCAAACATTATGTGATGACACCTTGATAACTGCGTCTATGGAAAGGGCTTTGAACTGTTGGCAAATGCCTTTTCTGGCATGGTGAGTCACGAAAGCTGAGTGATTTACACCTACTAGGCTTCTCTGTATATAAACTCCAGGCCAGTGCTTCTTAACCTTTCCCATTAAGTATCCCTTAGAGTATGGACATTGAGCTGATATCTCTAGAAGTCTGGGGCCATGTCCTAACCACATCTCCTCAGAAAATAGGAAAATTCCTTACTTTTTTATGTTAGAAATTCATGTGAATTTTTAAATTCTATAATATATCTACATCTGTTTTAACATTTAAAAAACACATTTTAAATTATAAACTGTGGGAAAACATGAAAATGTTTTCTACCTAACTTAGTGGTTAATGAGTGAGATCTCTTCCAATGAGTCTCTCCTCTGGGGAGAAACCAGATGAGCGATGGAGATCTAGCACAGCACGTCAGTTTGGATGTCCAGGCCATTTCTCTTCTCTTAATATTTCAGACCCAAACTCATAAATATCAGGACATAAATATCTGCAGACTTTTCAGGGTTTTATAAGCTATGTTGATGCTCTAAGTGGAGGTTCAGGGCATTTTCATGAAACTGTTGGTGACATCTCACTAATTAACATCCCACTGAGAGCTGCTGTAATGTGGCTAACTGAAATCATCTGACCCATTTTTACCACCTTGTTGAACCCAGTGAGAAGATCAAGAGCCAGATGCTTTGGGGCAAGGTATTCTTGGTGAACAGAGTCTACCGTTATAGTCACATTGTGTAACAGTCTTGATGTATTTCAAGGTATTGCTTGTCACAGACTTGATGCTATTTGTACATGTGTTCATGTCTCTCCCCTCCCCCCAAGTCAATAGCAGTTTCAGTTAAAAAAAAGTCACATTATCTACTTAGAAGTTTCTTCACCAGGCAGAATGACAGCAACATCATTAAGCACTTTGAAAATCAGCACAGGACTTCATTATACATATAAGGAGTAAAAAACAATTATAGGACAAAATCCTTTACCTCTGTGCTTTCTTTGAATTGAAAGTAAAAAGAATTGGGTTAGCTTCAATTCCTCAGTTAGTTATCTACATGTGTGTTTGGATCACATTAAAGTGCACGAAACAATGATGGTCTTTGAGAAGGGTATCTTTTCTAAACATCCCCCTTTGACCCCAGGCTCATGCAGTCATTTTTATAGCACAGGGTTCTCAGGGCATTCTCCTACTGTGGGCTTACCTGGAACAGGGAAACGTGACCACCTCTACTTTGGCTCAGAGGAAACTTCCCAAATGATTCTCTTCTACTCTGCTGCCACCTGGGTCAGGGGGCAAGTTTTCCCTTCTTATCCTCAACCACATCCTTGGGGTCCAAGTCTCCCACCTTCAATTCTGGAAGATTAAAAATGCCCAGGACTTTCTTGTGATTATCCTCAATTACTGGGTTCAGCTCACCTTGACAACCCTTCTGTCACTGGCAAAGCCCATTAACCATTCCCAGCCAATAAAAATAGAATCTGGGTAATAAAATAAAGTCTTACCTTTTTTAATCCTTTGTGTTTAGTCTACTTTCACCTGATCATAGCGGGTGCAGTGCAGAGGGCTTGCCCCAGGCACTTGGGACTAGAGTTCCTAGTACCTACACCTCAACTCCGGCATGTGAAGGAGCACTACTCGGGACGCTCAATCCAAGATGGCGGCGGCAGGCCATGTGCAGAGACGCTATGTCCGGCAGTGCAATCTGGAGCATAAGCAGCCCAGCTGCACCGGCCCCTGAGAACCCCACCCTCTCTCCTCCCAGCCAGGGAGATCCCTATAAAGCAGCCCCACCTACAGCCTGTCGGGGAGAGCAGTGTGGACTCTAGAGCGTAAGTTCACACCCCTCCATTCTCTGATCAAAGAAGAAAGTTTTCCTTGGATTCTGAGCTGAACTTGGTCTAGTTCTATTGACTTGAATGACACCTAGCAAGAGGACCTTTGTTGGAAGGGTCAGTAACACCTCCTATCTTCTTTCTTGTCCTCTAGAAAGAATGCCCTTTTTATTTTTCCCACTATGAGGCCTTCTGGGAGTCCTCCCTCTTTTCTAATTTAAATTCATCCTCCACCTGCTGCTCTCCCTTCCCACCCCTTCTTCCCTCTCACCTTTAGATGGAAAGGTTTCATGTGTAGGCTTCTTTTAGTGCCATTCTCAAGCTAGCACCTTCTTCAAGTTTTGTTTCTCCTTCTGTTTTAGCTAGAAGAAGGAAAAATCATAGCCTTGAGTATCATCGAGAAAACGGGAGAACAGAACCTACAGACAGTTAAGATTTCAAGATATAATCCTCCCACATTACAGATTTTCCTCAAATTTCTCCTGTTAATTTTAAGGTGACTTTGAAACTAACTTTGAAGGAAGCCTTAAGCAAATCATTGAAAATGCTTTCCATGATCTCACCATTAGTCCACCCTTTTCTTTATCTGTAGCTTCTCTCAAAATCCCAGGACTTGGTTGAACAAAGTTTTGGAAATCTCTGGAGAAGGTCTTTAGGGCTTCTTGGAACGCTGAAAAAATGGTCGTTGATTCTTTCTTTGGGATAGGAAGGACACTGCTCTTTCTTGCCCTCAGTTAGTTTTCTAGAAGGAATAGCTATGTGGTCATTCCTTATGCTATAGCACACCAGTTTCCTTGGACTAAATGTGAAAATACAGGCCACGTCTCTTTTCTGAATTAGAGGTCCTGTATTGGCAAGGAGTTTTTAAAATTGCTAATGGGGATGAAAATTTCTCAGGAGAAGAATGACAGGGAGTAAGCCTTCTGAGTTAGTCAGCCAAGGAGTGCTTGGTGCTCTCCCAAGCCTGCTGTGTGGATGAAGCTCAGCGGTGGGCTTTCACATTGCAAAGCTAGGATCTTGTATGTCTGGATCTGGACAAGTGTGAGGCAGCATCATGGTTTTCCTTTAATAATAAGAGCCCTTCACACCCTGTTGATTCAGATCAAAGGGATCCACATCTGTTTTCACATCTCACTGATTATTTTGTAGATGGTGTTGCATGTTCATTTAGGCTCAAAATTGCATCCATATATTTCCAGCTTTCCATGATCTCTTTTGCTTCATTTGCTCTTCTGAAATATTTCCAATTATTTGGGTGCCCAATTGTTCATGAATTGGTCGCTCAGTTTGTGCCAAAAAGGCATTTTTAGAAAAAAAGATTTATCATCATCATGATGATGATGTTATAAGCTGATTTCAAAAATACCTGACCATTCACGCTCACTGAGATATTAAATGATCTACCTCTTTCCACATTTTGAAATAATCTTTCTTTCAAATCTTTTAGTAATTTTTCTTTTGTGGTTGACGAGGTCTTAGCTGATGAGTTGCAACAAGACAGTCTTGTATCAGATCAGCCCATACCTGGGGAGCTTGAATGAAGCAATTAGATCCAGAGACAACTAAGTCTTTAGTTCATAGACCAAGGCATGGTAAGTATGCTTTGGAGATGGTGGCATCAATAAGAAATGAGGATGTCATTTCGGGTTGAGGGTCTGAGAGGTCTTTTTCTGCCTCTATGTACAGTCTTCTGACAAACTGCATTGCTTTACATAGTAAACAGAGCTGCCTGAAATTTGTCTCATTGTCTTAGGGGAAACTATGGTCAGATTCACCCTAACTGATATGTAGGATCCATGATATTTCATTATTTGTCAGGTCAATTGATGCTGGACATAAAGGGAGGATCCAAGTGATAGCACTGACTTAAAAATATCTAGCAAAGCTTGGATCCTGCAGTGGTCAGGGTCACTGCTAGTAAGGCATGCCTTTGTGCAAACTGCAAAACAAGCTACTCCTTTGGGCAAATGAATTACCAAAAAACATTCCTTCTTCAGGGTGGATGCAGCCCATCCCAGATACTGGGCTGGATTTGAGCCCCCTCAGATTCCGTCCCCCAGGTACCTTTGTGCAGTGTTCTAAGGCACACCCTTAGGGGGTTCTAAGGGACCCCCGTTGATGTTCCTGACAAGAGTGTTACAGGAATTCCAAGATACCACAAACAGGAGGCCAGAAGCCAGATAGGTTGAAAGGAGTGGGGAAGTGAGTAATAACAGATTCCTCCGAGTAATAGTACTAGGGGATGGGAGAGTGAGAGGAGGTTGAAACTGGGAGGGTGTTGTCAGCCATGGGAATAGCAAAGGGTTTTTTTCCTGCTTTCATAAAACTTGCTTGGAATGCTAATTTTGGAACCTGGAAGGAGATATCCCTTCCTTGGTACCTGTGTTGTCCATGTCTGTCCTCTTAACATTCCCCAGGCCCAAAGGGTCATGGAACACAATTGCATTCTTTTTATATTAGACACTATTTATGCTTAAAATAATAGATTCTTGCAAGTAAAAATTGAAGTGAGATTTGAAAAATTTCTTCTCTCTCTCTGTTCTTTCACCTGTAGTCCTCTCTCTCTTGATTTTCTTCTTTCTAAGTTCTCCCTACCCTTCATACCCAACTCAGGTGTTACCGTCTGATAAATATCCCTCTGATCACTCCATTTCCATGTAGACTCCTCTGAACTTCCATTACACTTTGATCTGTACCATGTACTTATTGTCCTCACATTGTTTTATGTGTTGAAATGTTTTCCTTCCACAAGGAATGGAAAAGAGAATGCAGGAAGGTGAAGGAAGAGGCTCCAGAGGCCTGGAGAATTCATCAAGGGGGAAGCTACCAAGTGAAAAAACTGACGTGTTTACGAGTTTCAGAATTTGTATAGTAAAACGGTGGTTGTATAGAACTTTAGGGGATAAATCATTCTGGGCAGCTAAGGTTTCTACATGGTTGACTAGCTTTTTTAGTATGAAAACTTGTTTATTTTAATCATTTGGGTTAGAAATATTTTTGAAAATGTGTTATAGATTTTAGTAGACATTTTAGAGTGACTGCTTAACTTGCTAACAATCCCCTTCTTTGGAAATTACTAGTTATCTATTAGTATTATTAGTTATGGCTGCATAACAAATTACTCCAAAGTGTCAAGGCTTAAAACAATAAACATTTATTATCTCACAGTTTGTGTGAGTTAGGAATCAAGGTATGGCTTAGCTGGGTGTCTGTGGCTCATGGTCCCTTGTGAAGTTGTAGTCCAGCTGTCAGCGGGTCTCACCTGAAGGTGTGACTGCAATGGGAGTGGTGATCCACTGCCACACTTATTCATGTGGTTTCTGGCAGATCTTGGTCCCTTGTCACATGGGCCTTTGCACAAGGCTGGCTCATGACGGAGTATAGGCCAGACCCAGAGCAAGTGATCACACATGCCTAAGATGAAAGCCAAAATCTCTTCATAATCCTATTTTGGAAGTGATATCTCATCACTTTTTACTATTTTATCCTTTAGAAGTGAGTCAGTAAGTTCAGCCCACACTCAAGAGTAGGGGATCACACAAGGATGTGAATACTAGCAGTCTGCCAACCATAGGCCTTTATTTTGCTTGCCTGTTGGTTGCATGATTGGAATGGGCTGGAGAAAATCATCTCTTATGGGAATTTAAGGGAAACACAGGAAGAGTTAGCCAGTCTCTGCATATGTCTTGTCCTGAAATATAAAACTTTTGGAGATGTGGGGTGTCTATCTTGCACCCTCCCTGTTGCCTGGGAAGAGCGGGAACTGATCTATTCAGATTATGAAGTAGATATGCGTAGAGAAGCAGAGATAGGACACGAACAGAGAGTGTTCTCTGGCTTCTCATCTGCTCTTCTGCCTTTGGGTTTCATGAAACACCTCTGTAGCCTTTTGATAAACTTTTCCTCTGACTCCTTCATGAGCTTCTCAACTTAGTCATGTTGGTTGGGATGCTTGCACAGAGAGAATCCTTGTTTGCCATCTTACATATAACACAATAAAGAGAATTTCTTAAATCATTATGGACATTACTTTCACTGCTATTTAGTGAATGCCTACTGTGCAAAGTGGTATCCTAGATAATGGGAACACAGTGATGAATAAAATGGGTAAGATCCCTGCCCTCATGTATCTTATTGTCTAGCCCAATCATTTTTAAACTCTGATGGATTAGAAGCTTAAGATTTACTAAGATATGTGAGGCTGTTTATTTACCCCTACATCAAATAATTCCATTCTTTTGTGTTGCTTTTTAGATTTGGTTTCCATATTTCATGTTTTCCTTGTTGGGTTCTGTTAGTTTTTTGGGGGGGACGGGGCAGGGGGAGGGGTGATATCTTATTGTGGACCTAGATATGAGGCATTCAACATTGTTAGAATTGTCTGCAAGTTAAGAGTAAATAGTTTATAGACTTGTTTATGTACCTTCTTTTATCTATTTTGGTGCTCAGTAGCCTTTCTTGCCTACTTCGATGTTTTCATCCATGTCCTAGATAAGTGAGAGTTCTGGAGACAAAAGAAGTCACAGTGAAAGGTTATGCACTTATGTTAGTGACCTGTCAAAGCTCAACACACTTCAAAGGTGTATAATCACTGAGAAGTTTCAACTTGATAGTGTCACACCTAATGAACAGGAAACTGAATTCCTGTTCAGCAAATATTCACTCTCTTCCCTCTCCCCCTGGGGGGTGAACCATATGTCCCTACTTCACTGATTTTGGGTTTGGCCACGCAATTTGCTTTGGTCAATGAAATTGGAGTGGGTGTAATACAAGCAGAGGCTTTAAATGTGCATGTGAGGTTTGGCTTGGCCTCTTGTAGTTTTGTGATTGTGTAGAAAAGAGCACATCCCAGATAGTCACTGCCTCTTCAGCCTGGATTCCAGATTGAAACATGTGGACCAGACACAAACCCAAGCTGAACCCTGGAGCCAAGTCCCCAGCTCTCAGCCTGAAGCAGAGCTAAACCAGGTGATCTGTGACCCTCAAGTGAGAAAAGCACATGATTGTTGCTATAAACCATTGAGTTTGGGATAGTTTGCTATACAACATTATTGCAGTAATGGCTGTCTACCACACTGATTAAGTTCAGAGGGGCAAAATAATAGCATATTTCAGTAGACAGAATAACGGGCCCCAAAGATGCTCATGTCCTAATCCCTTGAACCTGGGAATATATTACCTTACATGGCAAAAGGGACTTTGCACATATGATTAAGTTAAGAATCTTGAGATGGAGAGATGATCCTGGATTATTCTGATGGGTCCAGTGTAATCTCCAGGGGTCCTTATAAGAGGGAGGCAGGAGAGTCAGAGTAAAGAAAGGGGGATGTGACGACAGAAGCAGAGGTCAGAGTGATGAGCCATGAGATAAGGAATGAGGGCCGGCTCTAAAGGCTGTACAAGGAGAGCTTTTAGAAGGAAACATCATTGATGATACCTTGATTTTAGCTCTATAAGATCTATTTTGGACTTCTGACTCTAGAATGGCAAGGTAATAAATTTGTATTAGTTTAAGCCACTAAGTTTTAGTAATTTGTTACAACAGCAACAAGAAACTAATATAAATATGTTAAGATTAAATGGATAATTACTATTTCTCTCCCTGTTAGAGGAAAGTATTTATATTTAGGAAAATATATTACTGGGGCTTCCCTGGTGGTGCAGAGGTTAAGAATCCACCTGCCAATGCAGGGGACACAGGTTCGAGCTGGGAAGACACAGGTCCGGGAAGATCCCACATGCTGCGGAGCAACTAAGCCCATGCACCACAACTACTGAGCCTGCTCTCTAGAGCCCACGAGCCAGAACTACTGAGCCCACATACCACAACTACTGAAGCCCGCGCGCCTAGAGCCCGTGCTCTGAAACAAGAGAAGCCACCGCAGTGAGAAGCCCGCGTACAGCAAGGAAGAGTTGCCCCCGCTCACTGCAACTAGAGAAAGCCCGCGCACAGCAACAAAGACCCAACGCAGCCAAAAAATAAATAAGTTTAAAAAAAAAAGAAAATACACTATGAAATTATCCCACGAATGTACTCAGCAAATATCCTTTCTGAAGTCAATCACAGTGTACTTCCGTTAAGTTTTTACTTAATGATTGAGGAATCAAGATGGTGGCATTATTTTCTAAGTAGATTGTGATCCACTCGCAGGAGAATAATTATATAATACACAGTAAATACTTTAAAATTTGTATTAACTGCATATGGGTGAGGGCAGGGTAAAGTTTGTCCAAATTAATAAAATATTAAAAATATAAAGTGTTTTGTAATATAAATCTGCAATAAATGCAGATTTATTACTTTCAAGTAGTACAAGTAACTAAAATTACATTAATGTAGAGCTAGTAGAGGTTCCTAGCTCCTGATGCTTTAAAAATATACCTGTCTATACCCTACCCATAGAGATTTGGGTTCAGAAAGGACAAAGGGGGTTAGGGTGTGGGGAATCTGTGGTTCTTTTCTGTTTTAAAAACAATGTATTATTTATAATTTGCAAATATATGTGAAAGTACAAAATAGTTTCTCACTTCTGGGAGATTACATACTCTCACCTAGATTTTACAATTATTACTATTTTGCTTTATTTATATGTTTTAAAAACTTTTTATCATGAGGAATTTCAAATGTAAAAGTAGAGACTATAGTACAGTGAGTCCCTATGTCCCATTGGCGAGTTTTAATAATCACCAACTCATGTCAAACCGGCTTCACCAGTATCACCTCCCAGCTCTCTCCACCCTCACTGGCTTATTTAAAAGCAAATCCCAGATATATTTTTCTAAACAAATATTTCAGTCTGTATTGTGAAATGATAGAGGAGTCTTTTGAAACACATAATCGCAATGAGAACATCACACCTAATAAAACTAACAATTTTTAAATATGTTCACAGAACCGCTTCAGATTATGTATAATCTCTATTTTTAATAAACTCCGTAGGAGAGTTCCTGCTCTTCCATGGTTGTGAATCACTGCTTTGAGCACTATTTTACAATGTGCTGTTATGAAAGTACAAGGGAGGTTTTTGGAGTTTTGAAACTGCTCAGACTCAGTTTATTCTTTGAACTGTTTCATACATGGATATCAAATGCTTGTTGATATTTAATTTTTTAATTGATCAATTATTAGATGCTTATCAGATCTTACAGGAGGGTAGAGAAAAGGTGAGAGGCATCGTTTCTGATCTCTAGGAGATTACAAGGTGAACAAAGAAAGGAGAATTGAACAGAAAGTTTGAGACAGGAGGTGACCGTGGGTGCCTTGGGGGGGACCAGGAGGCAGAACATACACAGTTGCCAGAGGCGGATGCAGCTTGGCATCCTGGATATGTAAGTTCAGCCAGTAGGATACAGAAACCAGGTCAGAGCCAGGCAGTGGTTTAGGAACCAGGCTGTGAGGAAGCAAGAGGAGAAATTCCAGTGGATAGACTGGAAATATGGCAAAAGCTGGCCAGGAGTGTGGCTCCAGCATCATCCCCTACCAACAGCGGTCTGAGTTCTTGGCACTGTGTGAACATTCACACTAAATAGAGATACACATGCGTGTATGTGCATTATGTATATTAGACATACATCTCCTGCCAAGGCAGGAAGTGGGATCCTTGACCAGATCCCTGACTGGAGAGGCCACTATGGGACTGAGGAAAAGGTCCTTCATCTTGGCCATTACCAGAAACAACTGGAGGCATAACTCCTGTTCATGAGGTATTTCTGACCCGTTAACTGGATGATTCTGTTCTTTAGGGGGCAGTCACAGTGAAGAGCACCTGCTTTGTCTGTTCTCCTCCAGGCCCCACCCCTCATTGTGCCAGGCTGCCTAACTCAGAGAATAAAAGATGCTCATGTGACAAGAGCACCCTGGGAAAAAAGGGGCGGGAACAGGACACCCAAGGGCACTGCTTCATTTACTGTGGCACAGTTTCTGGACAAGCTCCTGGAGACTGAACCAAGGTCACATGGGTCACTGGGAGAGGCAGAATCAGAATCCAGAACCTCCAAATCATGGACCTCAGCGTCCTCCCTCATGGGACCGCAGTTCATTTATTTCTAATATAGAATTGAAGTAATTACTGATCGAATGTGCCACTGAGATGAATAATGGAAAGCTAATAATTGTTTTCCTTCCCTTTTAAAGAAACACACCACACTTAGACGCCCATTTACAGAAATTTTCAGTTAAAATGTCACATAATATTTGGTATATCAGCAGGATAATGGAAATTGAGTTGGCAGTGAAGCATTGCAGTGACAACTGTTACCTTGGAAACTGTAGTAAGCAATCATAATTACAATTAGCAAGACTTGCACAAAGTATACATAAATATTCGAGTGCCAGAGTTGAGTGTCATGTACACCAGACAGCAGAGTAAACTGTGGGACTGTTGTTTCTTTCTCTTTGACATATCCTTGTAGAGACTGAGTTTCTGTTAAGAGAGATACAGCTTCTTTGAATTTAGGTGAATATATTTCTTTATGTGCTGGTTTGGGGGCTTGTAACATAATGGCATTTGACACAGAGCAGATTACATGGAAGCTTCAACTGACCCTTAGCTGAAGTACGACCAGTCCTGAATGACTTTTAAACAAAGCCTGATCTCAGAAGAAAATAAGGCAATTGTAAATAATAAATGGTGTCATAGCACAATTACAGGGGTGCTCTGGGGAAAAGTGCTACAACACAGGAGGAATGGTTAAAATGTGTGATTTAATCATTCACTGCAACTTGACTCTTGGTTTCTTCTTTATTGCCATGGAAGTGTCCCCTTTGATCAGACTACTCTGTCAAAATCACAAAGGAAGTCAGAGGAAGAGTGAGTGATAGAATGGTTCTCACTCGGACACAACCAGGCATGTCCTGTCCTCTGTGAATTCTTTCATGAACAAGGGAGAAAAGTTAAGTTAGGAGTGTGTGCGAGTCTGTACCTCTGTACACTTGAGGGAACAAAGCTTTGAAAGTAAATGTGTCTTCATAGTAAAACCATTGTTATTTTCAGGGCCACAGGGCACACCAAAAACTCCATCCTCCTGCACACAGTAGAGTTTTCTGTTTGGCTTGTCTGAGTGTGTTGGCTGCCTGGGGCTTTCTGGATAAACAGCGTGTGGTGAGTGGTTGCCATGATGTGAAGGGCAGCAGGGGGAAGAAATGTTGACATGTTTCCTTTGAGAGCAGAGGTCTTGATCTGAGCTTGAAAGAAGCCTGCTAAAATGAATAAAAGAAAGTGACCTTGGCATAGACACTAAAATAATTGGAAGAACTCATATTTCAGGCAGTGGTATTTGTATGGAGAGTTGCTAGGAGTGGGGGAGGGATGGTGGAAATGAGGACAGTAGATGCCCAGAAAACTGCCCTCCGTCTCTAGATCACATCAAGTCCTGCCTATGTGCTTCCCATAGGAGCCCTGTTCTCTTAGCAGTAAAGGTTAAGTCATACACGGTGCCCCCCCTGACCTTTGCATCATGGACTCACGCCTGATATCTGGATGATTCTGCCCTTTAGGAGGGGCAGTATCTGCTGGAACAAAAGGCAGCTTCTTCTTCCTCAGGTCCTCAACCCTCAGCACTCCAGGCTGCCTGTCTCAGAGAATAAAAGGCGACTGGAATTGCACTGGGTCCCGGCAGTCACAACCATGCTACAAACCCGACAGGTGAAGTGTTAGCGTCCCCCCTTCACAGCTCAATGCAAGATAGGGAAGGAAACTTGTTTCAGTTAAAATGGGAACTTCCTACACCACTGTCTGCCGTAACTTGAGTTGTAATTGCTTATTTGAAGCCCGACACTGAGCTAGGTTCTCTAGAAGAGCAAAAGATGGATGTCAGGGCTTCTTCCTTTAAAAGAACTTAAGATCTTGATGGGAAGAAGGGGTTAGGGCACCCAAACAATTAGTAAAGCATATGGTACCTACCGGCTATAGTCAAGTGTGAAAGTGTTGAGCCCCATGGAGGTCAGCAAGAGGGAGACTGGTAAGGGCTGAGATTGTTGATAAAAGGCTTCAAGAAAGTGGCACTTGGGAATGGCCTTGCACACTGTAGAACAGTAGAGACAGTGTTTGTGTGTGTAGATGGGAGAATGGGCAGGGCTGGGGAGTGCCAGGAGGCAGCCTGTTTGGGGAAAGAGCCAAGGGGACTAGAGCAGAGCTCACGACCGCCATCACTTTCAGAGTTTGCTGGTCTGTGTGAATGAGGCCCCAGACAGTACCTCTGGGCTTAGATGGCTCTCTAAAGCTCTGCATTCTGTTGGAAATATCTACCCAGAGGACTCACCAGTTCCACTCTGAGTCTGACTTCAGCAGTTTGACCCTTCAAGAGCTCTTCTATCTTGACTTCCCTATTATTTTCTTTTCCTTTCCTCCTTTCTTTTCTATACTCCCTTTATTAACATAAGAATATAGTGATTAACTATAGCGTCTACAAGACTATGGACTATCAAAATGTATAACCATGATGTTCTTTAAATAATGGCCCTAAGGCCATATAACGTACTGAATCATCTGGAAAATTGACACTAGACTGCCAATAATTGAGGATCTACTATGTTCCTGGTATTTTATCATTTTAAAACTTATGTTTATTAGGGAAATACATGCATGTGGTAAAAAGAAAAATCATCTAGAAGAGTTTATGATAAAAAGCAGTAATCTTTCAACTCTTTCTCCATCCCAGTCCACGCTTCAGAAGTGACTTCTTATGTTCAGGCCTTTGAGTTCAAGCCTCTAGTGATTGCCTCCATACCTCTAAATAATGTACTTCTATTTCTTGATTAAAAAAAAAATTTTAGGCAATATATGTTGAATTTTTACCATGAAAGACCAAAACTTAATCCACTTGTATTACACCCCACCTTTCCACCCTTGGAGTGTTTGATCTTTGTATTGTTTACTTTTTTTTTTTTTTTTTGCGGTACGCAGGCCTCTCACTGTTGTGGCTTCTCCCGCTGCGGAGCACAGGCTCCAAATGTGCAGGCTCAGCGGCCATGGCTCACAGGCCCAGCCGCTCCGCGGCATGTGGGATCTTCCAGGACCGGGGCACAAACCTGTGTCCCCTGCATTGGCAGGCGGACTCTCAACCACTGCACCACCAGGGAAGCCCTGTATTGTTTACTTTTGAGTCATTTTCTAAGAGATCATTGTGATATTAGGCACCATATTTATCTCTATTTCCCATTTTATCCTCTTCATTACTTCTCTCTATTCCATTCCTCCCTTGCCAATTCCCACCTCATCTCAGCCATGTCTTAACTTTTACTTTGTTAAGATGGTTAACACTTAAATCTGTCTTGAAACCATAATTAACTCTTATGATCTTTTGCTATAGACTTAAAACCAAAGAACAGAATTCACATTATTATAACCATGTGAATATGTTCACAGCAAAGCCAAGCTGTATATTAGGATTGCATTTCCTTCTCTATGAGCCCAATGAAACGTCCTCTGGGCTGCTCAAGATACAATGGTTGTAGCTTCAAGGTCAAAAGAGTTCTCTTTCCTTACACTGCAACAATTGCCTAAAGTCGTAGAAAGTTTCATAATTGAACCATGAATTTGTCAATCTTTTGATTGTTGCTTCTATTGCCTTTTTTCCCCTGGAGTTCCTAATGGACTTGCGTTCCCATTTATATTTAAAAGAAAAGGATTTCTTCTGCCATATGGAGGAAGGTCTTCTGCTTGGTCACAATATACAGGTCCTGGGTACAACCCCTGTGACTTAGCTCTGGGGTGAGTAGTCTAGGAGTCGCTCCTCAGGTCAGAATGAGGAGGACAAATTTCTGGGGAAAAACATCCAACACAAAATTTAGCTTCTTCCAATCAATATTTATTGTTTCCTTTAAAATCTCAGAATTTTTATGAGGGATAAATGCTGGGCTGTCTATAGCAAGGGGGGAGAGGGAAGGGGAGATGGCACTCCCTCATACCCCTGTTCTGTGTATAGACCTTCAAAGAATCCCCTTGTTAGCTCGACAGTTGACCATTCCCCTCCGTCTTAAATGCCAGCTCTGAGCTTGGAGCCTTGTGGGGGATACTCTGGGCAAGTTAGGTTTCGCCTCCTCTGCAGCCTCCTAAATCAGATATTTTGGGATGTGGTTCCATGTCACTGTTCCATCTATCAGCATACTCCCATCCTCTTTCCATCTTCCAGAAATTTGTTGAAATGTCTCATCCATTAATTACCCACTTTCCCATTCTTTCTGGGGGTTCAGAAAATGAGTGGGTATAAAACTCATCCTATTGAACAGGAAAAGTCAGACTTCTGTTCATGGCACCACCTTCGTCCCTTTCCCTCTAAAATATTTGTCTTCACATTAGTTTTCTATTTGTTACTATAGCAAATTACCCAAACGTAGTGGCTTAAAACAACAGAAATCTATTCTTTGACAGTTCTGGAGGCCAAAAGCCTGAAATGAGTCTAACAGGGACAAAATCAAGGTGTAAAATCAAGGTCTGGTTCCTTCTGGAGGCTCCAGGACAGTGTCTGTTTTTTGGTGGCTGCTGGCATTCCTTAGCTTATGGCTGCATTATTCCAGCCTCTTGCTTCTGCTGTCACATTCCTACTTCCTCTTCTCTAGTCAAACCTCCTTCTGCCTTCCTCAGGTAAGGATACTTGGGACTACATTTAGGGCCTGCCTAGATAATCCGGGATAACCTCCCTGTCTCAAGATTCTTAATATAATCACATCTGCAAAGTCCCTTTTGCCATATAAGGTAACATCTACAGGTTCCAGGTATAAGGACCTGGATATACTTAGGTGCCATTTTTCTGCCTACCATAGTCTTCCTTGATTTCTCCCTTTCTGTTACCACATACATCCAGTCAGTAATCAAGTCCCATGGCTGGATTTATCTACTGGCTTTCAAATATGAATGCACATTACAATTACCTGGAGAGCTTTAAAAAATACCATGGTCCTGGCTAAGCATATTAGAAGTTCTGGGGAGTTATATCTGGGCATTATTAAAATAATTTTTTTTTAAATCTTGGTAAAATTTCAAACAGAGAAAAGTTGCAAAAAGGTACAAATAACTCACATATACTCTTTTTTTGTTGTTTTAATTTATTTTTTATTGAAATATAGTTGACTTACAATGTTGTGTTAGTTTCGGGTATACAGCAAAGTGATTCAGTTATACATATAAATATATTCTTTTTCACATTCTTTTCCACTGTGGTTTATTACAGGATGTTGAATATATTTCCCTGTGCTATACAGTAGGACCTTGTTGTTTATTCCTTCTATATATAATAGTTTGCATCTGCTAATCCCAAACTCCCAATCCATCCGTCCCCCACCAACCCTCCCCCTTGGCAATCACAAATCTGTTCACTCTGTCTGACTCACATATACTTTTTTTTTTTTTTTTGCCGTACGCGGGCCTCTCACTGTTGCAGCCCCTCCCGTTGTGGAGCACAGGCTCCGGACGCGCAGGCTCAGTGGCCATGGCTGACGGGGCTAGCCGCTCTGTGGCATGTGGGATCTTCCCGGACCGGGGCACGAACCCGTGTCCCCTGCATCGGTAGGCGGACTCTCAACCATTGCGCCACCAGGGAAGCCCTATACTCTTTTTTTTTTAAGTTTTTAAAGTTTTTATTTATTAATTAATTAATTTATGGCTGCGTTGGGTCTTCGTTGCTGTGCGTGGGCTTTCTCTAGTTGCAGCGAGCAGGGGCTACTCTTTCGTTGTGGTGCACAGGCTTCTCACTGTGGTGGCTTCTTTTGTTGCGGAGCACGGGCTCTAGGTTGTGGAGCACGGGCTCGCAGGCTCAGTAGTTGTGGCTCACGGGTTTAGTTGCTCCACAGCATGTGGGATCTTCCCGGACCAGGGCTCGAACCCGTGTCCCCTGCGTTGGCAGGCAAATTCTTAACCACTGTGCCACCAGGGAAGCCCTCACATATACTCTTGAGTTTTTACATTTTGCACCATTTTCTTTATTTATCATTCTCTTTTTATTTTTTCTGAACCCTTTGAAAGTCCTTCACCCCTAAGAGTTCTTCAGTATGTACTTCCTAAGAATAAAAACATTCTTCCATAACCACAGTGCCATTACCAAAATCAGGAATTTAACATACAACACATTTTACTTTTCCATCAAGAATATATGTGATGATATCAGGATTGCAACCCCTGCTTTTTTATTGTTTTCATTTTCCTGGAATATTTTTGCCCATTTCTTTATTTTTAGCCTTTCTGAATTACTTTGTATTAAGTGCGTTTCTCAAATAGAGCATATAGTGGGTCTTACTTTGTGGACCAGATAGAGAATCTTTTAGCAAGTGAGTTAAGCCTTATACATCTTTACTGATAAAGTTGATATGTTTAGCCTCAACTCTGCCATGTTATTTTATAATATTATAATTATTATTGTTATATTTGCTATGTTTCCCTATGTAATCTGTTTTCTTTTTGAATTACTTTTGTATTTAGAATGATATATATTTGTGTCTTAGAGATTATCTTCTTACTTATACCTTTTAAAAATGCCCTTAGTCACACCAATTAGGGTGGCTTCTATCAATAAAATAGAAAATAACGAGTGTTGGCAGGGATATGGAGAAGTAATAACCCTTGTGTGCTGTTGATGGGATTGTAAAATGGTGCAACTGCTATGGAAAACAGTATGGAGTTTCCTCCAAAATTTAAAAATTGGACTACCATATGATCCAGCAATCCCACTTCTGGATATATATCCAAAAGAACAAAAAGCAGGGTCTTGAAGAGGTATTTGCATATCCATGTCCATGGTGGCACTATTCACAATAGCCAAGAGGTGGAAGAAACTCAGATGTCTGATAGATGAATGGGTAAACAAAATGTGATATATATCATACACAATGGAATACAATGCAGCCTTAAAAAGGAAGGAAATTCTGTCACATGCTATAACATGGATGAACCTTGAGGACATTATGTTAAGTAAAATGAACCAGTCACAAAAGAACGAGTACTATATGATTCCACTTATATGAGGTATCTAAAGTAGTCGAATTCATAGATGTAGAAAGTAGAACGGTATTTACCAGAGCCTGGGAGTAAAGGGGAAGTGTTGTTCAATGGGTACAGAATTTCAGTTATGCAAAGGGTTCTAAAGATGTGTTTCACAATAATGTAAATATACTTAACACTATAGAACTGTAAAAATGGTTAAGATGGTAACTTTTATGATATCTGTTTTTACCACAATAAAAAAAATGCCCTTAGCTCCCTGTTTCTAATTTAACTTTCTCTATCTGGTTTCTTTTTAGTATAAGTTCAAATGGTATCCTTTTGTTTCTACCTACTGTGTATATAACAGTCAATGAGTATATGCATTAGTAGTTTTAAAAATGTCTCCAGGTGATTCTATAATGTAGCTGATAATCACTGGGCAGCTCTACCATCTCTCCTTTCTCTTCCATTCTTACATCATCATCCTACTCCAGCTTTCATTATTCCTCACATGTTGTAAACTTCCTTCTCTGGCTTTTCCTGGACCGTCTATTCAATCCTCTCTAAATACTATACCCAGGGCAATCTTGCAAAAGTTCCACTTTGTGTCACGTTCTCCAGTCTTAAAGTTATCAACGATTCTTTTCCATTGCCCCCAACTTGGAATAGGTGAATTGATTTGAGTCCCAGCCGGGTCACTTACCAGTTATGTGACCTTTGTTAAGTAATTTAAGGGGCCAACAATGCAGTTGCTGGATCGTAACACATGTTCAATTAACATCCTTCCATTCTTCCTTTGCTAAGCTCTAGTATCCCATTGTTCCTGTCTGCCCACCCACTCCATCCACCCACCCTCCTGACCTCCCTCACCAACTCTCACAGCCATCTTGGGGTTTTAAAACCAGACTTACCGTTTTTCTTTTTAAATAAATTTATTTATTTTATTTATTATTTTTGGCTGCCTCTGGTCTTCGTTGCTGCATGCGGGCTTTCTCTAGTTGTGGCGAGTGGGGGTTACTCTTCGTTGTGGTGCGCAGGCTTCTCATTGCAGTGGCTTCTCTTGCTGCAGAGCACGGGCTCTAGGTGTGCGGGCTTCAGTAGTTGTGGCTCGTGGGCTCTAGAGCGCAGGCTCAGTAGCTGTGGCGCACGGGCTTAGTTGCTTCGCTGCATGTGGGATCTTCCCAGACCAGGGCTCGAACCCGTGTCCCCTGTATTGGCAGGCAGATTCTTAACCGCTACGCCACCAGGGAAGCCCCAGACTTACCTTTAAAACCAAATTCAAACCCCCTCTTGCCTAAAACACTTCAGCCAGAAATTACCCCGCTCCCCTCCGAGCATCCAGGGCACTTTCTCTAACATGTGGAAACTTTTAGTGACTTGTGTTCTGCCTTTTTACAAAAGTGTAAATAAAGTTAATGAAATGGAAACAGGAACCCAAGGACAGGTGAAGGAGGGAGCAGACTGAGCACGCCCTATCAGAGAACTGAGGAATTACATCATTTGCTTTGAAAACATGTAGCCTTGCTTGAACACTTAATGGTCCCGTATCACCCAGGCTCCTTGTATCGTCCGGCAAGTTACACATTGTACAAACCTATTCTACTGAAAGCTCTTTGAGGACAAGGTATGTGTCTTAAAGATCTCTGTCCTTGATACACACTGTTGGTAAGCAATAGTTCCTATGCATCTAATGATAGCTGACAATTATTGAATGCTTATTATCTACTTGGCCCTGTTCTAAGTGCTTTACCTTAAATCCTCACAATAACCACACGAAGCAGATCCCATTATTAGCTTCATTTTTCTAATCTTTGAAACTGAAGGCTTTGAAACTGAAGTTCAGAGAAGTGAAGTAGCTTGTCCAAGTTTGTGCAGCAAGTCTGAGGCTAAGCTGGGGTATGAATCTGAAGTCTGTCTTCAGAATTCATGCTACCCTGTCTGCTACTGCCTGTCATTAATGGACTAACAAAATATGGCCATTTAATTATATGCATGCAAATTATAATTGTTCATATTTTGTTCCCAGATGTAGACCATCTTGGTATTTTCTGTTTCACTGAATTTCTAAGCAAATGAAAGTCAATAATCCCCTTAGTGTTGACCAGGTAGACTGGAGTGCCTTTTGGGGTCAGCACCTCTGCACTTTAAAGCTGACCCTGCCACCTACTTGACGTGTGGCCTTGAACAAGTCACTTAACCTTTCTTGTTTCTCATCTCCAACTT
Source organism: Delphinus delphis (assembly GCF_949987515.2). Classification (NCBI taxonomy): domain Eukaryota; kingdom Metazoa; phylum Chordata; class Mammalia; order Artiodactyla; family Delphinidae; genus Delphinus; species Delphinus delphis. The sequence goes on from NC_082685.1 coordinate 124,281,992, forward strand.
CTATCATTGCACATTTACAGAGGATTTGTTGCCATAGTAATACAAAATAATACTGACCTATCTCTCAGGAGTGAGTGTCATGGGGATTAACTAATTTACAGCTGTGAAGAGCTTTCAACATATGAACTGCGAAACAACAGTGAGATCGTAAAGAGAATTTAAAACACCATCAGCTTGTGGAGTGTGCCCATTTGATGCCCATCATTATATGTTTAACTATTAGCATTACTACTCATAATAAACTTTTATGAGGTACTTTAGGTGGTTGGAGTGTTTTTATGAGAGCTAATTAGTTGTTCCAACCAGTTCTATGAGGGAGGTCAGTATTTGTATCATCCCTGTTTTGGAAATTACATTAAATTGGTGCACGCGTCATTAAAAAAGTCTTAAACTTCTAGATAAAAGCATTCCGTGATTGGAGACAATTCTCATACAGCCATCACTCCTAACACAAAGCTCCAGTGGTAGGACAATGGGAGTGGATTCTGCATGTGGAGCCAATATATAATGTTGGCAAATCTTTTTATTTTTAATTGTTTTGATGTTTGCACATTAAATAGGTGGTGAGTCTTGTTCTAGGTTCTTTTGTGTATCAGTCAGGGTGCATTTCAGAAAATTGATCCCATTCTAGATATTTTAAACAAATTTAATACAAGAAATTGGTTACATGTGTTTTGGATGGGTTATAAGAGCAAATAGGAGAATTAGGTGCTAGGAGAACAATTAGGAAGAAGAGGTCATACCCAGAAACTAGTAACTTCAGGAATCAGTCCCATTTCCAAGGACTGGGGGAAGAAAAGGGAGGAGATCAAGTTTGCAGAGTCCTGGAGCATCAGCTGCTGCTGGGCTAGAACCACAGAGAGAAGCTCCACTGTAGGAGCTAGAATCACAAAGGGAGGCAGTCATGTCCAAAGATGCTGCCCAGAGCACAAAACAACAGCTTCTCCTCTGCTCCTACCCTCTAATCTTGCACAAGTGCTTCCTATCAGTAGAAATTAATAGGAAGTCTTGGGCAAGGGAGCCTGGGAAACATGCTTGTAGGTTTCTAACTCTAGCTTCACAGAGTTAGGTGGAGGAGGATGGATGCAGGGTTGAGAGAGAGCAGGTAAGTAACTGGCCTGTCTCTTAAGTTCACTAAATTTTTCCTGGTGATCAGGGGGATTCAGAAGCTTGCTCCAAGGCCTTTACACCAGCAAGCTGTAGACCTGCTATTCAAGCTCAGGCTTGCCAACTCGAAGTGTAATGTGTATTTCCAGTGCCACATTCCATCTCTCAGTGTGCTCACCTTCCCTGTGAGGCTCCAGTGTCATGTGGTAAGAATGTTCATCTCTACCTATCGTCAAGGGTGGAATGAGGATTAAATTAGATCATGTACATAAAAGCACTCGGTCGTCACTAATGCAACCCACAAATGAAAGCTAGTTTTGTAATTTGTAAATAAATTTTACAAAAATATCTGTAAACTAAGTCCAAGATTAAAATGAGATTTTGTTACTGACCTTTTGAAGTCGGACCCCAGCAAAGGTCCTCCCGCCCAGTGTTGTTTGAGCCAATAGAGCAAGACGGAGCCTGATTCAGAAGCAAAGGAAGGTTTTCTTCTTTGATCAGAGGCTGGAGAGGTGGAAGCTCAAGCTCTACAGCACACCCTCTCCCCGCAGGCCGTGGGCTGCGCTGCTCCATAGGGATCTCCTCAGCGGGGAGGGGGCGGGGTTCTCCCGAGGCGGGCGCAGCTGTGCAGCTCGGGCGCGCGTGCAGCGTCTCTGCGCACGGCCCGCTGCCGCCATGTTGGATCGGGGTGTGGTGCACAGGCTTACTCCCCACATTCAGCAAGCTGAGGAGTTCTGTAGAACCGGGTGCGAGGCCTCTACACGCGACCCCCTGTGAGCAAGTGAAACTAGACTGAGCACAAAGGATAAAAAGGTTAGACTTTCATTTTAACTACGCAGATTCTATTTTTATTTTCTGGGAATTGTTAATGGGCTTCGCTGGTGACAATTTCTCTTCCCTTAGAATGTAGTTGGATCACCTTGTATCTGGACCGTGGCTGAAAATTGAGTGTGTGTGGGGACTGCCTTTCAGTTGGTAGTTGCTCTTCTTGTTGGGTTCGGATGGAGCTGAAGAATTACTTTTACTGGAGGTTCGAGAATTGCTTGCGGCTTTTAATTTATTCTGACTGGCTTTTAAACATGTTGCCAGGTTTTAGTCATACAATCCTTATTTTCAAATAAGTATCATTACATTATTAATAATAATCCCATTGCATAGAACAGGAACTGAGATATAACACATGTTCATTAAATAGTTGGTGAGAAAGAAATAACAGATCTCTAGACTCCTGATTTCCACTTTCTGAGTGGGAGTGGTGGTGTATCGGAAGGAACATTCTTGGCTGGGTAAACTGAGGCCAATTATTTACCTCTCTGAACACAATAGGAGTGTGAGTTTGAGGATAATTGTGATAATGTGTGTTAAAGTGTTTGGTAAATAAAGTGCTGTCCCAATGTTAAGGGCTACTGCCGCGTTGTCTTGCTGCCTCCTGGACTATATAAAAATATGGCTTTGCAAACACTGAGAAATCCTTATGAGGAAACAGGACTCTGTAGCGTCCTATCATCTGTCATTCCCCAATGTCATGAACTGTGCTTAGTGTTTATGCCCACCCTTCCCCATCGGAGACAATGAAATCACTCTTACGGCTGTTGTTTTCCCAAGTGACAGCCTGATCATTTGTATTGCTCTGAGGAAGGCTATGCTGGAATCACTCATCCCAAACCCCTGTTTTTCATCCATCACTTTTTGGCTGCAAAACCCCATGGAGGAGACAATATCCAAATTGCTTTCAATCCAATAACTCACCCCAGACAACAATAAAAACAATGACAGCAAATTTAAACCCAAGCACTGGATGTTAAGTGACCCATGCATTGGAAGGTGAGCAACCATTTGCAGGGATCCTTGTACCACCTTTGATCTGTTTGTTTAAGATGCCGGGCTACAGTCTATGGTTGTCATCTCTGGAAGCTTTTTCTTTTCTTGGAAGTGATCCAACTACTTTCTCTCTCTCTAGGCTCGAGACTGCTATCCTCCCTTTGTTTAAGCTGGGTTGGCAGGGACTCAAACTCTGCTACCTCTCCCTTCCCCTGTGGCCTGAGAGCCTGAGGCCACTCAGGGCCAGAGGCATATTTTAAAATGAAGTCTAGAGCTAAGCCTCCCTCCTTTTGGACAGAGCCCAGGTTCCAGAGTCCATTCTTCTGCCCAGACTGATATCCTGGTCAGCAGCTGATCTTGATACATTTTCTTCTGGCTAGTGGTCCTAATGTGGACTGGAAGAGGGACCCACAGAATCAAGTGATTCCTGATTTTCTGGGCATCCCCTTTCATGTCAATGAACCATGCACAGGAATGCTCTATTATGCAGCAGTGATCGAGTGTGCATTTCTCTTGACTAGAGAAAGGTGATGAACAATAATGGCCCCATTAAATTCCATCCTCAGTATTTGATGGACTGGGAGAGAGCTGCAGGAGAGATGTGTTTGATTTCAACTTCTCAGTGCCGGAGATACTTCAAAAACAGTTTGTGGGTAAATAATACAAGTCTCCAAAATCAGTGTGCTTACCAAAAGGTAACTACACCCAAAGGAAGCATTTCTGTTTGAATTTAATTGAGTTAAAATTAGCGTTCCCTTTCTTTTGATGGCTCCATTCTTGTTTACTGGGAAAACATTTATAGCAAAACACATACTGCGTGTGTACCTGGGCATTGATATTCTCGCTGGCAAATACTCTCCACCACAGTGCCTGGATACATATTTGCCTCAGAGACCTGAACAACTCTGAAAGAACTGTTCAAGTCTCCCAAGGAAACACTATCTTTACTTGACAAGAATGATGCCGATGTTTAAAATCACCTTCACAGCACTCCTAAGGGTGTTCCTTGGCCTCTCAAGCTACTGAACTTGTGGAAAACGGCAGAAAATATTCTGCTAGGAAAGTGTTACTGTTAAGCTGTATTGTTGGTTTCCCCTTTCTTCATTTTTGCGGGGATGGAAAATAAGAGAAGACAGGGTAATTGGTTGTCTAATAAGGACTGTTTGTCTAGAAACAGATTTTTGTTGTTGTAATCCCTTTGTTGCTTCTTCATCTGAAAGGAGAATATTCTTTAGGGAATTCGTAGCATGCAGAGAATTCTATGGGTGATGGATGTACATGAACATTTTAGATAAAGGTTCTAATTTACCTTATAGTTCTTATTCTTCAAACAGTTGAAAGACAAATTTGTGTGTGTGTGTTTCCTTTTTACAAACGTGATGCTTGTTCATTGTGGAAAATGAATAAATAGAAAGGAGAAAATAAATATCAGCCTTAATCATACCACCCAGAGGTAATTTTTTAATGTTCCTTCTAAGTATATCTATAACCTATGGTGTAATATTTTAGTAAAAAAGGGATCATATGAGATATCCTTTACATAATTTTAATTCACTTTCATTCACTTATTATAGTAAATATGTATTTCCATGTGCTACATTATTATATTAATACCTTTATAGAATTTTATCATGTGATATACCAAACTTCCAAACTGTAATGTTTTGGTAAATATCCTGGAAGCTGTGGTTTGGTGTTTCTTTAGGATAAATGGCTAGAAATGGAAGGTCTGAATCAAGTGATATGCAGAATTTTTAGGCTTTTGATATATATTGTTAAATTTCTATCCATAAGTGTTGTGCCAGTTTTATTTTATTTTAGCACCAGAAGTGTAAGAGAGTGACCATTTCCTCAAATCTTCACCAACATTAGGCATTTAAAAATATCTTACAGGCTTCCCTTGTGGCGCAGTGGTTGAGAGTCTGCCTGCCGATGCAGGGGACACGGGTTCGTGCCCCGGTCTGGGAAGATCCCACATGCCGCGGAGCGGCTGGGCCCGTGAGCCATGGCCGCTGAGACTGCACGTCTGGAGCCTGTGCTCCGCAATGGGAGAGGCCACAACAGTGAGAGGCCCATGTACCGCAAAAAAAAAACCAAAAACAACAAAACATCTTATTAACCCTCTGGGAAATATAGGGTGAGGGATAGACCACTCAAAACTGATGCAGCAGTAAGAACACTAACAAAAACATAATTGGTGCCTGTTATGGACTGAATTGTGTCTACCCACCCCCCCATTTATATGTTGAAGCCCTAAACCCCAGTGTGACCATGTTTGGAAATAGTCTTTTAAGGAGGTAATTAAGGTTAAATGAGGTCATAAGGGTGGAGCCCTAATGAGGTAGGATGGGTGTCCTTTTAGGAAGAGTAAGAGACACCAGAGAGTGCTCTGCACACACAGAAGGTCGTGTGAGGACACAATGAGAAGGTGGCCCTCTGCAAGCCAGGAAGAGAGGCCTCACCAGACACCAACTTTGTGGGCACCTTGATCTTAGACTTTCACCTTCCAGAGCTGTGAAAAAATAAATTTCTGTTGTTTAAGGCACCCAGCCTGAAGTCTTGTTATGGCAGCCTGAGCTGACTTATACAGTACTCTTGTAGATTCTTGGCAAAGCCCAGGTAGTTGGCATGGCTAGAGGCCACTAGGGGGTATTTAAGAAGCACAAAAAACAATCCAGTGGAAACGCTGACTTGAGGACACTGAGATAATGTAGATGGAAGTGGAGCTCTGAGTTAGTGAGGCTACTGTGGGCACAGAAGGAAGTGCAACCGGCCACAAGCTAAAAGCCATGCAGGTGCTTCTCTCTGCAGGCATACCTCAGAGATATTGCAGGTTTGGTTCCAGACCACAGCAATTAAGGGACTATCGCAATAAAGTGAGTCACACAACTTTTTTGGTTTCCCAGTGTATGTAAAAGTTATGTTTACACAATACTATAATCTCCTGTGTGTGCAATAGCACTGTCTAAAAAAATGTACACACCTTAATTAAAAAATACTTTATTGCTAAAAAAATGCCCAATTACAATAGTAACATTAAAGATTACAGATCATGGATCACCATAACAAATATAATAATAATGAAAAAGGTTGAACTATTGCAAGAATTACCAAAATGTGATACAGAGATACAAAGTAGACATATGCTCTTGGAAAAATAGTACTGACCCACTTGCTCAACACAAGGTTGCCACAGATCTTCAATTTGTAAAAAGATATAGTATCTTCAAAGTGAAATAAAGCAAATGCAATAAAACAAGGTATGCCTGTATTTATTTATTTTTTAATAGAACTAAAAGGGCTCTGCCTGTATAGCAGCCGAGCTGAGGGCTTTTCCTTTTATTTCCTCCTATTATTCTGGCTCCCCTTGCTTAAGAAAAAACCCATATATAACCTAATATCCATATTTTACTGACATAAGTCCCCTATATATCAATCATGTATAAACTAGTTGCTGTTTTAGAAACATATTTTATAGCAGAACTGATTGTAACCCACTCTGTGACCTCAGTTTCCTCAACTGTAATTTAAGGAGGTTGGAAAATACCAGAGAGTTTTTTTTTTTTTCCTAAATTTATTTATTTATTTACTTTTGGCTGCGTTGCGGCAAGTGGGGGCTACTCTTCATTATGGTGCACGGGCTTCTTCTTGTGGTGGCTTCTCTTGTTGCGGAGCATGGACTCTAGGCGTGCGGGCTTCAATAGTTGTGGCACGTGGGCTCAGTAGTTGTGGCTCGTGGGCTCCAGAGTGCGGGCTCAGTGGTTGTGGTGCACGGGCTTAGTTGCTCCACGGCATGTGGGATCTTCCCGGACCAGGGCTCTAACCCGTGTCCCCTGCATTGGCAGGCAGATTCTTAACCACTGCACCACCAGGGAAGTGCCTATCAGTGAATTTTAAAACTTGTGCATTGAATAATAGCTAAAGGCTGCATTCTTCTCTCTCCCAGGGGTGGAGGTTGGACTGTGGGGCTGTGGGGCTGGGGTTGGTTGTGATGTTAATCTTGCTGGGATCTGGTACCTCCCCCTTCCTTGCTTTAACAGAACAACCCTGCTTGTTATTTTACATAATTATGTTTACGTATGATTTTATTTGGAGAAAAAGGTCTGTTATGGACTCAACGTTTGTGTCTCCCCAAAATTCATATGTCGAAATCCTCACCCCCAAAGTGATGCTATTTGGAGGTGGGACCTTTGGGAGGTACATAGGTATTGAAGGTACCTATGTACCTAATGAATGGGATTTGTGCCCTTAAAAAAGGGACCCCAGAGAGCTCTCTTGCTCTTTTCCACCATGTGAGGATAAAATGAAAAGATTGTAATCTGCAGCCTGGAAGAGGGCTCTTGCCAGAACTTGACCGTGCTGGTGCCCTGATCTTGGACTTTCAGCCTCTAGAACTGTGAGAAATAAATGTCTGTTGTTTATAAGTCACTCAGTCTGTGGTACTTTGTTGTAACAGGTTGCAATGACTAAGACAAGGTCTTTCATCTTAAAAGACCTAAAAATCTTAGGACAGGATGACATTAAGTTACCTTCCAGTGGTGTTTCTGTGATCTCTAAAATTGGTTTATTACTTGTGTAAGACTTTGCATAGTTTACAGCACTCCTAAACATACATATTCTCATCTATTCTATACATTCCCTCCTTGAAGTAGTAAGGATGTGTACCGTCACTCTCATTTCATATACTTGGAAACATTACGTGACTGCTCAAGGTATTACAACTAGCTACCAATAGAACTAGAACTTAAACTCAGGTCTTCTGACTCTAAACTTCATCATTTTCCCACTACTCCTGTGAGAAGGAGCTAAGAGTTACGTTCTTAGAAGCTACAAGGGAAGTAAGGAAAAGAGTAATCCTAATATTTAAAAGCCCAATTAAGAAGTAAAATAAGTTACATGTGTTTTTATTTTTCAAAAGATAATTCTATAAGATTGTTTTTCCATTTATTTATCATTCTTGTTAATCTTAATAAGAGTTATGTCTTTTTGGACATAGGGTCTAGAATGGTCATTACTATGAATCTAGTGAGTTTGAATAGAAGGCCATCATTTTAGGAACTGCAGATAAACACAGAACTCAGTCAGCATACTCTAATTGCAAATAAGGAATCCAAGGGAAAAGGCTTCCTGAGCTTTGAATTTGCAAACTAACATTTAGGAACTTGCAAGCATATCTTCCCCAAATGCTCACCTCCCTTTTCCAGTCTTTATATCCTCTTCATAGCCAGTAACAAATTATGCTTTCCTCTCTTCAATTCCATCATCTTTTATTTCATGAAATACAAATTTTGCATATTGTCAAAGGACCTACTTTACTCATGTAAACAGACTCGTTTCCAGTTTCTACCTACATCCACATGAATTGACTGGAAAAGTCTTCATTGTCCTTCACCAGAGTCCTCCAATCTGGATTTCAGTCTGTTTACTGCTTAAAAATGTCTGTCTTTGAACTAAACCCTCAGGTTGTACTAGTTGCTAGCTGAAAGTGACTCTTATGTGCTGCTTACCTATTTTTGGCATAAGATCATTGTACTTCAGGGCCCCTCATAATGCTTAGCTGCAGGAATGCTGTTCTATCATTTGCTTTCTGTTGAGCCACAAGAATTTCCACCGAACAGAGTAGTCCCTGTTTCTGACTGTGTCCCTCTCTGTTCTTATCTCTGCCTTTCTCTTTTCCTCCTTCTCTCACCTCTTCTACACTTACATTCCCCATTGTGGCTGCAGGGAACATGAAGAAGAACCAGAATTCAGCTCTGATTTGACATTTCTCTGGAACACTTGGTAGGCAGCATGGTGTGTGTCCCAGAGATGGACATACATTTTCCCTTTCCATACATTTTCCTTTTCCTGGATTCGGAATAAGGAATAATCAAAGGAGGCATTCCTCCATTCCGCTGAGAGAGCAAAAGCCTGGAGCCAAATATATCCTCTGATTTTATGGATGTACAAACCCGCAAAAGCTTAATGGAAAGGAACTTGGAAGGCGAGGAAGATGATCGAATTGCTTTAGGCTCCCTGCTTGATTACTTTTAGGTACTGAGTTCGTGTGTCAATTTGTGTGACTGATTTAATGGTTTCCCTTTATGACATTGTTAATCATAACTTATATTTGTGTAGTGCTTTATGGTTTTCAAAGCATTTTTTTTTTTTTTTTTTTTTTTTTTGCGGTACGTGGGCCTCTCACTGTTGTGGCCTCTCCCGTTGTGGAGCACAGGCTCCAGACGCGCAGGCTCAGAGGCCATGGCTCACAGGCCTAGCCACTCCGCGGCATGTGGGATCTTCCCGGACCAGGGCACAAACCTGTGTCCCCAGCATCGGCAGGCGGAAACTCAACCACTGCGCCACCAGGGAAGCCCTCAAAGCATTTTTATATCCATTATCTTATCAGGTCTCATAACAAACTGGGGAAGATACACTTGCCAGAAGAATGGTCTCTTTTTGCTGGGAAAGTCATTTTCTTTGAGCGTGCATCTTCAAGAAGGGATGCATGAAGAATGTTGGGAGAGGAGGGAGATACCGAGCCAGCAAAAGTCAGCTGAATCCACAGGGGCTGGGCAGATGTCACCCCGCCCCAGCCCCTTCACACCTTGGGTGGGAGTAACCAGCCTTAACTCAATTTAGTAAAGCATCACTTTAGTCTCATTAAATCACTTTGCTGAACAAAGGGTTATATCCAACACACCAGCCTAGGATTTGCACATCTCTGACCCAGTGAGTATCAGTGGGAGCTTCCCTATCTCACCCACCAGTATCAATCTCCACCTAGTTTTTATTATTAACTATATTACTTCCTTGGCAACTGCTGTAGCTTTGGAAGACTTTAACGCTCTAAAAATTTACAGCTGAGTTCCTCCAGAGGCCTACAAATAAGGCTGGTGGTGATTGGAGCAACTGCCTTGTTTTTCTTTCTTGTAGCCAGTTGTAACATAGTCCCAAGCCTCTATGTACCTATAGTTGTTAGCAATAGAACACGGAAAATTTCCTAATTCCTTTCTCTCTTACGTGTACATCTACCTCTTATCCAGCTCTGTGACATAGACAGGGTAACTACTATCATTTCTTATTTATAATGAGAAAACCATGTTAGGAGTTTACATCATTTGTTCACATATAATTTGGTGGAGCCAGGAGTGGTACTAAGATCAGCTAGCTCCCAAGTTAGTTATTTTTCCACTGTATAGAAGAACTCAGTTTGGTGCCCCTTCCTCTCTTCCTCCTTTTTAAAAGTTTTCAGAAACAGGCAAAAATCTCAAAAATTTTTTTTCCAAAAAGTTGCTCATTATTTTGCCATTTCATAAAACCACTTCAGCTGCACTTGAAGGCCCTTTAGAGTCAATGTAAAAATGTGTTTATCATTTAGATCTTTTTCCCAGTCCATCGTCCCCGGGTGAATCCTGATAGCCATGATTATAGTGCATGACCTTTCTTTTTTTTTTTGTGGCCGCTTAGAAAACAGGTGAACCTAAGCAGGACGGAGCAAATTGTCTCTCCTGGAAGTTTGGAATTGGAATGAATGGATAGTAGTTATTCATTTTATAGGTCATTTGAACTGAGGACAATTAAACTCTGAGGCTGTGGCCCCCAGACATATACACAGGATGCAGAAGTTAGAGAGGAAAGAAAGAAGCAGGGAGGTGAGAATCCTTATGGCTCTGGAGGAACAGAGCTAGGCAGGCAGCAGGGCCAGCTGCCTCTTTTCTTAACTGCTTTTTAGTGCTTGGCTCCAGGCACACAAGCAGCCAGACCCCACTGTAATTCCTGCTCTTGGAGAGTATAAGACACTGAACAAGTCTTTCTAATTCTTGTTTTTGCTTACGTTATGCTAAAGAGGGTTTCTATTGTAATACTTGTCATCCAAAGAGCTTTAACTTGGATATTCTGAAAAACTACTTTCTGAAATTTTTCACTCCAAGAATTTCTGTTATTGGTCAGGTATAGAAAATATCCTGCCCCAGCCATTGCCATGGATCGCACATCTTTAGCTGCACACATCCCCAGGTGTACATGTCCCCATGCATATGCATCCTGTGGCCTCTGCCCAACTGTGTGGCCAGGAGACAGCATTCCTCAGCTCTGCTGGCCTCAACTTTTTCTTCATCCTGAAGCTCCCAGTGAAGAGGGCAGCCTCCAGCTTGATACTAAATTTCTCCTCATTGATCCCTTCTCATAAATCCCTTTGCTGTTGCATGCCCATTTCCTTCTTCATTTGCAGTCACCCTGTCACTCATTGTTGCTAATGAGTAGTTGGCAGGCATAGAGAAGAGAAGTGGCAGCCAACCTGGCCTTCAGACTGGTAAAAAGCATGTTTTTCTAGAGAGTGAAAACATTATTTGGTAAGAAGCACGTTCCAGCACTGAATATTTCTCTTTCAAAGTCCTGCTGGGCTCCTTTTGTCTCCCAGTGTCTGTGCTTTCCTTGTCACTTCCTCCCACCTTCTTCCCAGATGGAGACTGGCAGGGCCACTTGGTTTGGGGATGGGGCTCCTCTCAAAGGCAGGTGTGGGCCCTGGAGGAGACTCTAATATGATCTTGGGGAAACAAACTGTTAGAGTAATTATAATCATCGGAAAATAATATACGGCTATTTGGAAGCCTTTGAAACCTCAGATTTTTCTAGAGAAAGCCAGTAATTAGCAAGAAATACCAACTTCTCTCTGCTATCCATTCAAAGAGAAGTCTCCTGAACCTTTAGAGTGAACTTATCCTTGTCTTGGATTTAATATTTGTTCCAGAGAAGGATGGGTCTCTTGACACCAATTTCTCTCATTAACTTCAAAGCTCACCTGGGGAATGGTCCACCTACTTTCCTCCCTCCAGAGCTCCTAAAAGCTGGGCATCTGGGACCAGCCCTCTGAGGCTGGACCTTACCTTATTTTTAGAGAGAATTATGGTGCAGACTTCGACAATGATGCTGATTATTTGTTTATTATTCACCGTATACCAAGTAGTCTTCGAAAACACGGTAAAATGCCGCTCAGGTTTTCACAGTCCTCTAAATGCTTCTCAGCCAGAAGAGGGCGTTGTGTCCCTGATTTTTTTTTTTTTTTTTCTTTTAAACTAAGCAGAAAGCCTTAGGAGAGCAAATGACTTTTAGAGCCACACTGTTCTTTACATGTAAATAACAACACACAACAAAAAGTTCATCTGTTGAAGACAAATAGTCAAAAGAAATATTAGTAAATGCAAACCGGGCAGCTAGCATGGAACGCTGCTCTGGGTACTGAGGTCACAGTGGCTTCCGGTGAACATATTTCTTATGCTGCTAGCTCAGGTTAGAAATGAAGTGACAAAAAATGCAACAAGGGCTTCTTGCTAGTGAGGAGCAGTGGGTAATATATTTGTTTGTATTATGGGATTGCAGTTCTACTAGAAGGAACACTTGACATTTTGATGAGTGCCTCCAGGGAGAAAAGGTACTAACTTCAGAACTTAGTTTTAATTATACTAAGGAGATTACATTATTCAAAAGCATCCCACTGGTAAGGTGCAACATTTCCTGAAACAGTTTAGTGGAAAATGCCACATTAATCAGTTCAATATTTCACTCAGAAGGCTTAATGATGGGAGAAGTTTAAAGTACCATAGCAACGATAATGCAGAAGGGAAGGGAATAAAAGAATGTTCACTTAGAGGAAGAGGTTGAAATAGTTGCTAGTCCCTTTTGTGTCTTTCCCCATTAAAAGCTGGCTGGCTGTGCTAGAAACCCAGTGGGGATCAACATGTGGACCCCACCATTCCTGAAACAGGAGGACCCTGAAAGGCAACAGTGTGAGAGAGGAAGGATGTTATGTTCAAGCCATGTCCTCTGCCCAGGTAGTTCACCGCTGCTCCTCCATTAATGGTCCAGGTTGGTGATGAGTAGCTGCTCTCTTTCTTCCCACAAAGGATCTTTGTAAATGTATAGTATTTGATGTTAAAGGGAGATGGGCAGAATGAGATTCTGGAGTGTTTTGTCTTCTATTCCCATTCTTTCTCCAACTCATATTCTAATTACCTTCTTCACCCTACAAAAGTCCAATGAGAATCTGGCCTGAAAGTCAGAGAGGTATTTAGAAGGTAGGCTCTCACCTGAAAGGGGACCAACACTCCCGGGCCTATTGGGATACTGAGAGACTGGGTGACCATAAAGATTGGAAATTCAATCCAGATCTTAATGTTTGTAAACATACAAGCCAGCCTCATGGTTAGTCAAATTAGAGGAATAATTTAAAAAAAACCAAACAAATCCAGACCCATTGTTCTCATGGGGCAGTAGTCCGGCAAACAGGTGTGAGGCCTTAGCTGAAACCAGTGTGGGGCATGGGTTAGGGAGCAGAAACAATCACTGTGTGTTTTTGTTAAAACTTTTTTGTCCAATTGTTAGTTTAACTTCTGTCTAGCTCTCACCACAAAGAAGCTTGGAAGAAAAACTAAAAATCAATACTAGAATAGCATAGCTAAATTGTCTAGAATGTACACCATGTGAATTTCCCTGCCCTGTTTTCTTTTTTCTATTTCTTACTGTGTGTGCTTGTGGGATCCCTCCTGCTTTGTGGATCAGAGTCACCTTTGTTTTTACCTTCAAAGTTCTCTGCTTCTGCCGTGATACTTTTCTTCCTCTAAGTCACCTTGTTTCTTTCCCAGAAACAGGTGCCTGTGTAACTATACTGTGTGTATTTCCTTTCACATGTATCCTCCACTGAGAGGGTTTAACTTTGGTACTCTCTGAAATACTAGCTAACTTTTCCCAGTTCCAGAATTCCCAAGCTTTTTGTGATAGCATTACTCCATTCTTGCCCTATTCTTGTTTTGCTTCCAAGACTTTATCAAGGTGATATATATTTATTGAAAAAAATTGTAGTGAATCTAGAATTTTGTTTTAAGATGTGCACAATAGCCCGTGAGATTTTGACAACCTTTCAGGGAAACAATAAATACGATTTTACCATTAAAATTATTATTTCGATGTCATGGTAGTAAGGCTGATACACAACATACATCCTTGAAGGAGATATAGGCGGGAATATTCTGTCTCCTAGTGAAGGGGCCTCTATCTTTATCTTAATGGTGTTGGAAAGTCATACTTGGATGTTTCTGTTTTTGTGTTGCTTTGTTTATTATTACACAAAGTCCTTTGTCTGGTTTTGGGCAAATTCTTCAAACTAAGTTGAATGCAGAGTGTTTGATTAGCTTGTTTTGAGTTCCTCATTTATTCTGTCTTGGAAGCCCTGAAGCCTGGTCCTGACCAGGAGCAGGGATGCTGATATCCCTGGGGTTACCGTCTATTTTCTTATCCTGATCACTGTTTTCTAGTTTTAGGATTCCAGGTGCTGTTCCACTCTTCAAAATGTGGTTGACTCCATCTGTGGATGTTTACCAAATGGATTTTCTAAGCCTCATAACTACACCCTAGTCTTGACAAAAGGTTGGAAAGGAGTGGAATGCCGTTTTTATAACAAAATTAGAAAACAGAATTCTAAATGCTTAATCACCTAGGAATCACTGGATATGATGTATCAGGTTATAGTTAAACTGACTTGAAATATGGAGTGCTCATTAACTATTAGGAAAAGAAGCAATTGCACTGCACCCACTGGCATAAAACCTCCCTTGTTGGTTTAAAATAGCTTACTTTTCATTTGACACAAAGATTCTAGTAGGAGAAAGAGAAAGGACACCTCACTCACACTCTATGCAGAAGAGGGACTGGGTTTTAATCCTGTAACCGTCCCTTCCAAGTCCCTCTTCCACAGTCACCTTTTATGACTTTATAAATCGTTGCTGGCTCTTGATAAGAACTGGAGCTGGCTGCTGGCCTGACCTCCTCCTGTGCTGATAATCTCTTCTCTTATTATTTTGTCCTTTCTTAGGATGTGATTGTACTACCACCATAATAATAAGCATTTACCAAGTCTTGTTATCTGTCTGTCATTGGACAGAGCCCATCTATTCTTAAAAATTGAAGCTCGGAGAGCCCTGGCCTTCCAAAGAATTTTTCTGTGGCTTCTGGCTTCAAAAACTTCTATTTGACTGACACTATATGTGTTAAGCCTGCCTGGCTCTATCTGCTGCCCTTCTTTCTTTTCTTCAACATTTCAACTTATTCTATCGTTTGATTTCTCTAGAATGATACATCTGCCTGTCACAGATACTCTGATCTGGTTAGAGTCACAACAACTATGTATGTGTGTGCGTGTATGTATGTAATTTATGTACTTACATTTTTACTTTAGATTTATTTTTATTGAGGCAACATTGGTTTATTACCTTATATAAATTTCACATGTACAGCACTATATTTCTACTTCTGTATACCTTACAGCATGCTCACCACCAAAAATTTAGTTTCCATCCATCCCCATATAGTTGTTCCCCTTTACCCATTTCGTCCTCTCCCCTCCCCTCCCTTTCTAGTAACCACTACTCTGGTCTCTTTAATCTCTGTGTTGCGAACAACTATTTATCGCAAGATGATTAATTCAAGAAAATAAAAGAATATTTGAAGTTGCATTTCTTTTGTAAATTCAATCCATTTAAAATTTAGAGAATTTGATATTCTTTTATTATTCAGTGTTCTTTTATTATTGCCATGCCACCGAACGATTATGTTACTTTTCTGCTAAAATTTCAGAAGTTCCAAAAAGGAAGGACTGTAGCTGTGTTCTCAATCTCACCATATTTCAGAATCACCTGGAAACATTTGAAAACAGTTGCTTAAGTCACACTTCCAAAGATTCTGATTCAGATTGGTCTGGGGCTTAAACAACTGCTTAGAATAACTGTGAGAACCACTGAAGGGAAATGTCAGGCAATGATGAGGTTTGAGCACATATCATTATTGAGCAGAATACTTTGGAACTGGTTCATTTGTCTTCCTTTGATTTATCTCCTAAGTTTTAATTACAAAATGTGATTTGCTTCATGGTATATCTTAATGTTGTATTCTCCAAACCAGGAGGTTTTAAAAAATTATGTAAATAAGAAAAACATCATGTTAAAACAAAGAAGTATTCATCAGTGCCCTTCCTTTGAAGTGTAAATTTCTTATCAGTCACCTTTTTTTTTTTTTGACAGCAATCATAACAGGAGTTTGCATATTATTTAGGAAATGGTTCTTCTCAATTTTGAGCACATATTTAAAAAATGCATACATATTATGAACCAACAGTTGCATTTCTAAGAATCTTTCTTGCTGAAATGCTGTATACATGTATGAGGGTTTTCTCAGGAACACTGAATATTATGGCAAAAAAATCAAACCAAACAACAACAAAAACCAAAATGACTGTCATTGGGGCAAAGGTTAAATAAAATTTGAAGCTCTATACAATGGATAAAAATGCAGTTGGTAAAAATGAGTTAAGTGTTCTGTCTTGGAAAGGTGTAGGTGGTATATTTTAAGGGAAACAAGGTGAAGAAGACTGTAGACAGTGTGGATGGTCCTCCCCCTCCTTTTTTTTTTTTTTTTTTTGGTAAAAAGAGAGCACTCTGGGTGTGTAGAGGTATACAAAAGTCTGAAATGATAAGGAACTCTCTATATTGCTAACTGGCTTTTTTTCTGGGGAGTGCGTTAAGGCAGTGGGGTAAGGAAGGGCTTTTACTGTATTATTTCACAGTCCTTCTTCAACAGGCATACATTATTTATGTAATTAAAAGCAAAAGGAAAAGAGAAACAACCAAAAGTAGAAAGTCATCCTCGGGGCCTCAGTCTGGCAGCCTCAGGCTGGACTCTCCTGCCCGCTTCCCAGAGGGGCAGAATTCACCATGGAGTATAGTGCTCTGGCAGGACTATGTACCACTCCTCCCAGATACCTGGTCCCAGGGCTGATTCCTGCCCCGACTCCAGACCAAGCCAGTCGGCACTCAGAATTGCCCACATGGTAGCCTAAGCAGCAGCTCCACTCTGGTGGCCAGTGGGAACTGTGGTACTGAGTTGGGTCTGCACGAAGTACAGGGAGGAGAGCAGGGGCTGGCTGGGCTGAGTTGGGCCCTCTGAGGCAAGAGGTGGGGATTTCAGAAATTACACTGCAGTTCATACCTCAAAGGTGGGCAGGCCTTCCTGTTGCTCTCATTGATGTAGGCACCATACACAAATTTCCCCAGAGAACTGCTAGGGAAAAGGAGAGATGGCTCTGTCTGTTTTAGGTCTTCTATTTAATTCTCATTATATTCCACTGCCCAATTTCTCAGTGTAATAGGCAGTTTTCATGGAGTGCTCCCTAGAGCCAGTCGCTATTAGTACTTTACATGTATTATTTCAATTAATTCTCCCAGCAACCTATGAGGTAGGTAATATTATTATCCTCATTTTACAGATCAGGAAACTGAGGCACAAAAATTAAGTACATTGCTCAAAGTCATACAAATACTAAGTGGCAAAGCCAGGATTTGAACCCAAGTGCTCATCACTCTGTTCCGTCCTCCTGTGTATGTCACACCCTTTCTAGCTTTACCCACCCTCCCTTTTTTGAAGTTATAAAGCAGTTAAAGACAAAAGTGAAGCACCACTAATGAATGCATGGCTCATTCCTTTAGGAGAAAAATGTCTTAGCATTTAAGGTTAATAAGATGGGAGGAAAACTGCCTCTCAAAATTTGAGTGCATAATTTAGCACATATAAGGGAAGCAGCATAGCAGAGTGGTAAAAACATGGACTTAAGTCAGACTTCTAGAGTTTAAATCTTGGCTTCACCATTCGTTAGCTGTGTGATCTTATGCAAGTTACTTACCCTCTCTGTGCCTCAGTTTCCTCATCTGTACATTTCTTCTTATGTAAAACAATAGTAACTGTCTCTTAGGGTTTTTGTAACAATTGAATGAGTGATATTGCTAAGCACTTAGAACAGTGTCTGGCACATGGTAAATGCTATAAATGTATTTGTTACATAATTAAAATAATTAGAAATAAAGTACAGCACAACCAAACTGTGTAGAATCGAATCCACTGTTTTTTTAAGCGTCAGAAAAGGATAAAGAAGGCCGTATTTCTTGAATTTCTCTGGTAGCTAGCAAAAGCTAATACCAAATACAGCCTTTAGAATTTCCAGGTAAGTAAAAATCTCCTTCTAATTCAAGCAGATGATCATGATTCTCAAGAAGTGGATTCTGGGTCCACAGAGAACTAGACTTAATAACAAATGGGAAACAGGCCCCAAGACAGCATGCTCTCAGCAAGGTACTTCGGCTTCTGGGGCTTGGGGCTTGGGAATTTGGGATTTCGATGCTTACTCAGAGTTTTTAATCTGGCTATTAGCCTTGAGACTTCTCTGTGTTTATACCACACATGTCCGTGTTTTTCTATTTCAACCTTCTACTCATTTCCTCTAAATCTTATACTTTAGGACCTTACCCTGTTTCTTTTGTGTTTCACATTCTCAGAGTTGGCATTATGGTTTTAGAGTCTTTAGGGCATTAAAATCTGTATTTCACTGTAACAAATGTGAGCAAATCTTAAGATTTCTAGCCGGAGTTCTTTGCAGCCTTTCCCCTGTTGATGTTTGCAGTTTCATTTTGCTCTGATTGTCCCTGGTGGTCTAAACAGGCAGGAATTCAGCCCTCACCAATGGATGCTGAGCTGCTATCACCTTTTCCTGCCTAGGAAATGGATCACGGCGGCAAAGATTAGCCCCTTGTAACACTGGACAGAGTTGGGGGGGAAATGATAGTGTCTACAGTTTGGCTTTATCTATTGATTGTTGCTATTGTCACTGCCTCTGCTGTTAGTAAGAGGGAAGAAAGAGCAATGACTACACGAAAACAGTGAAGCCACTCACACAGTTTGCAAAAGCCTTTGGGATCTCACCAGCTGAAAAGGATCTATAAAATGTAAAATAAGCTCATTAGTAATAATAATTTTATGATCGTAAATAGAAACAGGTAAAGTCAAGCTGCTGGTTCTCTGAGCTTTTCACTGACTCCCCTAAACAGTAGGCTGTGGTGCCTTTCCTCTACTTTCTCTTTATTGCTCATCTTGTATTCTCTAACACGCACCCCTGCAATTGCCATAAGCAAATCATTTAACCCTTAGGAATAATCCTGGGCAGGTGATGTCAGTGCAGAGCTGTGGCTGTAAAGACCAGCCATGCACAAACACCCAAAGGAAAGGTCTTAACAAATATGAAGTGCTATATCAATAGCAAATACTGCCACTGATTGATACTAACAATATACATGCAGAGCCCAAAGCATATAGGGAGCTGTATTTCAGAGTTCTAGTCAGAATGAACCAGGCCAGGAGAAATGGAGAGCTGACATTCTGAACTTTGTCTGCAAGGCAGGACCACACTCCTAATGTACTGATTTCATGTACCATAAGGTATTGTGACAAGCTCCAGTGAGGATGTTGACAGGTGGCTTACCTAGGTTTGGTTAGGTGCTAAAAACAGATTTTATCCTTACTGGATAAGACTATTGAGTATATTAATTATAATGGAAGAACGGAAGATACAGAGAAAGCAGGTCCCTGAGATAACTGCTGCAGAGCAGCAAGTATATTCTGTACTCCCTCACCTTCAGGTTCATTGATGCCTTCCTTTGTGATATGCCCTCTAACATTCAGTGGAAGCAAGGCAGCAAACTTGGGATGTGAGGAAGGCAGCAAGTGTGGCTTAGTAGTTCAGAGCACCGCTGGCTCTGAATTCTGGCCTCACCACTTACTGGTTGTGTAACCAAAGGAAAGTTAAATTACTTCCTTGTGCCTCATTTCCTCTGTAAAATACTGACCTCATAATTATATGTGAGAATTAAGTGAACAATATATGTAAAAGTCTAAAACAGTGCCTGGCACACGGAGGCATTCACTAAAGATTACGTACCTCTTATACACATCTTAGATAATCTGAGAGATGTTTTGAAATGCCCCAAATGGACACAACCTACTTTACCAGCTTAAAGATATGGTATAAAACCATATCTCTTTTTAGGATTCCAATTAAATGGCTTGAGCTATCTCACCCAACCGAATGTCCAGCTTCCTCGACATTCGAGGAAGATTGACACTCCTGGGATAATCTTTAGCAGCCTTGGTGTCCTAAGGATCTATCTTGCCGCTAGAGCCAGAGCTTAGACATGCCCCCTAAGAGTGAGAACATGTTGTAACGATCACTGGGAACATGTTTCTGCTTGGGTTAATGCATTGCCAAGCTGCAGACATGGTGACACAACAAAACCAGGGAAGTCAGAAGGCCTCTTGACTCACCTGGTATGACAGTGTGGCAGTGTCTGAGGAAAGTGTCTGAAGCCTTATGCACCAGTGCAGTCCCACCCCCAGGTTGGTTTTTCAAGGTCTGAGGAAAGATCACCCTCCACCCCTTGTTAATGGCTGGCCAGAAAAATTTCATATCGCAGCTGAGTAGGTGGTCCTGCTTGACAGACGTTTCTTATTCACTCACACAGCTGCTTCCCCAGAGCATAATACAGGTTCAGAACCACTATTCCTTTGCTCCCTGACTTCATCGGGGCCTGGCCCCCTGACTCAGTCCCTTTCTACTCCCCATGCTAATTTTATTTCAGTAGACTCATTGCCTTTGTCACTGATCCTTGATCTGGGACACTCTTGATAGGTTTCAGTCATTTTGAATCTCCCACAGAAAGGTTGTGGGTCTCATCCCTTTACTTTAGGAAAACCTACTGTCTCATCTGAATTTGCCCATTTCTCCCCAGCTCTGAAGGCCGACACCTTTTTTATCAGGAAAAAGTAAATTCTGCCTTACCAGACACAAGGCTACACTCTTATTTTAAAGTCTTTGCTTTGCTTGATAATTGTTTTTATGGATTATCAGTAGTGAGGGAGTGTTCTGAGAGCTGTCAACAAAGTGTCAAGTAGAATGACTGAACAGCACATACCATTTCCTTGTGACCTTTATTTGATTGTGCATTTGAACAACTCTACTTTCTCAAGAGAAAGTAAAGAGGAAAAATACTTTTCAGGAAGAGGAAACATCTTTATATACTACACATTTATTGAGCACTACTGCAGTGTTTTGAGTTTAAGATAATTGGAATATTTTGAATGTTTCTCAGTATAGGAAAATTCACGTAGAGAAAAGTAGACATTATTCAGTCTTCCTTGGACAGTTTGGTTTTTTACAAAAGCCCAAAGCCATTTAAATTATGTCCTAGAGTTTCAGTTAGCTATTGCTATATAATACCACCCCAAAACTTAGTGTTTTGTTTTTTTAAAAAATAAATTTATTCATTTTATTTATTTATTTTTGGCTGCATTGGGTCTTCCTTGCTGTGAGCGGGCTTTCTCTAGTTGCAGCGAGCGGGAGCTACTCTTCGTTGTGGTGTGCGGGCTTCTCATTGAGGTGGCTTCTCTTGTTGCGGAGCATGGGCTCTAGGCGTGTGGGCTTCAGTAATTGTGGCACGCAGGCTCAGTAGTTGTGGCTCACGGGCTCTAGAGTGCAGGCTCAGTAGTTGTGGTGCACGGGCTCAGTAGTTGTGGCACATGGGCTTAGTTGCTCCGCAGCATGTGGGATCTTACCGGACCAGGGCTTGAACCTACGTCCCCTGCATTGGCAGGCAGATTCTTAACCACTGTGCCACCAGGGAAGCCCACAACTTAGTGTCTTAAAACAACTGTTTTATCATCGTTTATGACTCTGTGGGTTGACTGGGCTCGGTTGGGAGGGTCTTCTGCTCTACATGATGTCAGCTGGGGCTGCTGTCATCTGGGGGCTCAACTGGGCTGTAATGTCCAAGATGCTTACTCTCATGACTAGCAGTTGGTGCTGGCAGTTGGCTGGGAGCTCTGCTAGGGAAGTCTACCAGATTTCTTGGTTCTCCTCCATGTGGCTTCCTTATGAGTCTTGGGCTCCTCATAGCATGGTACCTGAGTTCCAAGAGGGAGGGTGCCAAGGGAACAAGCCCTGACGTGCAAGCGCTTATTAAGCCTCTGCTTGTATCTTGCTTGTCAAAGTCCCATTGGCCAAAGCCATTCATGTGGCCAAGCCCAGAATATGGGGACTACAGAAGGAGATGAATACTAGAGGTTCAAATTGAGGCTCACCAAAGTAACAGCTGACCACACCCAGAAACTCTTCTGAATTCTAAGAGAGCAAAATGGCAGTCCTAGAGGAGCTGGTAGGGACCTTAGAGATTTTACAGCTCAGCTGCTTTGTTTTGCAGATGGAGAGACAAAAACTCAGAGAAAGTGATTTATTACTCAAAGGACAACCCAGACCTGGACGATTCATTGTAAAGATGATTTCGAGTCAGGCTCTGTGCAGGTACTACCTACATACATAGGCTGGTCCAGCCCCTGGCTTTACAGAGCTCCGAGTCTAGGGGGCAAGTCTGCAGGTTAGATCTCCTAACATCCAGTGCCACATTTAACCACGGTACTTCACTGCTTTCGCATTGTTAATTAAGTGTGTAATGACTATATTAAAGTTAGTTTCGGGTTCTAATTTATGACACAGTAGTTATAATTTAATATACACTTTATGGTACATTGGAGTCCCTGAATAATCAGTGTGCACTCCCTCTAATCCTGCCTGGTTTGTAATACTTGGAGAAAATTTTATTATTTTCAACAATTATAAGGATTTATAGTTCTTGAATCTTTGCTTTTGTGAAATATTTTCTTTCATGTCTACTATTTACATGAAGCCAAGTCCTTTGTCAGGAATACAGCCTCTAATTATAACATTGTTCCTGTGGGAAAATGTAATTTGCTTTTCAATGATCCACTTTATGACATGGTCTCCAGGAATGTGCTGTCTGCAATAAAAAGCAAGTAGAGACTGTGGACTCCTATAACTTCTTGCCAGTTGCCTGGCACCGTTAAGACCAGTGTTTATAAAGTAGTTCTAATTTTTTTGTTGGCATGTGAAATCCAAGCTAGGAAATAATGACACATTTCACTGAGATGGAGTGTGCATATGGGGATGGGTGAGGAAGCAAACTAGGAAATGAGAAGTTTCTGTGGTTTTCTCCAGTCATCCCATCAGCATCCAAGTCCTGTCTGTCGTTCACAGCAACTTTCACTTTGGTTCTTTCTTCCCAAGAATAAAATGGCAGTTATAGTAATGAGTAGCCAGTGTGTGCTGTGGGATGACAAGGCAGGCTCTGGGTGCTCCCAAAAGGCTTCCTGTTGGAAAGAGAACACCCTTTCTCAGGGCCCGGTCCTGCTCCTCTGAGAGAAATTTTCTCATTGCTTTGATCAGGGATAATGTACAGTGGCTCCCATTTAACATGTGCTTGTGGAGGACAGGTATTCACCGAAGTAGAATATTTTCAGCAGAAAGCTTCCTGACCAGGGGCAGTAGTACTCGGGCCAGACCCGGTCAGTTCCTCACAGACACTCTCATCTTCTTGACTTTGGCTTCCCTAGGCCCCTGCTCCATCTTGTTTTCTGAAATCCTTTACCACTTGGTCCAAAGCATAGTCTGGATCAGGCCTCATGATTGAAAACAAATACTCCACTGAAAAGTAAGGGACAGCCGAAGAAACTATAATGCAGACTCCTCCACCCCTTAACTCTGAATACTAGATATGAATTCTTGCAGAGTCCAGAGGCCAAGTTCTTCCTCAGGAGCCCCACTGTGTCTCTCGTCTCAGCTCCTGTTCTGAAACCTTTTTGCAGGGACCTCATTACCTCCCTTCACTAAGACAGATGGTAGCTGTCTTCCCTATCTGAAGTTCAGGCCACAGCCCAGGAGCCCCCAAAAGAGAGGGTTGAAGAAGGCCCGTATTCCTCCTCATAACTGGTCTCCACTAGCCCCTCTACTCCATACACATCTGTTGGAATAACTCTACCCACAATAAAACAATCTTTTGTACATCGGGGCTGGATCTTTTCTGAGGTTTAGGTTCTAAAGTTAGTGTGTTAGGCAAAATCTGCGTAAGGAATTAACTTTGGAAACCACTTGGAGGAGAGCCACATTACAGATGGACACACCTTTCTCAGTAAGCCTAGCAGGGCCTGGATGGCCCTTTAAGTTTGGAATAGGTCACCATTTCCTCAGCAGAACATCAGATGAAGTAGCTGTTCTGGGTTAAGGTTTATTTTAACTTCAGTGGGATACTCATACCACTAAAGGCACAGGATCTGAAAACCATAGAACAGCAGAATCTAAGTTCCTACCCTCTCCTGTGGCAGTAGTGATCACAATTTTTAACTAGTTCCTCACCCTCTTCCTATGTCCCTTTCTCCCTCCTTTCCTTTCTCCGTTCCTATAGGTAGAATCCTGTGAATTTCATGCAAGCCTGATGGGATGACCTCAACATTATTATGCAAAGCAGTTTAACATCCCAGTGTGAAGAACTTTATAGTTCCAGATATAGTATATTTAGATTTATCTTTGTAGGACCAAAAAGCCTGTTAAAGTGCTTGTTTTTCTCTCCAAAACACAAAAGCAGTACACGTCCAAAGGTAAATTCAAACTATAGTTTGTAGAGAAACTAAGTCTGCTGGAAGCTCTGAAATATGGCCCTCTTGCTCACTTCAGCTTTTGGCCATGGATATGTAAGCAGTTAGCTCGCATCCCATCTAGAGTACCTAGTTTCAATGCCCTTTCTCCCCACTGTCTCCACTTGGAAACCCTAACTCTTCTCTTCATACTACCCCAAAATGTGTCTTACACAAACTGGGCTTGGAACCATAATGCAGGCCATTTGACCTGTCCAGAATGCTTCCGCTGTCTAGTTCCTCATCCCCTTCACTTTACCTCCACTGAGCCTTCCCAACTTTTAACCCTAGATCAGGACCCCTGAGCCACTCTCTTTTTTAAAAAAAATATTTATTTTATTTATTGTTTGCTTATTTTGGCTGTGTCGGGTCTTAGTTGCAGCACGTGGGATCTTTGTTGTGGCATGCAGGATCTTTAGTAGTGGCATGCAAACTCTTAGTTGCAGCATGCATGCAGGATCAAGTTCCCCAACTCGGGCCCCCTGTGTTGGGATCTCAGACTCTTACCCACTGGACCACCAGGCAAGTCCCACCCCTGAGCCACTCTTGACCATGATCTTTAATGCTCTCTCACCCTCTTAATAATTGTACCACAAGGTGTCTTGATGCTCAGCTAACATTGTGTGTCCCACGTATGTGCCAGGCACTTTCTAAGAACTGTTGATGTATTAAACACATTTACTCCTCACAAGCAGCTCATAAGGTAGGTATTATTGCCCCCATTTTACAGATGAGGAAACTGAGGTAGAGAGAGGTTATGTAACTTGCCAAGGCCACATTTAATGATAGAGCCAGGATTCAGACCCAGAAGTTACGATGCCAAGGCCTGTACTTACTATCACTGTGTTACACTGTTTCCCATTGGTACTTATGTACAAACTCTGTTTCTCGTTGTCTTTTTATCTTCTCTCTCACTTTGTTTATAACTTCCTTCAGAGCAGACATCATGATATACATATTTCCATAGCACTAAGGATTGTGCCTTGCATCAATAAGTTATAGAATAATAATAAATTAAAGAAGCTCAATAAATATTTGTTGGATGATAAAAGGACAAAAACCAAAATATGGATACTTATAAATTACATGAGTCTCTGGGTGTGGTTTGGGCTTACTAAAAGACCTCTGTTGTTTCTCACGAACATAGTCATAACAGTTTACCAAACACTTGAATATGATTTGACTCTCAGGACATTCCTATGATGTTGGTGGAGCAGATATTATGCCTATTCTACAGCCGGAAAACTGAGACAGACACAAAGAAGTTGGTTTGCCTCCATCACCTTTAGTGGTGAGCTAGACCCAGAGCCCAAGTCTCCCAATTTCTAGTCCTATAATATTCCACCTCAGATTTTGCCCAAGTCTAGCTCAGTCTAATGCGGGCCATGATTTAGCTCTGGGTTTGTCCATTAATGAAACCAGGCTGTTGTATTGCAAATGGATATAAATGGTAGCATTGAAAGGGTTGGGGTGCAGCAAGGTGGTGAAGGACACATTCCATTCAAATACTGGACCCAGTCTAAGAGGACAACACCCTCAGGATGATCATGGAAACAGGTTTAAATTAATGCCATGCTATTCAACAATACCTTCATCCATTGTTGAAAAATCAAGTGGTGGGAAAGAGGTAAATATCAGAAAATATAGAAAATAATTTTAGAGAAAGAAAAAGTGGAGTCAGTCATAGGGAGGTTTCCAGAATGCAAATCAGAGAATTTATTATTTTGAAGGGATAAGGTAAAAAGAGGAAATACTTATACTAACAAGTAAAAATTCAAATCAAAGCCAGAATTTGAGCTGGCAGGCCTTGTTTGGAAATTCCTTTTGTTTATAATGTAGGTTTTTTTCCCCTTTATGAAGCAGATGCTTATACAGGCATTACCAGTGTTGTCAATAATACTGTAACATTTGCCTTCCATCCCTTTGTTGCTCAGGGAACATGTTGGGTTTCGGCACATTTAGCTTTGCCATTTACTCCACAAATCGCAGCTGTGTAGTGCTACAACTAAGTCTATTTTACTGAGAATAAAAATTGAAAAATATTCTCCTAACAACCTTTCTAGTAATCATAGGCCTGAAATACTTTGGAGTGTGGTTGTTTTTTTTTTTTTTTTGAACAACTTGGTTTCAGTACAATAATGCTTCAATAAGAATCTTCCTGCAAATTTAATTCAAAAGGAAAGGCTTTTGTTGTTATTAAACACCATGGCAGTTTGTACATCTCTACATCATTATGTTGCTTCTCATTATGGTAATTCATTTGCTTCTGCTTTGTATGGATATCAAATAAAAATCACTCTCCCTCCTGGCAAGTGATTGCCATTATGGAGACACTCTGGGAGCCCGCCTAAGCGGTGCTTGGTGTCATAGCAAACACAATTAGCAAAATAGCATCCAGAGTGGCTTTATGGAGTTGCCCTGTGGTGAGGCTCTGTGTTTTCGATTTAGCAGGGCTGTAGGTTACTGGGCTTTGCTGTGTGCCTTCTCTATTTTCATCTTTGTACCATTTTCTATTCAAGTGGAACAGTGTGAGGAGTTTGTGTGAATTTTACTTTCCCTCTTTTTTTTCTGATGGGCTCTTCCTCAGCACCTGCTGGGCTCAGAGAGCCCTGAGTTATTCTGCCTTCCTAGGAGCCCATGTTTCTCTAAAGAAGGGTCAATGACAGCATCACCAAATGTCCACTCTGAAATCTTTGTGTATTTACTTAAAACATTTTTTTTAACTTTTTATTTTATATTGGAGTATAGTTGATTAACAATGTTGTGTTAGTTTCAGTTGTACAACAGAGTGATTCAGTTATACATATATATACAGGTATCTATTCTTTTT
The DNA here is from genome assembly GCF_949987515.2 of Delphinus delphis. NCBI lineage: Eukaryota > Metazoa > Chordata > Mammalia > Artiodactyla > Delphinidae > Delphinus > Delphinus delphis. Next base: position 124,309,140 of record NC_082685.1, read on the forward strand.
CAAATTCTTTTCCCAATTAGGTTGTTATATAATATTGAGCAGAGTTCCCTGTGCTATACAGTAGGTCTTATTGATTATCCATTTTAAATATAGCAGTGTGTACATGTCAATCCCAAACTCCCTAACTATCCCTCCCACACTCCCTTCCCCCCTGGTAATCATAAGTTTGTTCTCTAAGTCTGTGTATTTATTTTTATTTTGTTGTTGTTGCTCTCTCTTGCCACTTGTCAACAATTTGAAAGGTACTGAGTTTTGTATGAAGTTAAACTTTAAAGGTCATAATTAATTCCCTCTGTATTTGAAGAGAAAACAATTTACACTCTTCTGCGGTGGACAAATTTGAGGTGAGGCCTCAACCATGGCTTAGGTACCTCAGTTGGTGAATAGCCTCGACGGGGTTGGCAGCACCTGCTGCCTCTTTGAGATAAAAGACAGACATTGTTCTTGGCTGAGCCCTGACGAGGAAGAGGGCCTGTATTTAGTTGGAATGGTTCTTCCATGTGCAGGCAGTGTTGGGCCTGTGTTTGTGGTTGACTCTTCCTCAGCCTTTAACATTTGTTTTCATTGTTCTGGGAAGGTTTTCCTGATGCCTCTAGGCAGGAATGATGCTCTGATGTTTAGGCCACTTATGGCACACCTTTCTCCTCAACAGCCTAGTTTTTTTTTTTTTTTTCTTCTTGTCCTCTTCCTCCCCCTTCCCTCCTCCCTCCTTCTGCTTTTCTGCTTCCTTTCTGATAAGAGAATCTGTAGCCTGTGCCCTGGGGATAATCCTGTTGTAGCTCTAAGAGGTGATTTATGGTTGGTCAGAGTTAATCAGAGACTCAGATTTCTCCTCCAAGTGATTAGTTTAGGCATCTTGAGATACAATTCTGGCCAATGAGACTTGAGGGGAAGTCTGCTAGGAGACTTCTGGAACAGTTTTCCTTTCTTATTAAAGGAAATACATGTTAAGAGAAACTCTTCTTTTTCTGCTTCTGCGTGAGGATGTGATGCCTGGAGCTGTGGCAACAATCTTGTGATGATTAGAGCCAACCATGACGGTAACAGTCAACATGCTGAAAATGACCAAGTAAAAATCTGGGTGTTTGATGAGTTTTTGAGTCACTGAATTAGCTTACCCTGAACTTCTTTCAGATGAGATAATACATTTCTTATCATTTAAGGCATACCTAATCCCATTTTCTCCTATTTGTAGCCCAAAACACCATAACGGATAATTACTACTCTACTTTGTACCTTTAGAAATGGTCTTACTGGAAGATGCTGTAATTATTTTTTTTTTAGAGTCTAACTCCTTTATTAGATGGCAGTTTCTTGAGGGTAGGTCTGATTCATTTTGTAGTCCCTGGCACTTGGATTGGACTTGTTATGTACAGGTGCTCAACCAGTGTTTGTTGGATAAACGCTATATAAGGAATGTTCATCATCAGGCAATCCAGACTCACTGGCTGAGCACTTCTCCATATTTTAGCCCAAACCTGTCAAGAAAGGAAGAAAAGCCAAATGAAAATTCTCTTGCACCTAAATGCAGAAATCAGATGCAGTATTCCTCTGCACTATCTTTTCTGCTAAAATTGGTCAGTGTTTGTGTAGATGAGCTACACCCAGGAACATTTTGCTGTTGTACCTTCTTCAGAAAATATGTTTCTGAAAATTATTCACAAATATAAATTTTGTAAATATATTTTAATTATGATTCAGTCAATATCTAGAGGAATCCTGTGTCACCCCCATGCAATCATAGTTCAATGAATAAATAAAGGAAGGGAACTCAGATTAGTCACTGTCTAATTTATCAGAATTCCTAAGATTTAAATATGTGTACAGAGGAAGCTCATTTTTTATACAGAACTCAAAGTCATTGCCCTTTTTTGGGGGCCTGTATTTTATGAAAAGTGAAAAATGAAAAGTAGACAAGGTATCATGAAACTGATTTTGTTTCAAAACTTTCCAGGTTATATCACAGGATGTATGCTCCTTTGGCCCCATTTCCTAAGTTTTTATAACTACAGTCCAAGCCAGCTTTTAGGTTAGTGATACATCTTTTTTAAATCGAAAGAACGTTTAAAATGGCGGTTCTAATAGCCTGTCCAAACAGAACCTGCCGACAGTAAAGAAAGTGTAATGGTGGCGACTTACAGACTCAGGCCCTGTGCATCCCTGTGCCTAGCGTCAGTGTTGTCAGCTGGCCTGGAGGCCAAGGGGGGCCCTTTCCCCTTCTGCTCTCACCTCTTGGGATGTTCTCTAAGATTAAAAAAAATCTTTTTGTTACTTAAAAATTTCTTACTATGCATTTTTATTTTTATCTACCCCTTGGGGTTGACTTTCTCTTTGCACCATGGCCTGGGCCTCTCCCTTGCTTCCTGTCTCCCTCCTGTGTGGAGATGAGACCAGGTTTTCGGTGGAAGCACAAGCAGGGTGAGATGAAGGTGCCACTCCTGCCGCTGCGTTCCCCGTGGCCAAGCCGGAGCTTCTGCATCTGTGCTTCCACACTCCCATACGCCCATGTGAGCTCTTCCTCCTCCACGATTCTTCTCCTTGCCTCTCCCTGTCAGGTTCACTCTGTTTTACATCCTCCAGCATGCACTGTACCTATACCTTGTGCCTGTTTCTCTGTTTCCCTGAAAGGCAGGAGAAGCTCATTCCCATTCTTCGAGCACAGTCAGGACATCAGTCAGGGTCCGTGGGAAGTGGTGTTGGGGCGAGGCTGCTCCTTCTCTCTCTCTGTTGTCAGCTGTTCTCTAGTGTGTGAGTGGAGGAATAGGGATGCTGCTGAATGTTGCTCTCTCACTCGTTCAGGGCCACAGTGTTGTGCTATTTGTGCTTTGCATAAAGGCTCTGGACTGATGGAGTGAGGGAAGGCTAAAATCTTTAGTCCATTACCTGCTCACCAAGCTGTGTGACTGGTGTATGTCTGCTGGAAGAAGGGGTGCCTTATTCATCCTATAAAGACACCTTTTTCAGTTAGCTCAGCAGTGCAAGCTACATTTTTCTAGTTTGCACAAAGGCTCTGGAATGGCTACAGAAGCCCCTGCACCAATGCCGTGATGCCCTCCAGTCCTGTCTCCATCAGAGCTTCTGCCAGGGCTCTCCAGACCGACACAACTGACATTATGATAGAAGTATAAAATGTTCTTTTTTGAAGAGCCATGTGGGTCTCAGAAAACCCAGCGTAGTGTGGCAGGAGGAGAAGTGGTAACTTAATCTGTCCTTTTGTACCATGCAGTGGAAAAGTCCATAGACTTAGGCCTCTGGATGCTCTTTCTCCCCACCTCTTTCTTCCTTTCCACACAGTCCTCTCTTTGGAATTCCCTGGTCCAGTGTCTACGGCCTTCTGGGACATTTTTTTTACCTCCTTCTACACAGGAGGAGAATTTTCAGGTCTGTTCCCTCAACACCACTCTGTATGGTACGAGACCACACAGATGAGAGCCTCAGGCTTTGGTTGGATGAAAATAGCATCTCTTCTTCATTTGGTCACTGTCAACTGCACAAGGTTGGGATGTTGGTCCCTGTCCCACGAATTGAAAGTTCTCTAGTTCCAGTTTAGTTTTCCCATGAGTAAGAGTTTCCTTACTAGTTTTCCTAAGAACCCAACCCAACTTGCCAAGTCTAGCATTGATGTTTCTGATGTCCATACTGTTTAGTCTCATATGAAGAAAGCCTATTTTTCTTGTTAGCATGACTGACCTTTTTCACTTTAAAACCATAGCTCTGGGCATTACTGTGCTAAAGAACATTTGACATTTTCATGGTTTATTCGACAAGGGTCACCATACTATCTCTAAATAGCTTTTTCTTTCCCATCCACTGGTACCAGTACTGATTATTATTTCATATCTTCCCTTACCTCTAATACAAAGTCAGCATGGGTTCTAGTTTATCAAGTCATCAACTTTTTAACCCCAATATGAAAATGAAAAGTTGGACTGGTATAGGAGGGAACCTATTTATCCCTGACATTCCCTTACCTTCATTGCACTTCCAAGGGAGAGGAGGCTGGTCAGCAGAAAGAGGAAAGATGTCCAGCACGTTGAGGTGGGGTGCTGCCAGGGAGGCTTGTCTGCACTCCCATGGGAGCTGTCCACCACAGCTGTGGCTGGAATTGGAAATGACTGATGGAACGGAGCATCAAAGGTGTCTGCTACATGACCAACAAAGTAAAAACAAGGGGTCTTAAGGTTTATCCTTAATTCTGGCCTGAAATACATCCTCTTCAACCATGAGGTGACAAAGAAAATGTATGGTCTATTACTGTTTGCTCTCAGTTTCTTCTCATGCTTTTCTGAGAGTTTTCTAATCAGTTATTTACTGTTTCAACTATAGTTGATCTCCATCTCCAAAATCAAAGTTAAAAAGTAATTAAGTAACAAATATATTACAAAGTAAACTTTAGAATGTAACTGTACATTTTACTTTCTATAAGCCTACTTTATATATTATTTAGAAAAAGGAAATAAAGCAACAGTATCTCAAAAAGGAGTTAATTGTTCAAAACATATTCAAATACAGTGACTGCATAAGGGGAAAGATTGAAGTTTGTTGGTGTCATAAAGGAGGGAGAAGGGGAGATTCCGTTATCCTAAGAAGGTGAGGATAAGGCGAGGAAAGTGTGAGAAGGGGCGAATCCTTAAACTCCTCTGAGTCATAGGCTTTGACATCTGAGTTTAACTTCTATCATGAGGCCAAAGGAAACTTACTCTATGGGTGTTTGGAGAGAGAGAAGGGGCTGAAGTGGAGAGCTGTGGTTGGTTGACTGGAAGAGATAAAGAGCTTTGTGTTTAATAAGAAGAGGAGAGGGCTTCCCTGGTGGCACAGTGGTTGAGGGTCTGCCTGCCGATGCAGGGGACACGGGTTCGGGCCCCTGTCCGGGAAGATCCCACATGCCGCGGAGCGGCTGGGCCCGTGAGCCGTGGCTGCTGAGCCTGCGCGTCCGGAGCCTGTGCTCCGCAATGGGAGAGGCCACAACAGCTTCTAAGATCATACAGTTCTTGATAGCCCCACATACAGTTCTTCCCACCATATTTTGAGTTTTCAGGCTCTCTGTATCAGAGGCAGGGATCTCCCTTAGCTGTGAAGATAGAGTTTTCTAGCAGAGGATTCTGAACACTAGAGAGCTGTCCTCACCGAGGCCTTATGCTACTGAGAGTGCTGAAGTGCTGATTCAGAGCTAAGGCTTTTTTGCTTATTTTGAAACATTACTAAATTGTAAAAATGCATACAAATTCTTGTAAAGCAGTCTTCTTAAAGAAAAAGCTAAGAGGAACTTAAACTTTCATGTGCATGTGGATTGTACCTATCTCATCCATCTATTTCTCTCTGTACCCACTGCATCTCCAATCTCCACTTATTTTTGCTGCCACCGTACTAGTTCAGGCCATCATCAGCTCTTCCCTGGATTACTCTCACTACTCTTTTTCCCCTAAATATTTTCCTCACAGGTCTTTTACAGAGATCTTTCTAAGACAAATATTGGACCATGGTCTATCCTTGCTTAAAATCCTTCCAGCTCCCGTGGTTGCTCTTAAGATAGGTTCCAAACTCCTTAGCTTGAAATAATTCTTAAGATCACTCGGGTAGGAAACATATCTATCTTCTCAACGTATGTCTTTGAACCCAGCACACTACGAAATAATAGGACTTAGTAAATTTTTATTTTTAACCACCTCTCCAAGGTAACTTTAGCTCTCTAGGGTGGCTCCCTTACAGGAAGTCACTCAAGCATCCAGGCCATTCATATCTGGATAATCTAGTTTCTGTGGCCACCATGGCAGAGGAAAAGAGAGATAGAGGATTGTACAAGGACTTTTCACTGTCTCTGTAAAGAAGACCACACTCACAGCCCATCGGCCGGATTAGATATATGGTTCCAGCCTACATGCAAAGGAGTTCGGGAATACTATCTTCTTGCATGCCCACAAAGAGGAAAAGGAAATGGAACTTGGGGACTATGTAGCATTGTACCTGCCACAGAGTTAATTAAGAATGAACAACACAGACTTTTGGAAGTGCACTGTCTGTATTGTGGTAGCCCTATCTGAGCCATGGAGGTTGAATTTCAACACGTAAGTGGGTATGAACAATTCCCCTGACGGTCCCTGCTGTTTTCACTCTGCCATGCTTGTGGAAAAAGAGTGGATCTTGAATTTTAGGGAGGAAAGGACCGTTTTCACTATGTGGGCCAGAGGTTTAGGAGCCCATGACTATTGGATAAAGTGGTCTAGAGATTCCCATCAAAGGTGGTGGAAAGAGGAATACAAGATGATTTGATCCTACCATTACACTGGAATCACCTGAGAGGGAGGCAGAGACTCTGAAGTTGGCTTTGGAGTTTGTGAGCTCTAGGAGTGGCAACAGTAATGCAAGAGTAGGCTATTCTTAGCACTCACTACTATACAGGCCAAACTTTCACTATATCTTTGGCCAACCCACTGACTGGTCTTGGCTGTGCCTTTAAAGCTATCAAGAAGAGAACAGTGTCCATGGTTGGATAAAATCTGCACAGAGTGGTTAGCCTGGGGAGTGCATTCTGTGATGACACAATGAGACATGAAAGCTTGGGTATTGTAGAGTTTGGAGGGCAGAGTGGGAAAAGGGACAAGTAAGCACTAGGACTAATTTGCAGAACATGAACAAATGGTCTCAAGAGTCCCAGAAATTACTTAGGCTGTGAAATACCTATAGAAAATTTTGACTTCCTCTCACTATGGGCATTTAAGAGTCTAGCATCACTATGGTTAGGACATAAAAAGAAATGTGAACTTATTTTGTAACTTAGTTGGTGACATGGGACATTTATGTTACAAATATAGTGAACATTGGAAGAGTACTTCAGAGCCTGTACTGACATACATTAGCCCTGACTCTTCTCCTCTGACCATAGAAATTACACGTAGCAAAAGAGAGAAAAAAGCACTTTGCCAGAAAAGTTAACTAATAATATTCATCATTGTTATTGATAAATAGTATCCACAACAACGACAGCAAGCTTACCATGACAATAACAAACACTGCAAACTTATTTGTTCTTGATATTTCCTGGGTGCCTACTTCTATTATTTTAATCTTTGTTTTGTTTTTAAAATTACCTAACTCATTTTAGTGTCAGCTTTAGTTGCTGCAGTCGTCAACTTGGAAAGCTTGTAGCCTTGGACAAAAGTGTCATTCTATATGTTTGTTTCTTTCTTTTTTTTTTTTTTTTTGGTATGCGGGCCTCTCACTGTTGTGGCCTCTCCCGTTGTGGAACACAGGCTCCGGACGCGCAGGCTCAGCAGCCATGGCTCACAGGCCTAGCCGCTCCGCGGCATGTGGGATCTTCCCAGACCAGGGCACGAACCTGTGTCCCCTGCATCGGCAGGCGGACTCTCAACCACTGCGCCACCAGGGAAGCCCTATTCTATATGTTTGATATATTCAGCTCTGCATCAGGAATCTGTTTACAAAATTGTCCAATTTGAGAGTGACACATTTGATTCACTTGACTTTCCTTTTTCTAGCACAGAAAAATTTGCAGGAATTCAAGAGGTGCTGGCACTAGTCACCAAGGAGAAAGGACAATAAAGGGATGTGTAAAGTACTCAAGAGAAAATTGTTGTATGTCATTAGTAGTTGAACAGAATGAAGAGTCCTATGAAGTAGAACTTCCCCAAACAAAAGCTAATGACATCTGGAAGGGAATGGAAGCTTTTAAAGTTTTTGATGTTAACTAGTTGATTTAGATTTTAATATTTTAACATAATTTATTCTAATTATTTAAGTACTACCTATTGATTGTAGAAAATTTAAGAGTATAGCTAATATAAAAATGCAGAAAAACAAAACAGTAAAAGAAACATAATTATCCATAATTCTGTCACCAAAGAGAGCTATTGTTCTTATTTTGGTGTAATTCCTTCCATTCTTTTTGCAGTGTGTGTATAAATTCTTCTTTTTATTGTTATTATCTTTACAAAAAGGAAATAATTTTATATAAATGGAAATCCTTATGTTAAGAAGCATAATTGCAGTTTGAAGTCCCACTGTAAATTCATGACCTAGTTTTTGTTGGACCTTCATTGAATCTCTCTAATGTAAAATACTTCCAGACATAAAGGAGACCCTTTATGTCCTGGTCTCAAAGAGCTTATGATCTGAGGAAGGAGTCAAGGCAGACAAACATTTAAATTAAATCAAGGAGTACTTACTGAGAAATTATGTGACTAGACTGCAATAGTACAATATTTTTTTCCTTTTTATATAAGTTAATTCCAGTAAGAGGAACACCTAGTAATACTTAATGTTCAAAAACTTTCAGAAAGGGACTCAAACCAACGTGAACTTATGATTAGAATACATTACTGGAAGTCTTACAAAACATACAATAATAAATAGCACAGATGTCACATTCTCCCACTGTCTAGCTGTCTGATCTTGTGTAAGTTACTTAATGTCTTTGAGCTGCAGTTTCCTCATCTGCACCATAGGGGAAATGATTCCCACTGTTTGGGGATATTGTGAAGATTATATGAGATATACGTAACAGCATTTTTGGCATAAGAAATGTGTTCAAGCAATGGTAGGGACTACTATTATAGAGGGTGAATGAGGTGACTTCCTCTTAGCCTGCTGCTGGATGACCTGAAATTAGAACTGGCTGGAAAGTGTAGCAATTTGAATGTGCTGCAAACTCCAAAAGAGCAGTGGTTTAAAATGGTGGTTGGGCTGATACAAACACAAGACTGGTATAAACTGTTAATGCATAAGCATTAGGCTGTTGAACATAAACACCCTGAACTCATAAACTACTAGATAGTTGAGGAGACTCAACCACTCTCAAAGCATTTTTAAACCTTTTAGCAAGAGAAGGATTGATTTCTCATTTTCAGTGTTATAATTCAAAGACGTTTGAGGTTATACTCTAAAGAGAATATAAAGTGTTTGTTTCTGTTGCAGATTAAGGGAAGATAAAGGACATATCTGTTAGATACTAGATAAGCTGATTTGGAAATTTTGAAGGTCAACCAGTGTTATTGCCCAGATTAAAGGCCAGTGCACCAATGCAGAGGTGGACTGCAGAATACTGAATATTTTCTTGACTCTGTGCCCTTGTATATGCTCTTCTATTTGCCTGGACACAACCTGTGTCAAAAAACTGGCTAACTCCTGATTATCCTTTAGGTGGGCTTCTCTGCTCCTTCAAACCTGGTTTTAAAGGCCTCTTCTATGTGTCTTCACAGCGTTTTATTCTTCAGTTAATGTTACCCTTTTCACATTTATGGAGGCTAAAGAGTGGGAATGTGGCTGAGTAGTACAAACTGTTTATATATTTACACTATATTTAGTATAAAAATGCTTTTAGCTAAAAGAAGGATTCTCCTCTCCTCAAAGTCCCAGGTGTCTCTAGCTTTTAGTAAAGTATAACTTCTGCAGCTCAAAAGTAGGTGAGATCAAAATGTTCCGAGGCAGTTTCATCAAGCCTTATTCCCATTCTCTCAGAAGTCGGCTGTTGAGTCCAGCAGCAGTATACGTTCCAGATGGTCCGTATAATTCAAGTAAATCATGCGCATCATATAACAAAACCTAGAACGTGTATTCAAAAATGTGTTTTATGGACCTTGCTCAGAAACCCTTTGGCCAAACCAAGTCTGATGACTTGGATTTCTCTTACTCTACTGCTGATTAAATGATCCTTACTACCTACTGCAAGGGGAATAGGAGGGGTATTTCCACGGTACTCTGGAGTGAAATTGTCCCTTTGTATATATGCCTTCCCTATGCATCTGTGGATTCCATGAAGGCAAGGGCCACACCTTGCTCTCCTGTATCCTCTGAGCCTAGTACAATGCCTGTCACACAGTAGGTGCTCACAAATGTTTGTTGAATGAAAGAATGGAAGATTCATCAGTAAGGGCCTGGGTGGTCCTTTAAACCTGAGCTCAATTTATTAGAAACCAAGAGTTGGCTTCCTCTTCAAGGTTAGGGAAGGCTCCGCCTTCAGTACATTATCATTGCTCAGTTGCTTCTCCAGGGAGGGGAGAACATCTGTCTGCCTTGCCCAGAAGACCAAAACCTCCTTTTAATGCTGCAGAGAAAAACCCCAGAACTCTTCTTTCCATATCAGAACTACACTTGGGTTTAAGAGTTTCTGAAATTGTGTATAAAAAGTCCTTTTTTCCCCTAGAGTAAAAGTTCTTAATTTTAATCAGATTCTCAAAATTGTCTATAACCCTTCAATAGGGTAAGAATCATTGCTCCAAACCCTTTCTTGAAATGGGCTGAGGGGGATCACTTTTGATATTGTCACCAGGTGAAAAGCACTGAATATGCCACTATTGGAATATTTTATTTTTCTTCATGGATCAGTGCTATCTCTATGCCTGGTATATCTTTGCCAAAGAGAGGTCTGCTGGCTATAAGTTAGCTTTCTTAATTTTACGGTAGAGGTCAATGGCTTGCTTACCTGTCCTGCCCCAAGTTTCTGGTTTTACCACATGGAAGCTTTGTGCTTCAACAACTTACCTAGCCTTTCTAAAGCTTGGTTTCTTCATGTATAATGGAATATTCCTCTCCTCTTAAATATAATGTTCTTAGCTCATAAGGTTGTTCATCCATTCACTTATTCACTCAGCACATATTCATGGAGAACTTACTGTGTACCAGGTAGTGTTCTAGGGCTGCACAGAACGGATACGGTACAAATATTCCAGGGGAAGGAGTCAGATGATGAACAAATAGGAAAACAGGATAATATCAGATAGTGATGAGTGCTATGTAAAAAAATTCAAGTAGAATGATGCAAAAGATAGAGAGTGACTGGATGGCTAGTTTAGACTGTGTCATCATGGAATGCCTCTCTGAGGGGATGACATTGAGGATGTGAAGATCAAGGCAGAGGAAGTAGCTAGTGCCACAGCCCTGAGGCAGGCATGAGCTTGATGATATCTGAAGAATGTCTGAGAATGTCAAATCCCAGAGGTCAAGCAGTGTGGCTTTGAAAGTCATGGTAGGGAGCTTGGAATGGAGCTTCTAAGTACAGTGGGAGACTTTTGGAAGCGTTTTAAGCAAGGGACTGATATGCTCTAAAATACTATATCAAAGATCACTCCAGCTGCTGTGTGGAGAATGAATTGTAAAGAGCTAAGAAAGAAAACTCATTAGGAGTCTACTGTAGATGTCCAAGCTATAGACAATGGTGGCTTGGACTAAGGTGGAGGTGTAGAGATGCGGGGAGGTGGTGGAATGTAGGTATGCGTGCATAGTACTCGGGGCCCATGCCTGATGCACAGTGAGCACTTAATAAACTCCAGTTATTACTGTTATCATCGTTACTATCATCGTTATTGGCCTGGTGAAATGAAATTGGACCAAGTAATGGGTCAACAGAACAGTGGTTTTAAGAATATTACTGAGGGAGTTCCCTGCTGGCCTAGTGGTTGGGATTCTGGGCTTTCACTGCTATGGCCCGGGTTCATTCCCTGGTTGGGGAACTGAGAACCTGCAAGCCGCGAGGCATGGCCAAAAAAAAGAAAAAAAAAAAAAAAAAAAGAATATTACTGCATTTAGAGAAAATTAAGATGAACCAAATATTATTTATATGTGGAGATTTAATTAATGTTACTTTTCTGACACTGTCTTGGATGCAGTGTTTTCAGTACTTTTCTCTTTGTGCTTTGAGAAGAAATCCATCATTTATTTCTTTCTGGACACACTGTTGAGTCATTTTGCTGTGAAAGAATCTTGATTATCTTCAAATGACAGATGTGAAATAGTGAATTCTAAGTTGTGTGGAAGATGTAATATATTGCATTGCTCTGGAATTCATTATGATCAAGGAGTTGGAAAAAAATAGGGAGTTAATATCCAGGAGGAAAGCAAAACCAAAAAAAAGTGACACAGATAGATTAATATATTTATGGATACATGTCATCCAGTTTGATGCCAGAAAAGCCAAACGAAGAAGTAATGTTCTGAAAACAACTCACAGTTACCAAAACCACTAGGCTCTGAGTCAGAGAAATATGAAGACTAGGAACATTCATACATATATAGTTGCTATGGAGTTATGTGAAGTTGAGAGAGAGAGATAGAGGCAGAGGTGGGGAGGGAGGGAGGGAGGGCAACACGGGGTGGGGGGGATAGAGGGGAGGTGGGGGGCGAGAGAGAGAGAGAGAGAGAGAGAGAGAGAGAGAGAGAGAGAGAGAGAGATGGGGAGAGAGACATGTAGATGTTCTTTTCCCCCCTTTTCAGAAGTTTGTCTTTGGCTCTACACTTTAACAAATGCACATATCTTGCACAAGCTCATATTTACAAGCTAAATTATTCTGAGACACAGAAGTCTTAAATGAAAGACAGATATCACTGCAATCCTTTAAGGTCATGCTGATCTCTACAAATGTTAGAATTCACTACGGTGAGGTTGGCTTTTCAGCTAAGTGACCCCACCACTTTAGAGTAATCCCTGTAATGAGTATAAATGTAGTAAGAAACATCCTAAGAAAACACTAGGTTCTAAATGATAATACTCTATGAGGCCAGAGAAAGTTTGTTTTCTAAATGTGGACACCAGTATTCTCCAAGCAGTGTGGTTTCTAGATATACTGAAGCATTTAGAGTACCCAGAGTGGGACAACAATTTTGGTAGTGAATTTTTGCTACTTTCAAAATTCTTTTCTTTCTTCCTTTTTTTTGGGGGTGGGGTAGGGTGGGGGGGGATTCAAATGGAAATAAGTGTCTATCAGTAGTATAATAAAGAGATAGTTGGATCATTAGAGATATACTTTTTTAAAAAACATTTATTTTTTAACATCTTTATTGGAGTATAATTGCTTTACAATGGTGTGTTAATTTCTGCTGTATAACAAAGTGAATCAGCTATATGTATACATATATCCCCATATCCCCTCCCTCTTTCGTCTCCCTCCCACTCTCCCTATCCCACCCCTCTAGGTGGTCACAAAGCACCGAGCTGATCTCCCTGTGCTGTGCGGCTGCTTCCCACTAGCTATCTGTTCTACATTTGGTTGTGTATATATGTCATTGCTGCTCTCTCACTTCGTCCCAGCTTACCCCTTAAATCAACAAAACAAAATCATCTAAAATATAAGCAAAAAACTGCACTCCCAAAAGTATGTTTTGTGGATCACTAGCTCTTCCAGGCATCACTTGAAAGAAATCTCAGACATACTGACTGCTGTATTCCCCTCTCAGATCTGCTTGGCCACACAACAAGCCCGTTCTGCCACTATGTGGCATGACCTCTTAAAGGTCATGTTCAGCCACAATCTCATGAAAACTATAAAAGAACAAGTACAGTACCTGGAGCTGTAGCTGGTTCTCGGGTTGTAATTGATATTTATCATCTCCCTCCTCCACCACCCATTCTAGATCTCCTCTACCCCTGGCCATCACTTTTGCTGCTTTAGATTGCTTGCCTGATGGAATAACTCAGACCTTTATCTCTGAGAATCTGTCCCTCTGTTACCATGCCCTTGTTAGGCTGTGATCACTATAATTTCCAGCTCACCATTACCATCAAGAATAAGGCACCAAGACACACCTCAGTGAACCTCCTGAGTTCCAGGCATATGCCTCCTTGCCTCCATTACATAACAGCAACCCCAGCGCCTCATGATCATTAAGAAGGATTTCTCCCATCAGTATAGTAACTCCTTCCTTTTTTTTTTTTTTTTTGGAGGGGTTACAGGTAAATTTTATTCTTCTGTGAATTTTTATACATTTTCCAAAGTTTACATAATGAACACAGTTTACCTTTTTAAATGAGGGGGGGAAGTAGGACAGTATTCTCTAGTGGCCTCAAGCCAAGGAAACCCAGTTTCTTCTTTCTTCATCTTTCTGAATCTCATCATGACATAGTAACTCCTTCCTTTGATTGCTGGTCCATAGGCATGAAGAGCCCAGAGTGACCATGCAGCAGTTGTGGCTGCAGGCTCAGTGGAACTCTTTCCATGTTCCCTGGTGAAAGGGTAACCCCGCTGGGAACCAGGACCTCTAATCCAGCAGAACCTAAGTTGTAGGAATGGGAAGCACAAATATGAAATGAGTTATCAGTAGTGGTGAAAGGGGCCAATTTTACTTCCATCCCTTTATCCCTAGACCAATATATTTTAGCTGTTGGGGTGCAGAACCAATATATCAGCTCAGTGCATCTGAGGGAACTCCCCAAACTGGAGGGTTTCATGTCTGAATTGCTGTCTTATCTGAATCTTTAATAGGCCATCTACTACTACTACTTCTGGATGAATACACTTATGGTAGGACAAGTGGACTCTGAGGTCAGGTACCCTTCCTGCTTCTGGATGAATATACTTATGGTAGGACAAGTGGACTCTGAGGTTAGGTACCCTTCCTGTTGACATATATCCTTTGCTGCAGACTGTGTCCTGTCATCAAAGGCAATGCTATTTGGGCTCCCATGGAGGTAAATCGAATTCTAAAAGTCCTCAGATGATGGGCAGGGAAGGCAAACACAGAGAAGTTTTCATTTTTGATCTCTCCAGAGTGAAATGTCTCAAGACACGGAGAGTGGCACTAACAGCTAAAATTCTACCTAAGGTGTGAGATTGCATCTAATTTAAGCTTTGTGCTTAATTGATTAACTTGATTATTGTTTCATAACTATTGAATGCCCACGGTTTAAGCTTCTAAATTTTATGGCGCTCCACTCCATAACACTGAAGCTCCAGTGGTGAGACAAGTCCACTCATGGAATTTTTGATTTTTGAGGATGCTGCTTTTATATAAAGTCACCCTAGGACATTGAAGATTTGATAAGCATACAACAAAGAATTTGTGTTATTGTCTGGTGGAACTAGTTAAATGTATGGATGGACAAACGAGTCCAATCAGTGTGTGCCTCTCATTCATCCAAGAAATCCCAAGAGAATGAGATCTGCTTCTATTGATGTCTTAATTGCTATAAGTCACCCTGGCTTTCCCAGATCTAGGTAAATAAAAATCATAATATACACTTTTGGGGGGCATGTTGTCCTTAGACTGGTGATCCAGAATTCATTTTTTTTTTGTATTCAGGAAGGAATTCATATTTCTGTATCTAAAAATATTGAAAAACTTAGTGTTAAGAGGACTCATTCTATGTTGGCTCTGTTGCCTCCCAGAGACCCGCATATGGGCAGGCATATACACATTCCTTTCGCATGGGAAGAGAAATGGGGGCTGATATAAAGATATACAAGACCAGCTAGGTAGTTCCTTCCTGCATTTATTTTTGGGGGACTGGTGTGTGAAAATTCTCTAAGTCCAGAAGCTCCACGCTTCAGTGTGATCACACTGAGGCCTTTAGAGTAGAAGGTGAGGCTAGGCTAACAGAGATGCTGCAGTGGCATTTCTGCTGGCTGCCTTGCTTCAAACCAAATAAATTAACCTCTTTGTGCCCCAGATTCCTCATCTATAAAATGCCGATGGTAATGGGAACTTTTTCATGAGGTGGTCATAAGGACTAAATAAATTGATACATGTGAAGTATTTAGAATACTACCTGCCTTATCATAGGCATTCAGTGTCAGCTGCCATCATCATCACCATCATCATCTTTATCTCATGTGTATCCTCCTGGGTATAAAAGTAAATTGAACTTCAATAAGCCTGACCCCATTAACTTGTACTCCAACAAGCTGAAGGAGTTCAGATGGCCTAAAGTGATGAAGATTTCCAATAACTGACTTTTATAATTATTCACTAATTTTCCTGTTTACCTTTCTTGATCCTGTGTCTGAGAGAAGGTGTTTTGGGTCGAATTGTGTCCTCAGAGAGATATGTTGAAGTCCTAACAACTTGTACCTCAGGATGTAATATTATATGGAAATAAGGTTACATCATTGAAGATGTAATTAGTTCAGATGACGTTGTACTGGAGTAAGGTGGGCCCCTAATCCAATGTGACTGTGTCCTTGTAAGTAGAGGGAAATTTGGAATAGGGATGCACAGAGGGAAGATGATATGAAGATGACCACATGATGATGGAGACAGATTGGAATGATCTCCAAGCAAAGAATGCCAAGGATTGCTGGCAAATACCAGAAGCTGGAAGAGTCATGGAATGGTTTTCTTCCACATTTCAGAGGGAGCATGACCCTGTCGATATTCCGATTTTGGCCTTCTAGCCTCCAGAACTGTGAGACAATAAATTTCTGTGGTTTTAAGTCACCTGTTACTTTGTTATGATAGCCCTAGAAACCTAATACAGAAGAGGATGGAAAAAATTACTGCTGAAGAGATAACAGCACTCAGACTGAACCAATCAGGTCACTGGAAGCTTAGGGTGACATTCAAATGCCGAAGTTGTTACTTTGTTTTCTCTGAAGGTTTTGACAAAAATCCCACCAATCTGGTCTTCTTTTCTTATTCTGATCGATTAACAAGATCTGCTTTTTAGGGCAAGATTTTCCTTACTATTTTATTAGTGGTAGGCTATGAACATATTCTTTCCTATCAGACACTTGAACAAACCTCCTCAAATTTTGTGCCATGTTCATTCGTTCGTTCATTCATTCATTCATTTACTCTTCTTTTGCACCAGAGCAGAGTGCTGAAGTAACAAGCAGCCTCATTTAGATTGCCCCGAATCACAACCACTCCAGCTCCTGTGGGTGTTTTCAAAAGAAGTATCTCGTCTTTTTTTTTTTTTTTTTTTTTTTTTGCGGTACGCTGGCCTCTCACTGTTGTGGCCTCTCCCATTGCGGAGCACGGGCTCCGGAGGTGCAGGCTCAGTGGCCATGGCTCACGGGCCCAGCCGCTCTGCAGCATGTGGGATCTTCCCGGACCGGGGCACAAACCCGTGTCCCCTGCATCGGCAGGTGGACTCTCAACCACTGCGCCACCAGGGAAGCCCAGTATCTCGTCTTTTGTGATTCTCCCACCATTGTTCTTCCCTCTCTTCCTTTACCCAACTTCAGTACCATTTGATTATTTTCAGTGCAAAAGCAGCCTCTCTCTGTGCTGCCTGCATCAACTAGATCCCCCTGTACATTTATACAACTTAATTTTACCTAGTTCTAAAAATAGCTATTGGGCACATATCATTTGTCAGAGCCAGTCTAATCTTTCCACAGTTAGCATCTCAGATCCAGGGTGGCCAAGATTTGTTTTCCAATATTTTTCTTTTCCTGATGACCTGGAAAATCCTTCCACAATTACAAAGTCCTATTTTCACTTTGAACAAACGACCATACAGTCAAATTCAAGATTTCATAGATGCTTAACCTGAAAGCAATGGAGGCGGAGTTTATGAAAGTATCTTTAACTCATTATCATTAGCTAATTCTCTTGACTTACGTTTACTCTTCTCAAGTTCTATAGGATGATAAGGTTTTTGTCCAAATCAGCATGCACATTTTTCTTGAGGTAGTTTTCATGACTATTCCCCAAAACACATTGTTCAGAAAATTTGTAGTAAAGCATTACATTTATTACGTTTGTAGTAAAGCATTACATTCTTATCTATAAGAATGAGTGATCACTTGTCCTCCTGATTCCATGGTGCTTAATGTATATGAAATACAAAAGTAGCTTTAAAAATATAGTATGCTTTTTTCAGAGGTCTCAAGCAAGGGCATGAACAAGGGCATGAGCCTATGCATCAAGAAGGATCCAGCTTTGTATATTTTTAAAGAGCTATTAGAGTAGCTGTAGTTCCTTCTCCTCCTTGATTAAATCTTGATTAAAATCAGCACTGCAGTTGTAGGATGGGAAGCAGTCTTCTCCCTACTTTCCCTGTTGTAGGTAACATCACTTGATTGCTTGAGACAGTTAAAGGTGCTTTGGTAGTAAAAGGACAGCAAGATTAATAGGCAGGCATTTCCATAGTAACAGCAAAGCACTCTGGGAGACACAGCCACTTGGGGGTGGAGCTGCACATGCCAGGATTTCGGCTCCCATGGCAACAGCAGAGTGTGGAGTGGGGAACGAACACACTACGAAACTTAGCAAAGGTCCATTTAGAGAAGACAATGTATAATCAGAGTTGTCTATCTATTTTAAAATTCAAAGTTAAATAAATCAAATTTGAGACCACAAGCTGATGCAAAACATTTAAAATACACTGTACATCCACTGAAAATTTCTGAAGCATAAGCACAAATAGTTTAAGAACTATCCAATTGTGACTTGTTAGTTTAAAAAAATCCAATTACCAAGATTTTTGTCCCAGAGTAGCTGCAGAAAATTACACAATTAGAGCAATTTTTCTCAGCTGCTCCACTACAGAAAACGAATGTAATTATACAAAAATAGTGTAAAATAGTGTTCACAACTGCAAGATAGATTTTTGCTTTCTTTAGAAGAAATTCTGTTTCTCTGTAGGTAACCATCTCAACCAAAAGTTGAAGAGAGACAGAAATAAAAAGAGAAAGGAGTAGCTAAAAGAAGACCAGAGCAAAAGGTGAGTGAAATACTATAAGACTTGGGAGAAGCTGAAAAGAATTCAGAAAGACCTAAGAACCCAGCATTCCAATCAAAACAAGTTTAACACAAATCGTATTCTTCCTGCTTTTATTAACATCAGAATTAAAGTTTTTGAAGGTCTCCTTTGTCCTACACAGAATTACAGTGTATCAGGTGGCTCACCATCCACTTAGGAATAGGCATTTTTTTTAACCTGGCTTCTTGAGTCAAGTCTACACAGCCAGTGAAATAGAAGGTTGGAAATTATCTGGTGAAGCGGGGATTAGGTTAGTTACTCCTCAAGTGCATTAAGGTAAATCTGTATGTTTATATCTGCTGTTTACTAAGAATACTTACTACCTGGAAGTATTTACTGAGATTTTACTCAGTGTTCACTATGAACTTGGAAAATAGATATTAATAAATCAACCAGTTTCCTGTTCTGGGTTGCCTATGCTGTAACTGTGCCTCGTGCCCAGTAGGATTTGGATGCCAAAATGTCATTTCAGCGTATGAAGGATCTGGCTGCAGTGTCTCCGAGAAGTGTGATGCTTGTTTGGTAAACATCCAACATCCATATCCTACATCTGGAAAAGAAGGTTTACTACCAGGATCATCTATGGGATTGCTTGCCAAGTATCAGATTGAACTGATTACCCAGGATTTGGGGATTTGGGACTCGGAGCTGAGTCAGTCTCTCACTGGTGACTGAAGCTGTAAGATGTAAGACTTTTGCAGCTATTAGTGACCATGTTTTTTGTTATCTGGGTAAAGCCTTAAGAGGGAAGAATAAAGGCACCAGAGAAAAGCAGAGACAAGAAGTAGAGACCCGATTTAGATGGTGTTCAAACCCCGCCTCCCCCCAGTCCAGTTGTTTCTAAAGTCCAGCACAATCTGTATTTCCTGTGACTTGATGTTATCTGCCCAGTAAAGTCTCCCACTTCCCTCTTCTTTTTTTTTTTGGCTCAGGCTATCTCAAGCTGGGTTTCTATCTCTTTCAACTCAGTCTTACCTAATTTAACAGCTGAACTCTATTAGTTACCTATTGCTGTGACCAGTTACCACAAATGTAGTGCTTTAAAACAACATACGTTTATCATCTTACAGTTTCTGTGGGTCAGGAATCCAGGTACAGCTTTGCTGGTTTCTTTGCTCAGGGTCTCACAAAGTTGTAATCATGGTATTGGCTAGGGCTGAGTTCTTTTCTAGAACTCAGGGTCTTAAATGATTGTTGGCAGCTTAGTGATTGTTGGCAGTTTTTGGTTCCTTGTGATTGTAGAACTGAGGCTGGGTTTTCTTGCTGATTGCCATCTGGGGCCACTCTGAGCTCCCAGAGGCCACCTGCAGTTTCTTACCATGTGGCCCTCTCACAATGTGGCAGCTTACTTCTTCAAGTCCTGTAGGGGAATCTCTCAGAGGAAGATTGAGTCTTTTATAGTGTAATGTACTGAAGGGAGTGGCTATCCCATCACCTTTGCCATATTCTATTGATGAGAAGACATAGGTTCTGCCTACAGGGGATTATGTAAGGGAATGACTCATGGTGGGGGGGGATGACTTTAGGGTGTGTTTACCACAGAACTATTCATGTAGCTGATGATATATACAGTGATGATGGTACATGACTGAGATTGAGTGATAAGGCAATAAAGAAGTATTTTATAGCAAGAATGGTTACGTTGATGTCTGACGTTCTTCTAATCAACATATTGGCAAGAAACTTCAGATGGCTGCAATGTAGGAAAGAAAATCTGTCCAAATACGAAGAATTATAAATACATATGTCCATTCACTGAACACTGTGTCTGTGAGAATCACTATGTCGTTCAGTATATAATAGTAGTAGGTTATTCTTTTATATTGCTGTATAGTATTCTGTTGCATGGCTGTACCACATTTATCTATCTGTTCTACTGTTGATGGATGCTTACTTGGTTTCTAGTTTTTGGCTCTTATGAATACTGCTGCTATGAATGCCTGTGTGTGTTTTGGTACACCTATGCATTTTTTCAATCTGATAATAAGTTATTTAAAAATCTATAGTAAACATAATGGTGAAATATCAAAAGCTTCTCTGAGATCAGAAATGAGATAAGGATACATAGTATCACTTCTTTTAGCCATTTTACAAGAGATTCTAGTCAATACAGATGCCTGGAAAAAGATTTAAAGGTAAACTGATGAGAGGAAAAAAAAAACCTATCATTTTCAGACTACATAATTTGTAAGCATAAAAATAGATAAACTTACAATTAATAAGTGTATTTGCTCAGATAAATATATATAAGTTATATATATATGTAGTATATATTTATGCTGGCAACAATTAATTTTAATTAAAATTATATAATTTATAATAAAATAAAAATATTAAATGCTAGAAATGAGTCAAATAAAGGATATAAGATTTCTACACAGATAAAAACTACTAAATATACTGAGATAAACTAAATAAGACCTATATAAATTCAGAGATATGCCATCTTTGTGGGTTTGAAGAATCAATATTGGTAAGATATTGGCTCTCACTATATTGACCTACAGATCCAGTACAAGCCCTATCAGAATCCTGGGATGTTTGGTTTGAAGAACTTGACAAAGTGATTCTAAAGTTTATATGAAAATCCAAAGAGTCAAGAATAGCAAAGACATACTTGACACAACACAAAGTTGGAGGACATGTACTACTAGATTTCAAGACATATTATGAAACAGTAATTAAGTGTGGTAATGGCATGAGGATGGACACATAGACCAAAAGAAGAGAATATAGAGCTCAGAAATATACCACATATATACAGTCACCTGATTTAAAACAAAGGTATCACTGCAATTCAGGGGAAGAAAAGAATGTCTTAGCAATAAAGGATGTTGAGGAAGTAGATGTTCATGAGGGGAAAATATGAAAATTGACCTCTTCTTCATACAGTGCACAGAAATTTGAGGGGAATCACAGATTTGAAAGCTTAACAATTAAGCTTTTATAAGAACACATAGGAGAACATGGTCTTAGGGGTAGGCAAAGATTTCTTAGAATAAAATGCATTAATCAAAGAAAAACATGGGTAAATTGGATTTCATTAATGTTTTATTAAAACATTAAAATAAGTTCATTAAGAACTTATGTTCATCAAAAGGCATCTTGAAAACACGAAAAGCAAACCAAAGAATACAAGAAGATAACTGCAATATATATATACAACAAATGACTTGTTTCTAGAATATAAAAAGAGCTCTTACAAATAAATGAGGAAAAGACAGGTAATCCAATAGGAAAATGAGAAAGGACTTGAATAGGCACTTCATAAAAGAGATACCTAAATGGCTAATGAGATATGAAAAGGTGTTTAATATCACAAATTTAAAAAGTGTTTAACATAACTACAAATGAAAAACATAAAACTACTACACATTCATCAGAAATGCTAAAACAAAGCAAAACAAACTAATAAGCAGATAAAAGACCACTGACAGTTGAAGTATTGTTGAGGCTGTAGAGCAACTGGAACTTTTATACAGTGCTCGTGGGAGTGTAAAGTGGCACACACACTTGGAAATCTACTGAGCAGTATTTAATAAAATTGCACATACACATACCCAATGACCCAGAAATTTCATGCATAGGAATAAATAACAAAATACATACGTATGCATACTGAAGTATTTTGAATTAAACTGAGGGTTTGTTTTTACCCATCACATGGATCATCCATAGATCTAATACACAGTTCTTGTCTATTGGAGGTTGTGCCATTGGAACGGTTCCAAGTAATAAAAGGAACGAGTGCAGGAAGTGCTGTCCTCTCCAGGTACTACTGAGACTCCCCAGGGATGCTCTCATATTCCAGTGAGGAGCTCTGGCTGTTGCATGGCACAGTCTAGGGGAGCTGCAACTCCATAGCGTTAGGAGCTGTAGTTCCACAGGGTGCTTCTCTGGGGCTAGATACACCTCTGCCCCATTACTTGGATGTTACCATTGCTGCCAGCTGGACACCATTGGAGCTGGAAATCTGCATGTCTGTGGAAACGGATTTCACTTGCTATGTCTCAAGGCTGATGGTTCTTACTGCTTTATTTGCAAATTGGGAAGAAAAATATTCCCAATATACTATGCTCAGTTGTAGGAAATCCCACATCAAGGCTTCTTGAATCCCCCAAATTTTAGGGATTAATATAATAGTTCTGTAAACTTACAGCCCCTTTCTGACCGTGTGCATCCAGGCCTCCAGGTGAGCTGTGTCTGGGTGAGCTCCTGTATCAGCCATTGTGCTTTCTTGGAAGTGCCACTCACGGCTGGCAGTCAGGAGCTATTGCTGAGTCTAACTTTCCTTCTTCCACCGTGGTAAATTCTCTCAGGACAGTTCCTTTCTCCCGGTCTTCACTGGAATAGCCCAAGCACATTTATATAAGTCTGATCTGCAGTGATGGACTGGGTCAAGTCTTTTTTTCAATGGACTGTCCTTAGCAACTCTATGAATCAGGAGATGTGTATAGGTATGCCTATAATATTGAAAAATTTACATCATTCAAAGGTTAAAAGTAGATATTTTGCTACGGAACACACCATGTTTTCTGTAGAATGTAACCTCTGCCTAATTGACTTCTGGCCACGAAACACACACCATTAGCAAAACCAGGCCCTGGAAAGAAATAGTCCACCTTAGTTATTCCAAGTGGGTGTGTGTTGATAGTGGTGGATAAATCCACTTAGTTTAATGACTGTTGCTTGCCAATGATTCTGAATAATCTGAGTGAAACTGCACATGTCAGATTGGGACTTGAACCCAGGTGTGTCTCAGATTGGGACTTGAACCCACAATCTGTGTCTTAGGAGGAGACTTGAACCCCCCCAGTCTCCCAGCTGAAATTGCACACCTGGTCTCAAGACTTAATGAAGCTCAGGTTCTTTATGTCTCAGCACAGAAGGAGTTCAGCAAGAGGCAAAGTGATAGGCAAAGAAGTAGATTTATTGATAAATGACACTTGTGAAGGATATAAGCCGGCAGGCAAGAGCGCTCTGCCCCAAGAACTAAGTTGGAAAGCAGGTTTATTTAGAGAGATACACATTCCACAGACAGAATTTGGTCTGTCTCAGAAAGTAAGAGTGTGCCCAAATATGGGGTGGTTAGTTTTTATGGGCTGGGTAATTCCATAGGCTAACGAGTGGGAGGATTACTCCAACTATTTGGGGGATGGAGCAGGGATTTCCAGGAATTGGACCACTGCCCACTTTTTGGCCTTTTATGGTTGGCCTCAGAACTGTCAGGGTGCCTGTGGGTGTGTCGTTTAGATGCTAATGTATTACAATGAGCGTATAATGAGGCTCAAGGTCTAGTGGGAGTTAGATCTTCTGCCATCTTAGATTTAATCGGTCCTAACCAGTTTTTGTAGTATCCACAACAGATTATCATTCTTTGAAAGGTTGTGCCCTGCTCCCTTTCTCCTGTTCCATGAGGAATAAAGAAGTAGGAGAGGTAGATCAAGATCCAAAATATTACCACTATTACTGATAGAAATCAGAGGGGAGAATGACTTTATTACCAGACCAGTTTCATTTTGCTCAACCTCCAGCAAGTCAAAACGCTGAGATGCTGAGATTAACAGCAGAGAGGGTTTACTCACAAGATGCTGTGGTTCACAGCAAAGAGGGTTTGTTTACTCACAAGACACTGAGGTCTGTAGCAAAGAGAAGGTTTATTCACAAATCAGCCAAGTGAGGAGATGGAAAAACAATTTTCAGATATACTTCCCCAAAAGCAAAGGGCTGGGGGTATTTATGGGGTAAGGGGGAACTTGGGGGTACTTATGGGAAAACAAAGCAGTAGGGTGGTTTGAAGCATGGGGAAAGGTGATTGGAAAAAGGTGCAGTAATTGGGTAATTGTTCAGCTGCAGGTGCAACTAAGCTTATAGGCCTTTGCAAATTCAAAAATTGAGGTGTTTAGCAGGATCTAGGGTGGAGTTTTTGGCCCTCTGACATCAAAAGGTCACCTAGCCGGCACTTGTGCATGCTCAGTTGGAGGGTTGGTGATCCTATCCAGTCTTAACCAGCTCGGCTCGAACTAGACACAGCTAACTCCAAGTTCCTGGAAAACAACTCAGGCAAACATATTGTTTAGGCTACGAGCAACTTGGAGGACAGGCAAGTCTTTTTTAGCAATAATTAAAGCAACCTTGATTAGTGAAGGCAGATGGAATAGATTTGACTGATTACTCAGTTTCAACTTTATGTCTATTAGACAAGGCTGATAGGTAGATTTCTCCACACAGTCACTGGAACCCTGGGTTGGGGCAGGAAGAGGAGGAATGGCATTGCTGAATGAAGCATGCCTGGCTTTCCTTCCAAATGGGTCACCCCATGAAGTACTGCCCCCCCCCCACCCCAACTAGGTGGTGTGAATAAAGGGCCATGGACAGCCTGGTGTGTGTTTAGGAAAAACCCCTCCTCGTGGATCCTGGGAGGGGAAATAGCCTTTTCGTCACCTGCGGGTTTGAGGCTGGCAGGGTTGTTATTAGCCTGTCCTGCTTCCAGTTGTGTATGCTCATGTTTGCTTTTCTACCTTATTGGCAGCTTCCTAGATTCAGTTCCCTACTCAGGGCCTGAGCACTTCATTCTCTTGCTTCCTTCATAATCATGAAGTGCTCAGTTGTTTTAAATGTGTTTTGACGCTGGTAGACAACATCTTCCCCTCCAGATATTTTCTACCTCAGTGACTCTGGGGAGAAAACTTCTCATTTAGGACCGAGCTCCACAGTGGAGGATGTAGTGAAGTGGATTAGCAAGAAACCTGCAGGGCCCTAAGTAACTACACTCCACTTCAAAGGCCATTTGCCCACTAAGCCCTCCTTTTGCTCACGGCCTTGCATCTAAAGATTATGTTCCCTTAGAATATTCTGAAGTGGCTACTGAAGAATCTTGTGAAGTCAAGACACAAAGAACCATTCTGTTCTCAGAAATGCCTACATTTATACTACTGAGAGTCTCGCACTTATATCTCCGGCTCGCTATCCTGCTGATTTCAATCTGGTGGGACTGCCACATGTCTTTGTGCTCTGTACCGCACATGTGCATATGGTGCATGCTAAATATAAATGCTGTTTGGCAGGATCCCTTTTTCTCTTCCTTTGTTTCTGAAAATGTAGTGAAGAAAATGTGTAATGTGTGTCCTCTCCAAAATGAGAGACTTTCAGGAAGTAGAATTATCTTGACAACAAGCCATTACATTTTACATATCGTTTCAGCATGTGGCAGTAGTGGCAGCAGTGACTGTCCACTGCTTTGTTTGGTCAGATTGGGCTGCCGAGGGTCAAACTGACTCTCTCTGACAGAGTTTAGGCAGCTTCCTGCCTTGCTGAACCGTTTGTCCAAGCTTCCAGCGGCTGGTTTCCAGATCCCTCTACTCGTGTACTAGTCAGATTAGGTCAGTTTAAGCTGTAATAACAAACCACACAATATATATTTATTTCCTAATCATGCCGGGTGTCCAGTGTCAGTTGGTAGAGGGTCTCTGCTCATTACAGTCACCCAGGCTCAGGCTGATGGAGGTTTTGTCTTGAAATGTGTCCCCACTATCACTGCAGTCATGGGGCAATAATGTGGCAAGTCATATTCTGGCTGTAAGAGCTTCTTCTGGAAGTGTCCCTTCTGCTCTCACTTTATTGGACAGAGCAAGTTCCATGCTAAGCCTGACTTCAGCAGAGAGGAGGGAAGTATATCCCACAGGCCCCTGAAAGGCAGAGAGCTATGAGTATTTTGCTATTGGCACTGATGACCACTACATCTCCTGACAGATATATGAAAAGAGTGGACAATTACAGTTGTTGACGTGCCTAGGAACTTTCTAGCTGCACCAGTGGTGCTGTTGAGGGAAGAGAGCAAGCCATCATAGGGGTAAAGCTATTCTGTAAAGGTATCTCATGGAAATAGCACTGTCCTAAAACAGTGCTTAGATATTTGAAGAAGTATCATAGCTTAAAGAAATTTGCATTAGGCATAGAAAGGTGAGAGAAACAGAAGCACACAGAGGCACGCTCCACTTTCAGTTTCTGGAGCCAGGCCGAGGTCACACACACACAGTGTCACATCCAGAATGGAAGAAATGTGAAAACCGGAAAAATGTTGCAGGAGACTTTCAGGGGCTGACCTGCTTCCTGCTCCTTCGGCCAGGCTTCCCAGCATCCCTGTGGGCTCTGCTCCTACCGGTCAAGCCTGCTCCAACTTCTTTTGCTGGTGACGGGGACCTCCACAATGCTGTGATTGCAGGGAATGTGGTTTGTTAGCTCTTAAGGACTGTGGAAAGTCCCAGAGCCACTTAGCAGGTGAGGAATCATGACTGTGTCTGTGCCAACTTCGAGGGCCTAACGTCTCTGGACTGATTGCAGTGAGCATAGGAAAAACCTGAAGGAGGATTTCAGATTCAAATGGCAGTCGAGAGGGCTGTGGCTAGTGACACGGATGATAGCTGGCAGGGGGATGCTTGCGGGGAGCAGCCGGCTGGTTCCTTCTCACTGCCCGCCCCAGGCAGGTCACTTCATGTATCAACGGAGGAGAGCTGAAGAGAAGAGCAGTGGGCTCTCTAGAGAAGCCGAGGAGAGGTAGCAAGACTGAGTCCAGGACTCCTTGGCGTGACGTGAATCTCAGCAATTTTTAGCAGGACTCTGCTAATGAATATGGAACCGAGGGACTGGCAGCTCCATTTTCTCTGGTATTAACATTTTTTTACTTTATTTTAATGAGGAAAATGAGATTCTTCTCAGTTTCCTATCACTGAACCCGGTTTGGGAGGGTATGACATTTAACAACAGTGCTTTGAAAAGTATTAAGCATTGTACAAATACAAGGAATTGTTGCTGTTATTAATCTGATGAAATGCACATGCAGCTTCGAATCAGCCTTAATATTGAGGGGATATTTAAAGGATTAGGAGGGACTGTGTAACTACTGAGTAGCAAGTCAGGGTGGCCTTCGTAAGAAGGGCCAGCTAATCTGGCCATATTAAATCCATTTTTAGAAGCTAAATACCCAAACTCTGAGTCAATAAACGGCAAACGCAGACATAGACCATATAACTTGATCATCTCACATCACATGCAACACTCTCATAAATTATAAAATATGTCAGGCGATTAATTCTAATTTGAGGCCGTAACTTGATTATCTTCTGGGTGAAAAGAGGAAATGGCTTTGGGCAGGAGAAGTGGTCCCAGATTTCTCAATATGTAGGTGTAGCCAAACTGAAGTTGGAGGGTGGAACTGCTGTTATATGGTGGACTTGGGGATGAATCCAGATAATTCAGGAGAAAAAGATGTAGGTGTCCTTAAATCAGCCCCCAAAAGCTTTGAGAAACTGCAGTTAGGCCTTACTAATTTGTATGAGTTGGGAGTTAAGGTTGGTATGAACTAGTGAAAACTTGAATTACAGCCGTTTTGAAAGACATCCACTTGTGTTGTTTTTTAAGTATAAAGAAATGGAAGTCTAATCGGTAGGAAAGTGGGGCTGAATACATGTCCATCCGAGCCTGCTCAGTTATTCTAATTGTTGTCTGCATGCGAACGGTACTACTCTAAAGCAGTCCATTCTTATAACAGGTCTACTGTTTGCCTTTCATTTTTAAAAAATATTAATTCATTTAGAAAGTCCTTTTTATTGTTCAGAAGAAAATTTCAGCCATATTGAGGAGGATATACCCCTAATTTTTGCTGTGCTTATACAGATAGGAGCCATCAGGAGGCCAAAACATCTGTCTACACTGTCCCCAGAGTCCTACTTTTCTCACTGTTCCACGTGTACCAGGTAGAGGCTGCACAACCTTTGGAGGAATTCATCTCTATCCACTATTCTGGGTAATAAAGCTAGATATTGATCTGCTAAACAAATACCTCATAATTATCGAAATCTTTTATATACCGTACATTGTCTCCTCACCTGATGAGTCAATCAGCAGTTGCAGTTCTAGGCAACAAGGTTGAGTAGATAATGCTCTCTCATTGATAGAATCCTTATCCTTTCAGTTTCAGCCTCCCTGCTTGACCCTTCATTCCCCTCTGCATTCTCTCTACTTTCTCTCAAGCAAGTGTACAGCAAGACTTCAAGCCCACCGAGGGCATAGCTTCTGAGTGTTTACTCATCTCTGTAATCACATGGTCCTGTATGTAGAGTGTCTGGGACATAGTAATGCCTCAGGACATGATCGCTGCAAGAGTGAATCAATGCATCCGTTAGCTAGTAGGGCTGATAAATTCACATTAAGTGGTAAATACTGATACTAGATTCATGTGTTGAGCATTATAATAGGCAGCAATCCTTAAATTCATAGGATTGAGTTCTGTTTTGGATTTTAGACACTGGAACAGAAGGGTGAATACCTTCACCTTGAGTGGGTGATTGTGAACTCTGCTTACCTGGGTACAGGCTTTCTCTAAAAGTAATATTATAGCAGGAAATACTGCTGCTAGTTATTAATGTTACCGAGTAAGGGCTGTGTGCCTGTGCATAGAAAGCTAAACTCTGACAGTGGGTGTTTGCAGCAAAGTAAGGAGTTTATTTGCAGGGTGCCAAGCAAGGAGAATGGGTGGCTCATGCTCAAAAGACCTGGACTCCGTGATGGATTTTTAGGCAAGGGTTTTTAAAGACAGTGCTAGGGGAGAGGGTCGTATGCTGCTTGATCAGCTCGTGGACCTCTTCTGATTGGTGGGTGATGAGGTAACAGAGTGATGTTTCTGGAATTTCAACCTTCTGGTTCCAACCAGCCTGGGGTTCACATGCTTGTGCTCAGCTTGTAGTCAACGCCATCCACCTGGGTGGGGGTCTTAGTATTTACAGAACAGCTCAAAGATACGCATCAACTCAAAGATGTGCATCAGGTTGTTATCTATATTCCTTCAGGAGGAAATAGGAGCCCTGTGACTCTATTGTCCTAATCATTAACTGCTTGAGTCTGCTCTTTGGAACTCGGGGAAGGCCAAGGAGAGTGAAGCCTTTTTTTTTCCCTACAGACAAGAAACGGGGGACACAGAGGGGATTTTGTACCTAGGACAGCCCCACAGGGTCCTGCTTGGTTTCAACCCCCCTTTTCTTTGATACTCCTCAATCCTAAGGGGAACAGTGGTGGGACAGGAAATCGTAATCGTAATCGTAAACTCAGCAGGGGAATTCAGTTTTAGGGGGACTAAGTTTCAATAAGCACCTACTATATGCCAAATAGTAATGTACGAAAATTTATTTTATGTGGTCATCACAGTAGCTACTTGAAGTGGTCATTATCTTTATCTTCTAAATGGGGAAATGTATGCTGAGGAAAGCCAGGTACTTGCCCAAGGCCACACAATGAATAAGTGGGGTTTAAACAACCAGGTTCTGACTGGTTCTAAATCAGTGTTCTTTCCACATCACTACTCGACCTATCCTTTCTATAATTGGAACTTAACAACAAGCAATAAATGTTTGTTAAAATGAGCACAGCTTTAGCCTGTTCCATTTGAGATCCCAAGTGGAATTTCAAATATTCTAATTCCACGATAATCATTATCATCAACAACTGCTGTCTATTGGAGCACCTGTTACAAGCAAGGCAGTGAGCTCTTCTAAATCAAGCTGGTGTTCATGCTGACATCATAACACACTGCTGTCCTGGAAATCTGGATTCCATGTAATTTCTTTATCTGTGAATTCTGTTCATTAAGTGTATAATACTTTTCATATGAATAGATTCCAAAATCAGAAACCAATTCTTTTTCAGCCCACATTCAGATGTGGTTATTGTAGCCATACACCGTGGTTCTTGCTATCAAAGAATTTGTAGTTCACTTAGAGACACAGTATTTATGTTTGTAGATAAATAGACACAAAGTAAATGCATTTATGACATATCCAAATTAGGGGTGCAAACAATAAATAACATCAGAGTTTAGCAAACAGAGTGCTTAATGGACTAGAGGGATCAGAGAGGGTTTTCATGGTGGGAATGCCACTGAGCTGGGTCGGCAAGGTGGGAAGGCTTGAAGAAATGTCAGAAAAGGGGAGAGTGATGATAGGGATGCAGGTATAACAAAAGACAACGAGCATTTCCTTGTTCCAACATCTGTATTCACTGGATTCACTGGACAGTTTCCACATAATTTTGGCTTCAGAATGGACCACAAAGGGCTTTTTTTAAAAAAAATAAATTTATTTATTTATTTTTGGCTGCGTTGGTTCTTGGTTGCTGCGCACGGGCTTTCTCTAGTTACGACGAGTGGGGACTTCTCATTGCGGGGGCTTCTTTTGTCGTGGAACTTGGGCTCTAGCCACGTGGACTTCAGTAGCTGTGAAGTAGTAGTTCTTCACAGGCTCTAGAGCGCAGGCTCGGTAATTGTGGCTCATGGGCTTAGTTGCTCTGCGGCATGTGGGGTCTTCCCGGACGAGGGCTCAAACCTGTGTCCCCTACATTGGCAGGCAGATTCTTAACCACTGCGCTACCAGGGCAGTCCACAGAGGGCTTTTATATGGTGATCCTTGGTGCCTCAAATTCCCTTTGATGTTAAATATGTACACTTGTATATTTGATTTATAAAAAGGAAATAGTTTTTTCTCAGTTGGTGGAATACACAGTTGCAGAGATTGGAGAAGTAAATGCTACAGCTAGCTGGATCAGAGGCCTGGATAGAATTTTCACTTATAATAAATTAGCAAGAATACATCAGTATAAAGAGAATTAAAGGTCATTCTTTAAGCTGAAAGTGTTATGAGAATGTACTTTATGATCAGTTTTCTAGCTATCCAAGTATCTGGAATATTCACCAAAATGTTGGTATTTTCTTTTTAAAAGAATTGCCTCTGTACTCCATTTTGCTATGTCTATGGGGACCTGGCCTGAAATGAATGTATTACAGTGGCTCTCCCAGGTTTTTTATTCTGTTTTAAATGAAGTACCTTCTATTGGGCAGGATAATACAGGGTACCATGTGTTTGGCTATTGATAATAGAGGAGTTTTCCTGGGAGTTCCAGAACCTATTATTTGAGTCCAGCATTTCTGAATGTTTGCTCCATAGAGCATTAATCTCACAATATATGTCACAACAAATGGGTTCCATGCTCAATTAAGTTTGGGAAATGTCACTTATAAAATTTGCAATGCACAGTAGCATATGCACAGACTCTGGTAAGTCCTGTTGCAGAAAAACCTCTTAAACTTTGCTTAACTCAGTGTTTCTTAAAGTTACTTGACCACAAACAGTCCCTATTTCCTCCTCCACTTTTTCCCCCACCGAAGACGCCTGTTAGACTCAAGAATTAGGACTCAGGGGACTTCCCTGGTGGCGCAGTAGTTAAGAATCTGCCTGCCAATGCAGGGGACACGGGTTCGAGCCCTGGTCCAGGAAGATCCCACATGCCGCAGAGCAACTAAACCCATGTGCTGCAGCTACACAGCCTGCGCTCTAGAGCCTGCGAGCCACAACTGTTGAGCCCGTCTGCCACAACTACTGAAGCCCTCGCACCTAGAGCCTGTGCTCCACAACAAGAGAAGCCACCATAATGAGAAGCCTGCGCACTGCAATGAAGAGTAGCCCCTGCTCGCTGCAACTAGAGAAAGCCCGCACGCCGCAACGAAGACCTCATACAGGCAAAAAAAAAAAAAGAAGACTCAGGAAGATGGGAGCCACACTAGCTATTTTAAAGGAGAAAATGTAGTATAAGACATTGTCAACAGGTGTTGCAGTACTGAAAAAAACATGACAGAGAACACTGATGTATCTCAGAGATAATAACTGCAAGAAGGGAAGAGGTTAGAATTGTCATAACCTAGAAATTTGAAGGAGGGGTGCTGCAGAGCGGGGACTGCACCTCTGAGGAGGGGGCATCACCCAACTGCTGTTTTAGTTCAGGACCTGGAAGGCATTGCTCCCCATATCCAGGAGCTCAGCTAAGGGGGCTTTAGGAAGCTGGGGTTCTACTGCTGTTGCTGATGAGCATGGTGTGATGAGGTTGGTTCTGAAAGTGTGAAAAGAAGCTTAACAGGGAAAACCATTGTTAGAACCAACTTCTGCTGACTGGGGTGAAGGGTCATAGATGGAGCAAGCCAACAGGGACAACAGCAGACAAACAGGAATGAACAAGTCCCTTCCCCCTCCTCCTGCTTTCCAATTTCTCCATTGGCAGCATCCTCCATTGGCAGGATCTAATATAGAGCCAGCTGACAAAGAAGCAATGTGGCTTGCAGAGTCCCCACCCCAGTATAGAAAACTGAGTGTGGAACTCAGATAATAATAACAGTAATACATAAAATATTACATATTATATAGAATTATAGGATGGCTTAGTAATTTAACTATTCACTGTCTACATACATCCTCCTATACATATTTGAACTCTTGTACTTCTTCCTGTCAAGATGCAAGTATTCTTCCTATGAATAAAGATGTTCCTATTCTCCCCAAAACGGATGCTCGAAGTCCTGTCAGTCATTGTCTCCACCTCTGGGAAATGTTAATTTTCCTCAAGTTCAGTCATGGACCCATCAGAATATTTTGTAACTAAAGACTAAATTATAAAGTTATTAAACACCAGTAATATTTGTATAAAATCATAAGAAAAAGAAGTAGAAAGGGAAAAATAAATTTGTTTAGAAACATTAAAAATTTGCTGGAAAATTTGTTAGGCAATATTATATTTTTAACTACAACTGCTTACTTTTTTCAAGGTTAACTTAGATATCAAGCTTCTAGATATTACTTGAGCCCAGTTATTTGTAGGATGGAGTAAAGTGGAGAGCTGCCAATTCCCCAGTGGATTTAAGCTGTGTAGATAACCAGTATACAAAATTTATTTAGGCAACACTTTTTTGCCTCATCCTAATCACAGTTATTTTAGCTAGAAATTTCTTCTTGTTAATTAAAGGCATTTAAAGTTTAGTATTGGCCAGAGTACCTCACAGTTACAAGCTTTCTCGTTAATGATTGATCCTGAATCCCAAACTAGAGATTTCCACTGGCGGCACTACTGATACTATTGATATGGAGAACCCTGGCAACAGGCTTTGCAAAATGGCAGCTCCTGCACTAATTTGGGTGTCATAATGTTGTTTCTTACATCGGCAACAGCATTTGAAAACGTGAAACATGACCTTTACAAGCACACCCTAGGTTCCCACAGCATTCTCACTTTATCTGGGGGACTAACAGATGCCTCAGCTTCTTTAGTTAGCAGGCCAGCAACCAAGGAAGTAAGGAGAAAAGATATAATGCGATCGTAGAACTTGGTTTTAGCGCCTCACCTGAGAGAATGGTGCTGCCTTTTAAAATTGATCTCAAAGATTGTAGATTGTACAGAGCCCCCTTTCTTAATACACACAGGATAAATGGCACACAGCTCTGTGTCGGCAGTTTTAAGGGGCACAAATCCTAGTCTTTGGGACCTGCATAGTGTCTTTTGGAGACAGATGTAAAGCTTTAGGTACAGTCAGGTAAAGTCATCGGTTATATGAATTTCCTGTCAGGAGCTTTAGGTTCCAAAACAACAATGGCTTTTAGATCTTTTGGATAAGACTGTGGTGCAAACAAAACCAAACAAACAGACCAAAACAAAAGAGTTACTAGGGTGGTGGAGCCTCTAAAATGAGCACTTTATCTGAAAGGTTCTCTGATAGGGTAGCCCCACATAACAGCTGAAATCAATGAGTTTTTAGGAAGGGAGGCAAGAGGACATAGGTGATTGAACACGTAGAAGCTGGATCTGACTTAGTGCTTTACCCATCAGTTGGTTCAGAATTTTTGGAGCTGGATTTTTAAATACTTTCCCCTGGATCGGGAAGCCCTAATCTGAGTTTAGAGGCCTCATATTCTGGGGAAGTTTCTAGCTCTTTTCTTCCAGTGTAACCTCAGGTCGCTTGATCTTCCCTGGCTTAGATCAATACCCACTGAGGACCCAACTTGAGGGACCAGTGCTTGGGGTGGCTCATTGTCCACAGGGGTAGTGTGTCCACAGCCTGAAGTAATCTGTCTTGTAACTCATGCTTGAGTCTCACAGAGCTGGGGGTTGCTTGCTTAGTAAATAGCCATTGTAGCATGTGTTTTAGCCTCTAGCCTCAGGATTCTGTTTCTGTCACTTTAGATTCTAGTGCAGGGATTGCATGTGTCAGATCCAGTACCCCTTGTAAAAAATCTGGAATGAAATTAAACCTGAGTTAGGGATGGAGTATTTAGCGTTGTGCCTGCCACACAGTAGGTGCTTGCTTAATAAGTATTTGCTACTGCAGGGCACAGACCAGCTGTGATAAACGGCCAGCAATCTAGAATAATCAGGAAGATCTGCAAC